>NW_028274814.1:316250-632500 GCF_037043125.1 Eumetopias jubatus
AAAAAGAAAAGCAAAGCTGGTGGCATCACAATTCCGGACTTCCAGCTCTATTACAAAGCTGTCATCAGCAAGACAGTATGGTACTGGCACAAAAACAGACATATAGATCAATGGAACAGAATCAAGAGCCCAGAAATGGACCCTCAACACTATGGTCAACTTATCTTGACAAAGCAGGAAAGAATGTCCAATGGCAAAAAGACAGTCTCTTCAACAAATGGTGTTGGGAAAATTGGACAGCCACATGCAGAAGAATGAAACTGGACCATTTCCTTACACCACACACAAAAATAGACTCCAAATGGTTGAAAGACCTAAACGTGAGACAGGAGTCCATCCAAATCCTAAAGGAGAACACAGGTAGCAACCTCTTCGACCTCAGCCGCAGCAACTTCTTCCTAGAAACATCGCCAAAGGCAAGTGAAGCAAGGGCAAAAATGAACTCTTGGGATTTCATCAAGATAAAAAGCTTTGCACAGCAAAAGAAACAGTCCACAAAACCAAAAGACAACCGACAGAATGGGAGAAAATATTTGCAAATGACATATCCGATAAAGGGCTAGTATCCAAAATCTATAAAGAACTTATGAAACTCAACACCCAAAGAACAAATAATCCAATCAAGAAATGGGCAGAAGACATGAACAGACATTTTTCCAAAGAAGACATCCAAATGGCCAACAGGCACATGAAAAAGTGCTCAACATCGCTCGGCATCAGGGAAATCCAAATCCAAACCTCAGTGAGATACCACCTCACACTAGTCAGAATGGCTAAAATGAACAAATCAGGAAACGACAGATGTTGGTGGGGATGTGGAGAAAGGGGAACCCTCCTACACTGTTTGTGGGAATGCAAGCTGGTACAACCACTCTGGAAAACAGTATGGAGGTTCCTCAAACAGTTGAAAATACAGCTACCATATGATCCAGCAATTGCACTACTGGGTATTTACCACAAAGATACAAATGTAGGGATCCAAAGGGGTATGTGCACCCCAATGTTTATAGCAGCAATGTCCACAATAGCCAAAGTGTGGAAAGAGCCAAGATGTCCATCGACAGATGAATGGGTAAAGAAGAGGTGGTATATATACACAATGGAATATTATGCAGCCATCAAAAGGAATGAGATCTTGCCATTTGCAACGACGTGGATGGAACTGGAGGGTGTTATGCTGAGTGAAATAAGTCAATCAGAGAAAGACATGTATCATATGACCTCACTGATATGAGGAATTCTTAATCTCAGGAAACAAACTGAGTGTTGCTGGAGTGGTGGGGGGGTAGGAGGGATGGGGTGGCTGGGTGATAGACAATGGGGAGGGTATGTGCTATGGTGAGCGCTGTGAATTGTGCAAGACTGTTGAGTGGCAGATCTGTACTTCTATGACAAATATTGCAACAATGTTAAGAAAAAAGAAAAAGAAGAAAATAGCAGGAGGGGAAGAATGAGGGGGAGTAAGTCAGAGGGGGAGACGAACCATGAGAGACGATGGACTCTGAAAAACAAACTGAGGGTTCTTGAGGGGAGGAGGGTAGGGGAATGGGTTAGCCTGGTGATGGGTATTCAAGGGGGCATGTTCTGCATGGAGCACTGGGTGTTATGCACAAACAATGAATCATGGAACACTTCATCAAAAACTAATGATGTAATATATAGTGATTAACATAACAATAAAAAAATAAAAAATTGAATAAAAAAGTAACCTTTTAATTACTCATGTCTTACTTTTGATGTGTCCATTTTGGGCTGTAGTTTTTATTTAAAAAGGTTATAACTCAAAATAATTACCTTTTTCCTCCAGTGCTTCCTCACTTCAAAACATTCTCCATTTGTACTAGCACCTTTGTATGCTATAGTAACTGAATGATAACACATGGGTCAATTCATTGGTCGATTTGGGAGGATGAAGTGTACCTACTTCTATTTTGGAGACATTATAAAGTTTATCTTTATCTACTGATAAACCACATGGCTCTAAATACTTTAGGCAGATAAGAATTGATTATTAGGTATTGTACAGCTGCATGATCAGGCCCCGTGCTTGGTTTACAAGAACGGCTCTCAGTCCCTAAGAACAGGAAGGCACCCACTGTCACTGAGGGAAGCTGCCAAGTCAGGAAGCTTCTGGTTGCAAATCTCCAATGTCTCTGCCATGATCTTTTTCTCAGTATGGTTGCTTAGTGACCTGCTTCCTTTTTCTCTGCATAAATCAGATTTAAATTAAATTTTCTTGAACATATTGATGAAATTAGAATCACAGAAAGGGAGTCTGAAAGACGTAATATTAACATTTTAGGCTCTGCAGGGCAATAAATTAGACAAGAGTTTCACATCCTCAGTGCTATGAATATTTTAGGCCAGATAATGTTTTGTTGAGGGGAGCTGTGCTATGCATTTTAGGATGATTAGACTATACCCACTCAGTACTCTCCCCATTGTGACAGACAAAATATCTACAAACATTGCCAAATAGCTGTCAGGGAACAAAATCACTCCAACTGAGAAAAATTAGGCAGTGCTTTGTATTCTGCAGGCCACCACAAATTAGAGAGTTTAAAATCACATATAGATTAGAATAAAATGTATAGAATATCTTACTGTTTATACTAAGCTATACTATAGAAAGCACAAATATAATAGGTAAGTATAGTTTCATAATATTTTCAGTTCTGTCAATGTGTGTGTATGTGTGTTTACTGGACTTAAAGAATAATATATTTCCTATTGTGAATATCAATGCATTTTATATTGTGGATAGTTGTCAGAAAGTTTGAAAACAACTAGTTTACAAAATGGCAATAGAAGTAGAAAAAATCAGTACACAGTATACTCGACAATACTTTTTATTCTAAATATGACCAAAAGAGATCAATTAGCATTTCTTCCACTTCTTGTACTATATCCTTATCTGTATAAAATTCAGCATTGTTGAGCTTGCTTGTTTAATCTTTCTCTATTACTACTATACCACCTATAATCTCTTTTTTATAAACATATTTTATTTATTTATTTATTTATTTATTTATTTATTTGAGAGAGAGAGAGTGCAAAAGTGGATGGGAGGAGAGCCCCATGTAGGGCTAGATCCTAGGACCTTGGGATCATGACCTGAGCTGAAAGCAAAGGCTTAACCAACTGAGCCACCCAGACTCCCCCACCTATAATCTCTCTTACATGTGCTGTATGACAGAACTATGACCCCGTAATTTTCACAAATGTAAGTATTTTCTTCCTTAAATATTGGCAAGATTATATATGATGAGCTTGATAAAAAATAAATTGCAGAGTGTCATCTTGTCCTATTCTTTTGGCTGAAAAAGAAACCATATTATTAAAGGAGTTTTATACTTAAGACTCAAAGTTGCATATTGATGGATATGCATCCAGAGACATATCTGGAAATACCCGTGGATAAGCCACAGTATGGCCAATCTGTAAAACTGTGATAAACATAGGAATGATTAGAGGCTAGTCTATTTTGTAGGATATGATATGGCTATTGTGCAAATATGACATAATGTCCATAGCAAAGGGTACGACTCAACAAGTTCATTAGATAGAATCCTGCAAACACTAAATATTTTTGAAATAAAGTATTTACATTAAAAATAGCCACTAATGGGAACCTGGGTGGCTCAGATGGTTAAGCATCTGCCTTTAACTCAGGTCGTGATCTCGGAGTCCTGGGATCGAGTCCTGCATCGAGCTCCCTGCTCCTTGGTAGCCTGCTTCTCCCTCTGCCTCTCTCTCTCTGTCTCTTTGTCTCTCATGAATAAATAGGTAAAAGTCTTTAAAAAAAGAAGATTTAAAAAAAATAACCACTAATATTTTTATGACAAAAGTATTTTAATCCTTTAAAGTGTTTTGAAATTTCATATATCTCATAGGAATCTAATGTTAAACAATGTTTGTTCATTTCAACACTTCTATTCAATGCATAGTGCTTTATTTAAGTTAATCCAGCATTAAACTTTATAATAGAAAAATAAAACCACCATTCAGAATTACATAATGATTCTCCCTTAAAGAAGCTGTTAACCTCTACATGATTCATTTTAGGATTCAACAATACCCTAATAATAATATAATAGTAAAGTTCAATTTCCACTATCAAGAAAAAGTCCTATAATATTATTAGCCATATTAGTTATGTATTTAATACAAAGAACACAGCTATACTAGAGAATACCACATGTTAAAGAATGATGTTCTGGGTGCCTATCTTTTCTGGTACTTCATTAAGGTCATTCTTTTAAAAAGAGTATCTTGCTAGTGATAATAATATGATATGAAATCATTTTTTTAAAGATTTTATTTATTTATTTGACAGAGAGACACAGCGAGAGAGGGAACACAAGCAGGGGGAGTGGGAGAGGGAGAAGCAGGCTCCCCGCCAAGCAGCGAGCCCGATGTGGGGCTCAATCCCAGGAATCTGGGATCATGACCTGAGCCGAAGACAGACGCTTAACTGAGGCACCCAGGCACCCTGAAATCATTCTTTTAATTAATACTTCTTGCTTTCTCAAATCTTGACTCTACATGACTTGCTTATATGAAATAAATGTCAGTTCCCTATCAGCTGTGTTCAACAATCTTAAAAGGTTTAATGGCCCTTTCATTCCAGCATAACAGTTTCTGACTTACATAGTTCTGCATTTAATAAATCTATTTTGCATAGCTCTCATGTTGAAGCCATGTTGACAGAATTCACTGAATTCCAGAGTTTTTGATGACTGCATTTGTCACCAGATCCTAAAGTCTCACATTTTGCCAGTTCATGTGTTAGGCCTCAGGGAACTCCAGAGTTAAATAATTTAGTGCCAAGACTTGCTTTATGGACATATCATCAAGTCTTGTCATGCCTTTGTATCAGTGGGAGCATTTTCCACAGTGTTTAACTCTCTCACCCTACCCCGTGTGTTCCTTTACTGCATTTTCACGTGTCAGGAAACATTCTGCAATCATAGGAAAAATTTTGCTGGCAGTTGACTGAGGCAGGACTGTAAATATTACCCCATAATTTCAAGTGAGAAAGATGAAATTAGAGACATTTTCCATTTTCTCTTCTCCCCCAGGGCCAGTTTTAAGCTTTATTATGAAATAAATTTTAGCAGCTCCCAGAATTCCACTTCTGACCCTTGCTCTGTGTCATAAACACAGCAACTTCTTAAGGTTTATTTTATATAATTCTTCAAGCAAGTTTGTGATTTGGAACAGAACATCTAACTTAACATACATTGTCTATGCATTCAAATAGGGCTGTGGCATGACTCTAGACATAGAGACTGAATAAGTAATGTTTTATTCTTTGCTACTTTTTAGATCTTGTGGTAGCATAATTGATACTGCCTTCATTGTCAACTACTGTGGTTAGGTTCTTGGTGCCCATTTTATCCCACTGAATGAGATTATTGTGGATGATTGCTTGTTCTACAGGGAAATGCATTAGCCCCCTACAATCCAAAATAGCTAAGGATTTTCACTTGGTGATAGTAATATCAGAAAATTAACAAAAATGATGATTGATAGACCAAATTAATATTATAATTTCTATCACCAGTTTGGCTTGATGCAGTGTAGTTTTGTGTGATTAAAATTCCAGTTCCAATTAAACCCCATCTTCTCAGAGTACCTGATATTCTAACATATCAGTAAAATCACTCTCATAGTTGGAATAGAGAGAAGTAAGTAGCTCTGCTGAGGTTCAGTAAGTTTAAATCTGGTATTTCAAATAATCAGCCACTTTTATCAGAGCCTGATAATTTCTGAATATAAAGGGCTTTTCTTATGAAGGAAGGAAATCACTTATGTGCAATAACTCTACCCTCTGGGAGGCTCTGCCTAGCAGATCTTTTTTTTTTTTTTTTTTACACAATTAGATAACCAATTTCTTCTGGTACTCTGTTTTCACTCCTGTGAAATTGTATAACTAGTTAGTTTAATTATCAAATGATTTTAAGGAATTAAAAAACTGAAACTTCCAGACATGGTGAAAATATAGAATAGGAAAAATGTAGCCTCTAGGGCCTTCAAGATACTTGCAACCTAATTAGGGAAGCAGATTATAAAATATAGAAAAGTTGAAGAGTGCACAAGTTAATTATAACATGACTCAACCGTAGGGGGAGTATTGCAAGGTGCTTATTAATTAAATGACAAAAGTAAAATGCCATCAGTTATTGCTTTGACTCTTTTGGCTTAAGTGAACAACTAAGAGTAAAATACACTGAATGAATCACTGTATCTGCCCACTTGATTTCAATGCATAGAACACAGCTGTAGTAGACAAAACCACATGTTAAAGACTGATGTTCTGGGTGCCTGTTTTTTTCTGGTACTCCATAACTGATGCTATTTTTAAAATAATGACTCTAAGATCCCAGGTCTGCCAATTTTCCCAACTCAGCTCTGTAATTGTTGTAACAAGAAGCTCTAACTGCTTGCATGAAAAAAAAATTATCGTTACAATCCAAGTCTAAATTTAGAGCACTAATGTCATGATTTTTTTTGATGCATGACTTTCTGCAAGCTCTTGGATGTCAGATATGACAGAAGAAATGGTTATTAAAACTTTTGTCATCTGAACTTTACTTTCCAAAATTGAAGTGCAGATATTTTAATGAAGGATCAAGGTTTAATGCAACAAAACACTCTGTATTCATATTTCCTCTGTGTTTATCAAACACTACTTGAGAATTAGGAAGTGGTATTCACTTCAAGACGCTTTTAACAATTTAAGGCACAAAGCATTTAAAGTTATGTTTCTGTGTCCCTAAAACATAGGGTGAAAATTTCAAACAAAAATTTGGACATTCTTTATATATCAAACGACTGGGCATTTGGAAATATGATAATAAAATTTTTAAATATTACATAAATACTAATGAAAAACTTCACATAGTAATATTTTGAGGCATGAAAATAGATATTAGTGCCTTTGATAATAAACCTACTTTTCTAATTAGAAACAACCTTCTACAAAAACAAAGTTAAATCTCTACACAGTATTTTTAGAAAGCTACCATTAAAATAAAGATAGCTAGTTTGTAACAGATGATATTGTCTGCAATCCCAGTAACAAAAATTAGAATTTCTTAGTATAAATCTTTGGAAAATCTCTTGTCAGTGTATATACAGAAGTTTGTGATTTTTAATTTCTTGGAGTAGGGTGAGGGATGGAATGAAAAGGAGGGATTCACAGCCCTCTAAAAAGATACGTGTTTATGCTCTTTCTGTAATTCTCCATCATCAATAGGGCATGGGGAAGAAGGCAACTTTACCATTCGTACAAACGCAGCTGCTTGCAGCAAGACAGACAGCAGTGACAGGCCTCCATCAGGAAATACAAACGAGATACCAACCTGCACTGATTAACCTGATATTCCCGAGTTTATGCACCATTCTTAACCAAAGCAAAATATTACCATAGATGCAGCTGGTACAAAGCTGAAAGCAGACCACTTTAAGTCCCTGTGCATTTGCTTTTTGGATGATGTATGTTTTATTGTTTTTGCAAATAAAACACAGGTGTTCTCACGACACAAAACTGTTTCTTCTTTCTGTTTCTTCTTTACTTCTTTCTTCATCTCCACTTGCTCTTTTCTTTTTTTCCTCCTCCTCTTCCTTCCCTTTTTCTGAAATTTATTCTTGGTAGTGGCCAAGAAAGAGAAGGGCAAAGAGAAGACTTCCAATTCCATTTTTGCTCCTGAAAATGACATCCTTTTTTTATATTTTGATTTTATATCATGTCTGTGTTTAATTTATTGGAAACTGGCAAGTATAATATATTTCTTTTGAAGAATCGCTCATGACATGTGGACTCAAGGGACAAGAAAATGGAAAAAAAAATAGTATGGAGTGGGAAGAGACTAAAAATGTTTCTTGCCCTAGGTATCTTTCAATTTTTATTCATCTACTAAGAAAAATAAACATTTGTATGTTTCACTTGGCCTCACAGGTGGTCTCAGAATATAAAAGTGTCATTGCTTGTGTATTTTGTTTCTTATTTGATAAATGTTACATGTGGGCTTCAGATGACTGAAGATCAGGGTAGCACATGTTTCCTTACATGCTTCATTTTCTTAATGTTGATTTCATGTGGTAACATTATGGAATACCAAAAGTCCTAATCAATTCTAAGTTTCAGGTCTTCTGTTATTTCCGCATGAGGACATTTTTACATCTCCTGCTTTACAGCTACAAGAAGCGTGGTGCAAAATGCACACCCATGCTTAATGAGATGTTCTAAAGCAAATGCCCAGCTTTTTTTTTTTGCCCTAACATGCATACAAAGTTGGGAAATTCTCTTCTATGCAATACATCATTTTGACTCAGTCCTTTTTTGGATTTTTCCTAAGTAAAACATCTACCCAGCAAAAACATTCAAATTTGAATTAGTTGGTTCAGAGAGTGACACCAGTAGGATTAGTAACCAAGTATTTATAATTCTATAATGTAAACAAAAAAATATTTCATATGTTTCCATGTCTTTCTATTTTTATTGTCATTTCTCTAATTGAGGTAAATTCTTGTTCAAGACCACTGCAACAAACTTTCAAACTGCTCTGATGGCCTCCATTCTCATTTACTTTCAACCCATTTTCTATACTGTAGTCAACACCAGTTTTCCATATTGCAAATATAATTATATTATCTTCAAAAAGGAAAGCAATATCTTCCCATTGTTTTTAATTTTATAAAGTTTATGTTTGTGACACATCTACCCTTTGCCTGATTCTTCTGCCTCATATTTGGCAAACTGTTTTTCAGTCTACATGATATTTTTTTGGTCTACACTATTTAGCCTCTGAATGTTCATGCTCTATCTACAACGTCCACTTTCCCCAAGTTGAGTGTCCTGTTTTATATGTTTCCATATCATCCTCTTCTTTCCTCTTTATAGCTCTTATCACACTTTATTGTAATTACTAACATAACTCCTCTCTTTACTAGTAGAAAGCTCCTTGAAAGTAGGGACATTGCCTGCCTCCTCTGGTTTAATAACATCTCACAAAGGAAGTGGCACACAAAAAGAATGTTAAATATTTTTGAATAAATGAATAATATGCTGGATATTCATACTGTAACTTGTTGGCTGAAAGTAACATCTGTTATAAGGAAGTCAAATAGCCTGTTATCAGGAAGATAAAGAAGAAATTGATAAGCAAATATATATGACATATATACATATACATATATATATATTTTTTTCTTTTGAGAATCAGATTCAAACTGGAACTGGGGCCTTAAGCTGAAAGGTAACCAGAAAAAACCTTTCTTCCTTAAACCAATCTCTAGTAGAGATGGACTAGAATGGACGGTGCAAGGTTCATGTGTTACACATTCAAATGGATTATTTGATTAAGCTTAATACAAGATAATTGCTTCCTAATTTATGTTTTTCATCTCCAAACTTCTAACATTAAATGTAACTGTCTTCATAATATGTACAGCCGACTAAAAGTTTGTTAATGATTGATACAATTCATGGCTGAGGAAATAGTATCATAAGTACAATGTGGGCATGCAGTGCTTTTAAGTCATAGCATAAAGAAAAGAAAGGTTTTGAGCCAAGTGGAATTGGAAAATAATGAAAAAGAAAGTTCTGTTTGGAATTGCCCTGTGAAATTTGTTTAAATTTTTGAGACTTTTTTTTTCTAACATTCTGTGATCTGTTTAAACAAGTGTGCACCTTACCCACAATGCTCATGCTATCCGAGATTTTATTCATGTCTGTTTTCATTGTTTCAAAACTTAAAAATTCTTATTTTTACAATCTATTCTGAATAGTAGTAGTTCAAACCCTTAATCATTTCCTAAATAATCCAAGTACTATTACGGGAAAAAAACCCACCATGTTTTACTTTTCCTTTCATGACAGTTCAATATGTAACATTTTTGTTTTCTAAAAGCCAAAATATTTTTATAATTCACTTATTTTTATGTAATCTAAATGCACAAGCATAGTGAAATAGCCTAAAAAATAAGCCTAAGAAGGCTTATGCTTTTAAAATTGCCTCTCCAAATACAGTATAGTTTTTTTATTCTAATCATTTGTTTTTGCACTCATTTATGCATGCATTTAATTACTGTTAAAATTATTTATAAATTATAAAGTTATTATAACTACTTGATTTTAATACTAATATGACTTTGGGGTTAGTGGAAAATACATACAAAAATATAGACATGGAGTGCCTGGGTGGCTCTGTTGGTTAAGCATCTGCCTTCTGCTCAGGTCATGATCCAGGAGTCCTGGGATTGAGCACCACATCAGGCTCCCTGCTCAGTTGGGAGCCTGTTTCTCCCTCTCTTTCAGCCCCTCTCCCTGCCCCCCAATCATGCTTTGTCTCTCTCTCAAATAAATAAATAAATAAATAAATAAAATCTTTAAAAATATATAGACAGGGAAATAATGTCAGCACAATGGTGGCGTAAGATGTCATTTATTTTGTCCTCTCTGCCAAAAACAAGAGTGGAAAGTGTGAAAAATCTTGTATGATCTGTGGGATACCATCAAAAATACACATTTTTGAATTATTAAAATTCCAACAAGAGAATGGAGGAAAACAGGGAAGAAAACTTAATTTAAAAAATAATGGCTGAGGACTTCCTGAGTCTAGGGAGATATTTGGATATCTAAGATTATGAATTTCATAGGTTGACAACAACAACAACAAATCAACTTAAAGTGATCATCTTTAAGACATATTATAATAAAAATGTGAAAAATAAGGGCAAAAAGAATCTTAAAACCAGCAAAAGAGAAAAAACTTATAATTTAGAAGGGAATATCCATAAGGCTTTCAGAGGATTTCTCAGAAACTGTACAGGACAGGACAGGAGACAGTGGAATGATATATTCAAAATGCTGAAAGAAAGAAAAAACACAACTGCCAATCAATAATACTTTAGCAGGCAAAAGACTCCATTAGACATGAAGAAATAAGAACTGTTTCCAAACAGAAGCTGAGGAAATTCATTACCTCTAGAACTGATTTACAAGAAAAGCTAAAATGAATTCTTCAAGTAGAAACCAAAGAACACTAATTCATAACATGAAAACATATGACAGGGTCCCTGGGTGGCTTAGTTATTAAGCATCTGCCTTCAGCTCAGGTCATGATCCCAGGGTCCCGGGATCGAGCCCTGCATTGTGCTCCCCACTCTGTGGGAAGCCTGCTTCTCCCTCTCTCACTTCTCCTACTGTGTTCCCTTTCTTGCTGTGTCTCTGTCAAATAAATGGGTGGAATCTTTAAAAAAAAAAAGGGAGAAGAAAACATATAACAATATACAAAAGACTCGTAAAGATAAGGATATACTCAAAGTCAGAATACTTTAATATTGTAATATGTTCTACCATTGATCACTTAAATCTAGTACAGGGGTTAAAGTACAAAAGTATTGAAAATAGCTATAGCTACAACAATTTGTTAATAAACACATAAAAAGAAAATTATGACAGCAAAAACAGTAAAGAGGGGAATAAAAGGGTAGAGTTTTTGTAGGTGATCAAAGTTAAGTTATTTAAGTAAAAAGACGTATCTACAAGAGGTTTATGTAAGCCTCATGGTAACCACAAAGCAGAAACCTACAGTAGATTCACAAAAGAAGGGAGCAAAAACACACCATTATACACAATCATCAATTCACAAAGAAAGACACCAAAAGAAGGAAAAAGAAATAAGAAAACAGTAAAACAACCAGAAAACAATAAGATGTTATTAATGAGTTCTTACCTATCAATAATTATTACAAATGGAAGTGGATTGATCTCTAATCAAAAGTCATGGAGTAGTTGGGTAGAAAAAAAAAGACTCCATAATATACTGCCTGTGGGAGATTCAATTCAGCTTAAGGAAAACACATAAGGATATATTTCAAACTGGAGAGATGGAAAAAGATATTCATGGGGGAGGAGCAAGATGGTGGAGGAGTAGGAGACCTAAATTTCATCTGGTCCCAGGAATTCAGCTAGATAAGGATCAAACCATTCTGAACACGTGCATATTCAACAGAAGATCGAAGAAAAGAATAGCAGCAACTGTCTGAACAGAAAAGCGACCACTTTCTGGGAGGTACGATGTGCGGAGAAGTGAATCTGAGCCGATATTCAGGAAGATAGATGGTGGGGGAGGGGGCCACTGTCAGCCGCTACTGGCAAGTGATACAGCAGCAGAGCACAAAATCAGAAACGTTAGAAGTCAGCTCTGCTGAGGAACATAACTCCAGTGGCTAAGCAGGGGGTGGAATCCTCACTGGGACAGTGTGGTCTCAGGACCCTAGGGGTCACAGAAAGACAGGGATGCCTGAGTGTGGCAGAGCTCCCAGGTATTGGAGCAGGGAAGCCAGCTGCAGAGATGGAGCTGAGGAGTGGGTTCCCAGCTCGGGGTTGACATAAACCATGATCCGTGGCACAGTCGGGCCACTGCTCTTACAGCAGGGACCCAACAAGTGGCAGATCTGGGGAGACTCCCCTTCTTCCCCTGGGAGGAGCAGTGTGGGAGCATACCCCAGGGATCTGCTGGGTTTGGAGACTCCACACGGGGTTGGGAGCCAGAGATAGAAATGCTCGGTCACAAGCCAGATGAGCACAGAGTGTGGCTGTAGACTGGGGAGACAGGAGTGATTGACTGCTTTTCTCTGGGGGCTCACTGAGGAGTGGAGCCCCGAGTTCTGAGCTCCTCCGGGGCAGAGATTAGGAGGCCACCATTTTCACTCTCATCCTCCAAAGCTGTACAGAAAGCTTGCAGGGAACAAAAGCTCCCAAGAGCAAACCCAAGCAGCTTTCTTAGCCCGCCCCCAGCAAGGACAGGGCAATTCGGCCTCCAGCAAAAACATTTGAGAACCATGGCAATGGTCCCCTCCCCCAGAAGATCAGCAAGAACAGCCAGCCAAGACCAAGTTCACCGATCAATGAGAACTGCAGAACTCCAGCACTAGGGGAATACAGCACATAGAATTCATTGCTTTTTTCCCATGATTCTTTAGTCTTTCAAAGTTAATTTTTTAAATTTTCTTCTTTTTCTTTTTCTCTTTTTCAAAAAACATCTTATCAATCTCTTTTTAATTTTTTTTATTTTTCATTTTTAGAGTCATATTCTAACCCTTCATAGTAGTTAAGCTTATATATATATATATATATATATATATATATGTTGTTCTCTCTTTAAAATTTTGGGACATATTTTCTTCTAACAGACCAAAATATACCCTAAATCTCTAGTGTATGGCTTTGTTCTAGTCTCGTGCCTGATCACAATCTCTCCATTTGTTTTTAAATCCTCTTCTTTATTTTTAAACCAGCATCTTATCATATCAATTGCTTTTATAAAATCTTTTATAATTTTTATCCTTACAGTCATATTCCATACCTTCATTGTAGTTACCATTATTTTTGTACATATATAAGCATTTATTTATTTAAATTTTGGGATGCAGTTTCTTCTAACAGACCAAAATACACCCAAAATCTAGTGTGTGGCACTGAACTATGCACCAACCTGATCATATTTGATCATATGCTTTCATTTCTTTTTTATCCTTATCTTTTTTTTTCTTTCTTTCCCTTTCTTTTCCACCAGTTTCCGGTCTCCCTGATTTGTTTAGTGTACATTTTTCTGAAGTTGTTGTTAACCTGTTAGAATTTTCTTCTCTCATTCATCTATTCTCCTCTGGACAAAATGGCAAGATGGAAAAAATCACCTCAAAAAAAAAGAACACGAGAGCAGGGACCTAATCAATAAGGATATTAATACGATGTCAGAACTAGAGTTCAGAATAATGATTTTAAGGATACTACCTGGGCTTGAAAAAAGCATGGAAGATATTAGAGAAACCCTTTCAGGAGAAAAAAAGAACTAAAATCTAACCAAGTCGAAATCAAAAAGGCTATTAATGAGGTGAACTCAAAAATGGAGGCTCTAACTGCTTGGATAAATGAGGCAGAAGAGAGAATTAGTGAAAAAGAAGACCAAATGATGGAAATAAAGAGGCTGAGAAAAAGAGAGAAACAACTACTGGAGCATGAGGGCAGAATTCGAGAGATAAGTGATACCATAAGATGAAACAACAGTAGAATAATTGGGATCCAAAAAGAAGGAGAAAAAGAGAGAGGGGCAGAAGGTATATTGGAGCAAATTATAACAGAGAACTTCCCTAATTTGGGGAAAGAAACAGGCATTAAATTCCAGAAGGCACAGAGGACCCTCCTCAAAATCAATAAAAATAGGTCAATACCCCGACATCTAATAGTAAAACTTACGAGTCTCAGAGACAAATAGAAAATCCTGAGAGCAGCTCGGGAGAAGAGATCTGTAACCTCAATGGTAGAAACATTAGATTGGCAACAGACCTATCTGCAGAGACCTGGCGGGCCAGAAAGGACAGGCATAATATATTCAGGGCACTAAATGAGAAAAATATGCAGCCAAGAATACTATATCCAGCTAGGCTGTCACTGAAAATAGGAGAGATAAAAAGCTTCCAAGACAAACAAAAACTAAAGGAATTTGCAAACATGAAACCAGCCCAACAAGAAATACTGAAAGGGGTCCTATAAGCAAAGAGAGAGCCTAGAAGCAACATAGACCAGAAAGGGACAGAGACAATATACAGTGACAGTCACCTTACAGGCAATACAATAGTACTGAATTCATATCTTTCAATAGCTACCCTGAATGTAAATGGGCTAAATGCCCCAATCAAAAGACACAGGCTATCAGATTGGAAAAAAAAAAAAAAAAAACAAGACCTATCGGTATGCTGTCTGCAAGAGACTCATTTTAGACCCAAAGACACCCCCAGATTGAAAGTGAGGGGCTGGAAAACAATTTACCATGGAATGGACACCAAAAGAAAGCTTGGGTGGCAATCCTTCTATCAGACAAATTAGATTTTAAACCACAGACTGTAATAAGAGATGGGAAAGGACACTCTATCATACTTAAAGGGTCTATCCAACAAGAAGATCTAACAATTGTAAATATCTATGCCCCTAACATGGGAGCAGCTACTTATATAAGCCAATTAATAACAAAAGCAAAGAAACACGTCAACAACAATAAAATAATAGTGGGGGACTTTAACACCCTGCTCACTGAAAAGGACAGATCATCGAAGAAAAGATCAACAAAGAAATAAAGACTTTAAATGACACACTGGACACAATGGACTTGACAGATATATTCAGAACATTCCATCCCAAAGCAACAGAATACACATTCTTCTTGGTTGCCCATGGAACAGTCTCCAGAATAGATCATCCTAGATCACAAATCAGTTCTCAACTGGTACCGAAAGATTGTAATCATTCCTTGCATATATTTGGACCACAACGCTTTGAACCTAGAACTCAATCACAAAAGGAAAGTCGGAAAGAATTTAAATACATGGAAGCTAAAGAGCATCGTACTAAAGAACGAATGAGTCAACCAGGAAATTAAAGAAGAACTAAAAAAAATCCACGGAAACAAATGAAAATGAAACACAACTGTTCAAAATCTTTGGGATGCAGCAAAAGTGGTCCTAAGAGGAAAATACATACCAATACAAGCCTTTATCAGGAAATAAGAGACAAAATTTGTGTCTCCAATACACAACCTAACCCTACACCTAAAGGAGCTGGAGAAAGAACAGCAAATAAAGCCTAAACCCAGCAGGAGAAGAGAAATAATAAAGATCAGAGCAGAAATCAATGAAATAGAAGCCAAAAGAACAGTAGAACAGATCAACGAAACTAGGAGCTGGTTCTTTGAAAGAATTAACAAGATTGATAAACCCCTGGTCAGACACACCAAAAAGAAAAGAGAAAGGACCCAAATAAATAAAATCATGAATGAAAGAGGAGAGAACACAACCAAAACCAAAGAAATACAAACAGTTGTAAGAACATATTATGAGCAACTATATGCCAGCAAATTAGTTAATCTGGAAGAAATGGATGCATTCCTAGAGATGGCTCAACTACCAAAACTGAGCCAGGAAGAAATAGAACACCTGAACAGACATATAACCACTAAGGAAATTGAAGCAGTCATCAAAAATCATCAAAACAAATGCCAAGGGCTAGATGGCTTCCCAGGGGAATTCTACCAAACATTTCAAGAAGAATTAATACCTATTCTTCTGAACCTGTTCCAAAAAATAGAATTGGAAGGAAAACTTCCAAACTCATTTTATGAGGCCACCATTACATTGATCCCAAAACCAAACAAAGACCCCATCAAAAAGGAGAATTACAGACCAATATCTTTGATGAACATGGATGCAAAAATTCTCAACAAAATACTAGTCGTAGGATCCAACAGTACATTAAATTGATTATTCACCACAACCAAGAGGAATTTATCCTTGGGCTCCAAGATTGCTTCAACATCCAAATCAATCGTTGAAATACAATACATTAATAAAAGGAAGAATAAGAACCATATGATCCTCTCAATAGATGCAGAATAATCATTGGACAAAGTACAGCATCCTTTCTTGAAGAAAATTCTTCAGAGTATAGGGATAGAGGGTACATACCTCAAGAATCGTAAAAGCCATCTATGAAAAACCCACAGCAAATATCATTCTCAATGGGGAAAAACTGAGAGCTTTCCCCCTAAAGTCAGGAACATGGCAGGGATGTCCACTATCACCACTGTTATTCAACATAGTATTAGAACTCCTAGCCGCAGTAATCAGACAACAAAAAGAAATAAAAGACATCTGAATCAGCAAAGAAGTCAAACTCTCACTGTTTGCAGATGATATGATATTTTATGTGGAAAACCCAAAAGACTCCACCCCAAAACTGCTAGAACTCATACGGGAATTCAGTGAAGTGGCAAGATATAAAATCAATACAAAGAAATCCATGGCATTCCTATACACCCACAACAAGACAGAAGAAGGAGAAATTAAGGAGTTGATCCCATTTACAATTGCACCCAAAACCATAAGATACCTAGGAATAAATCTTATCAAAGAGGCAAAGGATCTGTACTCAGAAAACTATAAAATACTCATGAAAGAAATTGAGGAAGACACAAAGAAATGGAAAACCGTGCCATGCTAATGGATTAGAGAACAAATATTGTGAAGATGTCAATGCTACCTAGAGCAATCTACACATTTAATGCAATCCCTATCAAAACACTATCCACTTTTTTTCAAAAATGGAACAAATAATCCTAAAATTTTATGGAGCCAGAAAAAATCCCGAATAGCCAGAGGAATGTTGAAAAAGGAAAGCAAAGCTGGTGGCATCACAATTCCAGACTTCAAACTCTATTTCAAAGATGTGATCATCAAGACAGCATGGCACTGGCACAAATACAGACACATAGATCAATGGAACAGAATAGAGAGCCCAGAAATGGATCCTCAACTCTATAGTCAACTAATCTTCTACAAAGTAGGAAAGAATGTCCAATGGAAAAAAGACAGTCTTTTCAACAAATGGTGATGGGAAATTGGATAGGCACATGCAGAAGTATGACACTGGACCATTTCCTTACACCACACACAAAAATAGACTCAAAATGGTTGAAAGACCTCAATGTGAGACAGGAGTCCATCAAAATCCTAAAGGAGAACACAGGCAGAAACCTCTTTGACCTCAGCCACAACAACTTTTTCTTAGAAATATCGCCAAAGGCATTGAAGCAAGGGCAAAAATGAACTCTTAGGACTTCATCAAGATCAAAAGCTTTTGCACAGTAAAAGAAACAGTCAACAAAACCAAAAGACAACTGACAGAATGGGAGAAGATATTTGCAAATGACATATCAGATAAAGGGCTAGTATCCAAAATCTATAAAGATCTTATCAAACTCAACACCCAAAGAACAAATGATCCAATCAAGAAATGGGCAAAAGACATGAAGAGACATTTTTCAAAGACATCCAAATGGCCAACAGACACATGAAAAAGGCATCATGGAAATCCAGATCACAACCTCAGTAAGATACCACCTCACACCAGTCAGAATGGCTAAAATTAACAAATCAGGAAACGACAGATATTGGCAGGGATGTGGAGAAAGGGGAACCCTCCTACACTGTTGGTGAGAATGCAAGCCGGTGCAACCACTCTGGAAAAGAGTATGGAGGTCCCTCAAAAAGTTGAAAAAGGAGCTACCATATGACCCAGCAATTGCACTAAGGGTATTTACCCCAAATACAAATGTAGGGAACCAAAGGGGTATGTGCACCCCGAAGTTTATAGTAGCATTGTCGACAGTAGCCAAACTATGGAATGAGCCAAGATGTCCATCAACAGATGAATGGATAAAGAAGATTTGGTATATATATATATATATATATATATATATATATATATATATATACACAATGGAATATTATGCAGCCATCAAAAAATGAAATCGTACCATTAACAACAGTTTGGATGGTACTAGAGGGTATTATGCTGAGTAAAATTAGTCAATCAGAGAAGGACATATGACATATCATATGATCTCATTGATATGAGGAATACGTTTTTTGGGGGGCATTTCTAGTTTCTTTTTTTTTAAAATTATGTTAGATGATCACTATACATTACATCATTAGTTTTTGATGTAGTGTTCCATGATTCTTTGTTTGCGTATAACACCCAGTGCTCCATGCAGACCATTCCCTCTTTAATACCCATCACCAGGACAACCCATCCTCCCACCCCCCTCCCCTCTAGAACCCTCAGTTTGTTTTTCAGAGTCAATAGTCTCTCATGGTTCATCTCCCCCTCCGATTTCCCCCCTTTCATTTTCCCCTCCTGCTATCTTCTCCTTCTCCTTTTTTTTTTAAACATATATTATTTGCTTCAGAGGTACAGATCTGTGATTCAACAGTCTTGCACACTTCACAGCACTCACCATAGCACAAACCCTTCCCAATGTCTATCACCCAGCCACCCCATCCCTCCCACCCCCCACCATTCCAGCAACTGTCAGTTTGTTTCCTGAGATTAAGAATTCCTCATACCAGTGAGGTCATATGATACGTGTCTTTCTCTGATTGACTTATTTCACTCAGCATAACACCCTCCGGTTCCATCCACATCATTGCAAATGGCAAGATTTCATTCTTTTTGATGGCTGCATAATATTCCATTGCATATATATACCACTTCTTCTTTATCCGTTCATCTGTTGATGGACATCTTGACTCTTTCCACAGTTTGGCTATTGTGGACATTGCTGCTATAAACATCGGGTGCTCCTCTTTTGATCCCTACATTTGTATCTTTGGAGTAAATACCAAGTAGTGCAATTGCTGATTCATATGTTAGCTCTATTTTCAACGTTTTGAAGAACCTCCATACTGTTTTCCAGAGTGGCTGCACCAGCTTGCATTCCCACCGACAGTGTAGGAGGTTTTGCCTTTCTCCACATCCCCGCCAACATCTTTCACTTCCTGACTTGTTAATTTTAACCATTCTGACTGGTGTGAGGTGATATCTCATTGAGGGTTTGATTTGGATTTCCCTGAAGCCAAGCGATGTTGAGCACTTTTTCATGTCTTTTGGACATTTGGATGTCTTCTTTGGAAAAATGTCTCTTCATGTCTTCTGCCCATTTCATGATTGGATCATTTGTTCTTTGGGTATTGAGTTTAAGAAGTTCTTTATAGATTTTGGATACTAGCCCTTTATCTGATATGTCGTTTGCAAATATCTTCTCCCATTCTGTTGGTTGTCTTTTGGCTTTGTTGACTTTTTCTTTTGCTGTGCAAAAGCTTTTTATCTTGATGAGATCCCAATAGTTCATTTTTGACCTTGCTTACCTTGCCTTTGGCGATGTTTCTAGGAAAAAGTTGCTGCAGCTGAGGTTGAAGAGGTTTTTGCCTGTGTTCTCCTTTAGGATGTGGATGGACTCTTGCCTCACATTGAGGTCTTTCAACCATTTTGAGTCTATTTTTGTGTGTAGTGTAAGGAAATGGTCCAGTTTCATTCTTCTGCATGTGGCTATCCAAATTTCCAACAGCATTTGTTGAAAAGACTGTCTTTTTTCCATTGGACATTCTTTCCTGTTTTGTCGAAGATTGGTTGACTATAGAGTCGAGGGTCCATTTCTGGACTCTCTTTTGTTCCATTGATCCATGTGTCTGTTTTTGTGCCAGTACCATACTGTCTTGATGATGACAGCTTTATAATAGAGCTTGAAGTCCGGAATTGTGATGCCGCCAGCTTTGCTTTTCTTTTTCCACACTTCTGGCTATTCAGGGTCTTTTCTGGTTCCATACAAAATTTAGGGTTATTTGTTCCATTTCTTTGAAAAAAGGGGATGGTATTTGATGGGGATTGCATTGAATGTGTAGATTGCTCTGGGTAGCTTTGACATCTTCACAATATTTGTTCTTCCAATCCATGAGCATGGAAAGTTTTTCCATTTCTATGTGTCTTCCTCAATTTCCTTCATGAGTATTTTATAGTTTTCTGTGTACAGATTCTTTGCCTCTTCAGTTAGATTTATTCCTAGGTATCTTATTGCTTTGGGTGCAATTGTAAATGGTATTGACTCCTTAATTTCTCCTTCTTCTGTCTTGTTCAGTTGAATAGGAATGCCTCTTATTTCTGTGTATTGATTTTATATCCTGCCACTTCACTGAATTCCGGTATGAGTTCTAGCAGTTTTGGGGTGGAGTCTTTGTTTTTTCCACATAAAGTATCATATCATCTGCAAAGAGTGAGAGTTTGACTTCGTTTTTGCTGGTACGGATGCCTTTGATTTCTTTTTGTTTTCTGATTGCTGTGGCTAGGACTTCTAAGACTATGTTGAATAGCAGTGGTGATAGTGGACATCCCTGCTGTGTTCCTGACCTTAGGGGGAAAGTTCTCAGTTTTTCTCCATTGAGAATGATATTCGCTGAGAGTTTTTCATAGATGGCTTTTATGATAGTGAGGTATGTACAATCTATCCCTATACTCTGAAGAGTTTCGATGAAGAAAGGTTGCTGTACTTTGTCAAATGCTCTTTCTGCATCCTTTGAGAGGATCATATAGTTCTTGTTCCTTCTTTTATTAATGTATTCTATCACATTGATTGATTTGTGGATGTTGAACCAACCTTGAAGCCCAGGGATAAATCCCACTTGGTCACGGTGAATAATCCTTTTAATGTACTGTTGGATCCTATTGGCCAGTATTTTGGTGAGAATTTTTGCATCTGTGTTCATCAGGGATATTGGTCTGTAATTCTCCTTTTTGATGGGGTCTTTGTCTGGTTTTGGAATCAAGGCAATTGTGGCTTCATAAAACAAGTTTGGAAGTTTTCCTTCCATTTCTATTTTTGGGAACAAGTTCAGAAGAATAGGTATTAATTCTTGAAATGTTTGGTAGAATTCCCCTGGGAAGCCATCTAGCCCTTGGCATTTGTTTTTTGGGAGGTTTTCGATGACTGCTTCAGTTTACTTAGTGGTTATATGTCTGTTCAGGTTTTCTATTTCTTCCTGGTTCATTTTGGTAGTTGAGCCATCTCTAGGAATGCATCCATTTCTTCCAGATTATCTAATTTGCTGGCATAGAGTTGCTCATAATATGTTCTTATAACTGTATTTCTTTGGTGTTGGTTGTGATCTTTCCTCTTTCATTCATGATTTTATTTATGTGGGTCCTTTCTCTTTTCTTTTTGATGAGTCTGACCAGGGGTTTATCAATCTTGTTAATTCTTTCAAAGAACCAACTCCTAGTTTCGTTGATCCTTTCTACTGTTCTTTTGGCTTCTATTTCATTGATTTCTGCTCTGATCTTTACTATTTCTCTTATCCTGCTGGGTTTAGGCTTTATTTGCTGTTGTCTCTCTCCAGCTCTTTTAGGTGTAGTGGTAGGTTGTGCATTTGAGACCTTTCTTGTTTCTTAAGAAAGGCTTTTATTGCTATACACTTTTCTGTTAGGACTGCCTTTGCTGCATCCCAAAGGTTTTGAAGAGTTGTGTTTTCATTTTCATTTGTTTCCATGGATTTTTTTAGTTCTTCTTTAATTTCCTGGTTGACCCATTCATTCTTTAGTAGAATGCTCTTTAGCCTTCATGTATTTGAGTTCTTTCCGACTTTCCCCTTGTGATTGAGTTCTAGTTTCAAAGCATTGTGGTCTGAAAATATGCAAGGAATGAATCCAATCTTTTGGTTCCAGTTGAGTCCTGATTTGTGACCTAGGGCGTGATCTATTCTGGATAATGTTCCATGGGCACTAGAGAAGAATGTCTATTCTGTTGTTTTGGGATGGAATGTTCTGAATATATCTGTCAAGTCCATTTGTTCCAGTGTGTCATTTAAAGTCTTTATTTCCTTGTTGATCTTTTGTTTAGATGATCTGTCCATTTCAATGAGGGGGGTGTTAACGTCCCCCAGTGTTATTGTATTGTTGTCAATGTGTTTCTTTGTTTCTGTTATTAATTGCTTTATATAAGTGGCTGTTCCCATGTTAGGGGCATAGATATTTACAATTGTTAGATCTTCTTGTTGGATAGACCCTTTAAGTAGGATATAGTGTCCTTCCTCATCTCTTATTACAGTCTGTGGTTTAAAAACTAATTTGTCTGATATAAGGATTGCCACCCAAGCTTTCTTTTGGTGTCCATTACCATGGTAAATGTTTTTCCACCCCCTCACTTTCGATCTGGGGGTGACTTTGGGTCTAAAATGAGTCTCTTACAGACAGCATATCTGTGGGTCTTGTTTTTTTTTACCCAATCTGATAGCCTGTGTCTTTTGAGTGGCACATTTATCCCATTTACATTCAGGGTAACTATTGAAAGATATAAATTTAGTGCCATTGTATTGCCTGTAAGGTGACTGTCACTGTATATTGTCTCTGTTCCTCTCTGGTTTATGATGCTTATAGGCTCTCTCTTTGCTTACAGGACCCCTTTCAATATTTCTTGTTGGGCTGGTTTTGTGTTTGCAAATTCCTTTAGTTTTCATTTGTCCTGGAAGCTTTAGATAAAAAGCTTTAAATAAAAAGGGATAACTCCTTCTGTTTTCAGTGACAGCCTAGCTGGATATAGTATTCTTGGCTGCATATTTTTCTCATTTACTGCTCTGAATATATCATGCCAGTCCTTTCTGGCCTGCCAGGTCTCCGTGGATAGGTTTTTTGCCAATCTAATGTTTCTACCATTGTTGGTTACATATCTCTTCTCCCAAGCTGCTCTCAGGATTTTCGTGTTGTTTCTGAGACTCATTTGTTCCTATTAGATGTCGGGTGTTGACCTATTTTTATTGATTTTGAGAGGGGTTCTCTGTGCCTCCTGGATTTTGATGCCTGTTTCTTTCCCCAAATTAGGGAAGTTCTCTGCAATAATTTGCTCCAAAATACCTTCTGCTCCTCTCTCTATCTTCTTCTTCTGGGATCCCAATTATTCTAATGTTGTTTTGTCTTACGGTATCACTTATCTCTCAAATCCTGCCCTTGTGATCCAGTAGTTGTTTATCTCTCTTTTTCTCAGCTTCTTTATTTCCATCATTTCGTCTTCTATGTTGCTAATTCTCTCTCCTGCCTCATTTATCCTAGTACTTAGAGCCCCCATTTTTTGATTGCACCTCATTAATAGCCTTTTTGATTTCAACTTGGTTAGATTTTAGTTCTTTTATTTCTCCAGAAAGAGTTTCTCTAATATTCCACGCTTTTTTCAAGCCCAGGTAGTATCTTTAAAATCATCATTCTGAACTCTAGTTCTCACATCGTATTAATGTCCTTATTGAGTAGGTCCCTAGCAGTTGGTACTGCCTCTTGTTCTTTTTGTTGAGGTGATTTTTTCCATCTTGTCATTTTGTCCAGAGGAGAATAGATGAATGAGAGAACAAAATGCTAACAGGGTAAAAACATCCCCAACAAATATCCTCTAAAGAAATCAGAAAAAACCTGAGACTGGGGGAAAAGAAAGGGAAAGAAAAATCTAAAGAAAAAGAAAAAGATAAAAAAGATAAAAACAAATAAAAACAGAACAAAACAAAAAAATATGATTAAATATGATCAGGCTGGTGCATAGATCAGTGCCACACACTAGATTTTGGGTGTATTTTTGTCTGTTAAAGGAACGTGCCTCCTAAAATTTTAAAGAAAGAAGAACTTATATATGTACAAAAATAAGGGTTAATATGATGAAGGGTTGGAATATGACTGCAAAGATGAAAATTATAAAATATTTTATAAAAGGAATTGATGAGAGGTTGTTTGAAAAAAGAAAGAAGAGGATTAGAAATAAAAAGGGAGAGAATGTGATCAGGCAGGAGACCAGAACAAAGCCACACACTAGAGATTTAGGGTATATTTTGATGTTTTAAAAGAAACTGTATCCCAAAATTTTAAAGAGAGAACAACTTACATATATATGCCAAAAATAAGGGTAACTACTATGAAGGGATAGAATATGACTCTAAAAATGAAAAATAAAAATGTTTTTTAAAAAAAGGATTGATAAGATGTTGGTTGAAAAAGGGAAAAAGAAAAATAAAAAAAAGAGAGTTAAAAAAATTAACTTTGAAAGACTAAAGAATCATGGGGAAAAAGCCATGAATTCTATGTGCAGTGTTCCCCTAGGGCTCGAGTTCTGCTGTTCTCATTGATCAGTAAACTTGGTCTTGGCTGGCAGTTCTTCCTGATCTTCTAGGGGTGGGGCCGGTTGTCCTGGTTCCCAAATGACTTTGCTGGAGGCAGAATTGCCCTGCCCTTGCCAGTCAGGCTAAGTAATCTGCTCGGGTTTGCTCTCAGGAGCTTTTGTTCCCTGTAAGCTTTCTGTTCAGCTTTGGAGAATGAAAGTGAAAATGGCGGCCTCCCAATCTCTGCCCCTGAGGGGCCATGAACTCAGGGCCCCACTCCTCAGTGCGCCCCCAGATAAGACAGTCAATCACTCCCGTCTCCCCGGTCTCCAGCCACACTCCATGCTCACTTGGCCTGTGACCAAGCATTTCTATCTCTGGCACATGACCCCGTGTGGAGTCTCCAAACCCAGCAGATTCCTGCAGTGCGCTCCCGTGCTGCTCCTCCCAGGGGAGGAAGGGGAGTCTCTCTGGATCTGCCACTTGTTGGGTCCCTGCTTGAAGTGCAGGTGCACGACTATGCTGTGGATCACAGTTCATGGCAACCCCAAGCTGAAAGCCTGCTCCTCGGCTCTGTCTCTGCATCCGTCTTCCCTGCTTTGATACCTGGGAGTTCTGCTGCACTCAGGCACCCCTGGTCTTTCTGTGACCCCGAGGGTCCTGAGACCACACTGTCCTGTGAGGTTTCCACCCCCTGCTTAGCCACTGGAGCGACGTCCCTCAGCGGAGCCGACTTCTAAAAGTTCCAATTTTGTGCTCTGCAGCTCTATCACTTGCCAGAATTGGTGGATGGAGGCCCCCTCCCCCCCGTCTATCTTCCTGAATATTGCCTCGGATTCACTTCTCCACACATCCTACCTTCCAGAAAGTGGTCGCTTTTCTGTTCAGAGAGTTGTTGCTATTCTTTTCTTCAATCTCCTGTTGAGTTCATAGGTGTTCAGAATGGTTTGATCCCTATCCAGCTGAATTCCTGGGACCAGATGAAATTTAGGTCTTCTAACCCCCCGCCATCTTGCTCTGCCCTGATATGAGGCATTCTTAATCTCAGGAAGCAAACTGAGGTTTGCTGGAGTGGTGGAGGGTGGGAGGTATGGGTTGGCTGGGTGATAGACATTGGGGAGAGTATGTGCTATGGTGAGCGCTATGAATTGTGTAAGACTGTTGAATCACAGACCTGTACCTCTGAAACAAATCATACATTGCATGTTAAAAAAAGAAGAAGATAGCAGGAAGGGAAAAATGAAGGGGGGAAATCGGAGGGGGAGATGAAACATGAGATACTATGGACTCTGAGAAACAAACTGAAGGTTCTGGAGGGGCAGGGGGTGGGGGGATGGGTTAGCCTGGTCATGGGTATTAAAGAGGGCACATATCGGAAAAAAAAGAAGAAAAAAAAAGAAATATTAACAGATATCTATTCCCCCCCCCAAAAAAATATTCATGAAAGTGGAAATCAAAAGAAAACAAGTGTATGGTGATTAACATAACATAATAATAATAAGAAAACTACAGACATTAAAAAAAGAAAACAAGTGTACCTATACTTATATGAGACAAAATATACTTTAATTCAATAATGGTCACCAAAGATAAAGAGGGTGATTATATAATGCAAAGGGGTCAATTTATTAGAAAGATATAATGAGCATAAGTATATATGCACCCAACACTGGAGCATATAAATATATAAGGTAAATACTAGCAGATAAGAAGGAAGAAATAGAAATGATACAATATAGTGGAAAACTTAAATACTGACTTTCAACAATGGATAGATCATCCAGACAGAAATCAATAAGGAACCATTGAATTTTAACCATACTTTAGACCAAATAGACTTAACAAACATACACAGAAGATTCCTTCGAACAGTAGCAGAATACACATTTTTCTCAAATGCACACAGAACATTCCTCAGAATAGATCATATAATAGGTCACAGAACAGTCTTAGCACACTTAAAATGATTGAAATTATAGCAATACCTTTTCCGACCACAGTGGTATAAAACTAAAAACCAGTAAGAGAACAAAAACTGAAAAATTTACAAAAATGTGGAAATTAAACAACACACATCTAAACACCAATGGATCAAAGAGGAAGTCAAAAGAGGAATTAAGGAAATACCTTAAGACAAAAATTAAAAACACAGCATACAAAAACCTATGAAATGTTGTGAACACAATCTTAAGAGGGTATTTTATAGTGATAAGTGCCTATATTAAGAAAAAAAGAAAGATTTCAAATAAATAACCTAACTTTATATCTCCAGGAACTAGGAAAAAATAAAACAAAGGGAAGCCTAGAGTTAGCAGAAGGAAGAAAATAACAAAAACTAGAGTAGAAATAAATGAAATAGAGACCAGAAAAAAAATGGAGATTAACCAAACTGAGACGTAGTTCTTTGAAATAAACAACATTAACGAACTTTTCACTAGACTAAGAAAAAAGAGAGAAGACTCAAATAAATAATATTATAAATGAAAGAGGGGACATTACAACTGATACTACAAATCACAAAGCATTATAAGACACTATTATGAACAAGTATTCACCCATCAAATGGATAAACTAAAAGATAAGAGTAAAGGTGCAGAAACACATAACCTACCAAGATTGAATTATGAAAAAATAGAAAATCTGAGCAGACCAATGATGAGTTAGGAGATAGAATCATTAATAAAATCTCCTAAAAAAAGTAAAGTCCAGGACCAGATGTTTTCACTAGTGAATTTTACCAAATATTGAAAGAAGAAATAACAGCAATCCTTTTTAAAAGCATCTAACACATTAAAGAGCATGGAACTCCTCCAGACTCATATTATGAAGCCAGTATTACCCTGATACCAAAGTCAGATGAGGAGAAAAAAAAAAAAAAAAGAAAACCAAATCAATATTCCTGATGAATATAGATGCAAAAATTCTCTATAAATATTAACAAACCAAATTTGAAAGCACATTAAAAAGATCATACACCACAATCAAGCAGAATTTAACCCTGGAATGGAAGGATTGTTTAATATTAACAATGTGATACACCTCATTAAAAATGAAAGATAAAAATCATATAATTCTCTCAAAAGGTGCAGGCAAGTCATTTGATAAGATTCAATATCTCTTTATGAAACACAGCTCAACAATTGGATGTAGGAAGAACATACCCCAACAAAACAAAGGCCACATAAGACAAACTCATAGTCAATATACTCAATAATGAAAAGTGCAAAGCTTTTCCTCTAAGATGAGAAACAAGAGTAGGGTGCTTATTCTCACCACTTCTGTTCAACATGATGCTAGAAATCCCAGCCAGAATAATGAGGAAATAAAAGGCATTTAAATTTGAAAAAGTAAAATTATCTTTTGAAGATTATTTGTTCTTATATATAAAAAAATCCTAAAAACACCATGAAAAAACTATTAGAAGTAATAAACAAATTAAGTGAACTTGTAGGATAGAAAATCAACATAGAGAAACCAGTCACGTTTCTACACACTAAAAATGAAGTATCTTAAAAAGAAATAAAGAAAACTCATTGTTACTGTTTTCAATAACAACAAAACTAATAAAAAAATTGAGAAATAAATTTAATTAAGGATGGGAGGGGCACCTGGGTGACTCAGTTGTTAAGCGTCTGCCTTCCGCTCAGGTCATGATCCCAGGGTCTTGGGATCGGCACTGCATCGGGCTCCCTGTTCAGCAGGGATTCTGCTTCTCCCTCTCCCACTCCCCCTGCTTGTGCTTTCTCTCTCGCTGTACCTCTCTGTCAAATAAATAAATAAAATCCTAAAAACAAAACAAAACAAAAGGATGGGAAAGGTCTGTGTACTGGAAACTACGAAACTTGGTAAAAGGAATTGAAGAAAACAAACATTAAAAAAGGTATTCTGTGTTCATGGATCAGAATTAATATTGCTAAAATGTCCATATCGAAATTTCAATAGCATTTTTTACAAAAACACAAAGAACAATCCTAAAATTTGTGTGGTACTGGAAAAGAGTCTGAATAGCTAAAGCAATTCTGAGAAAGAAAAACAAAACTAGAGGCATCACCTTTCCTGATTTCAACTATTCTACAAAGAAAGCTGTAGTACCAAAATAGTGTGGTATTGACATAAATTTAGACACATAGACCAATGAAAGAGACCCAAGAGCACCAAAACAGACCCTCACTTATAAGATCAAACAATATTTGACAGGAGTGGCAAAAATATTAGATGGGGAAAGGATAATCTTTTCAATAAATGGTTTTGGAAAAAGCAGATAACTACATGTAGAAGAATGAAATTTGACCCTTACCTTACATCACTTACAAAAATTAACTTTAACTAGATTAGAGAATTAAATATGAGACCTGAAACTGAAAAACTCCTAGAAGAAAACATAGGGCAAATCTTGAGTTAGTCTTTGCAGTGAGTTTTTGGATATGATAGCAAAACACAAGAAAGAAAGGCAAAAATTAATAATTGACGTTACATCAAACTAAAAATCTGTGGATAGCGAAAGAAACAATCAACAAAATGAAAAGGCAACCTACAGAAAGAGAGAAAATATGTGCAAATCATATATCTCCTAGAGGTTAACAGCCAAAATATATAAGGCACTCATACAACTCAATAGTGAAAAAAAAAGAAAAAGAAAAAAATGAAAAAAAATCTAGTTTAAAAATGGGCAAAGTAACTGAACAGACATTTTTCCAAAGAAGACATACAAATTGCCAATGAGTACTTGCAAAAGTGCTTGACATCACTAATGGTCAGGGAAATGCAAATCAAATCTAGAATGAGATGAATGGCTATTGTCAAAAGACAAGAAATAAGTGTTGGCAAGGATGTGGATTAATGGAAACAATTGTGCACTGCTGGTGAGAATGTAAATTGGTACAGCCACTATGGAAAACATCATGGAGGTTCCTCAAATAATTAAAATAGAACCACCATATGATCTAGCAATCTTACTTCTGGGTATATATACAAGGAAAATGAAAACAAGATCTTGAAGACATGCCTGTACTCCCTGCTTATTGCAGCATTATTTATAATAACTAAGACACGGAAACAATCTAAGTGACCGTTGACAGAAGAATGGATAAAGAGAAAAACATATATACGATGGAATATAATTCAGTCATGAGAAAAGGAAATCCTGTTACTTGTCATAACATGGATTATTAAAGGCATTATGCTAAGTGAAATAACTCACACAGAAAAAGACAAATACTGTATGATCTCATTTAGATGTGGAATCTTGAAAAACCAATTCATAAAAACAATGAGTAGAATGGTGGTTACCAGGGAGTAGGGTGTCGGAAAAATGGGGAGATATTGATCAAAGGTTCAAACTTCCAACTTCCAGTTATAAAATGAATAAGTTCTGGGGATAGTGTGCAGCATGGTAATTATAGTTAATAATATTGTATTACATGCTGGAATGTTGCTCATAGAGTAGATCTTAAATGTTCTCACCTCAAAAATGAAATGGTAATTTTGTGACATAATGAAAGTGTTAAGCTAAGGCTATTGTGATCATTTTACAATATATGTGTATCAAATATTAATACATGTACACATATTGATATTTTAACACCTTAAACTTACACAATGTTATATGGCAATTATAGCTCAATAAAGTAGAGAAATAAGTAAGAAAAAAAGTGAAATCAGGCAGTTATATCTACACTTAGAGTATAGACCCCTATACTTTAGGATCTCAAAGCAACAACAAATAATCACTCATTTCAAAACTATATTTGTTAATTATAGTAGACTGAAATTCCCACATTAATTTCTTGTCCATTTGAGTTAAGATATTAAAAGCTTTATGAAATTCTATCAACAATTAATATTTGAGAACCTATATTAAATATTCCCAACCTCTCTCAATATGTTTAGCAGCTTTTTGCTTCCGGAGGCACAAACTGAAATATCTACATATATCAATAAGAAATTAACATTATGAGACTACACAAGGAAACAAACTTAAGGGTCAATCTATCCTAATGATTACTTTGGGGGAAAAATGAGAATTGAGTACCTACCAAGAGAAAGAGTCCTACAATAAAATAAATAAATAGATAAATAAATAAGTGTTTCAGGGGTGCCTGGGTAGCTCACATCAGTTAAGCATCTGCCTTCTGCTCAGGTCATGATCCTGGGATCCAGCCCCACTTTGAGCTCCCTGTTCAGCAGGGAGTCTACTTCTCACTCTCCTCTCCCCTTCCCCCAACTCATTCTCTCTCTCACTTTCTCTCAAATAAATAAACAAAAATCTAAAAAAAAAAAGTGTTTCAAAGTGGTACAAAGACAGACATCACCTATTGTAAACATAGCCTGGGACCAAAGAAACTATCAGTCAAAAGCTCTACTTTTGCCAAATTTATCCAAAAGATAAATGTTCCCTGTGGGAAGATTGAACAGTGGTCAATGTCTTTCCACTTTACATAATCAATAACTATAGTTTTAATCTTTCTTTGACAATCTAAAACCTAATAATAACTGTTCATAGTGCCTCCCAGGCATAATTGCATTATCTTCATTAATCCTTAAGACAATCCAAAGACAGATACAATATTATCCCTGTTTTACAGACAAGAAAATTGAGACTTTCAGGGATTGATAAATTTTCACACAACTAATCCCAAAAAACTAAGAACGTTTTCTTTTAGAGACTGAGCTCTCAAACATGATACTATACAGTGATATTAATTTATCCTCCAATAAATATTTAAACATCCATTTTGAGTTAGACACTGATTTTGAGATATATACTTTTTACAAAGAGTTATGCTAAATATAATACACAATATTTTTTGTTTTGTTCATAAATATTTTTCACATAAAAATGATTTTAGTTGATGATTTTTTTCATATAAAAGTGATTTAGTATATTTGATACCTGGTCTCTGATCACACTGCACACATTTTCTGTTAGTTCACTTCATGTCATTAAGACTGCAAATTAACATATAATTTCTGAGCATCTGTTTCATGTCTTGGACTCTGCTATGTTAAATACTACAACAAAGATCTCTGTCCTCATAGGAGCTATCATGGAGGGTTAAAACATGAAAAATGGAGTTACCTTACAGTGCAAGATGTGCCACAACAGGAGAAAAACTACAATTCAATGGAAATACCCACAACAGAGGCCTGAGCTCATCAGGGAAGTCTTCCCAGAAAACAGGAAGTATAAGTAGTCAGCTAAGCAAAAAAAAAAAAAAAAAAAGAGTAGGGAAAGTATGTGAGAGACCTGAATGAGAAAAAGCAGACACACCCTGGAAAAGGAATGAAGTTGAGTGGGTCAGGATTGTAGAGTCATGGGAGTATAGGAAAGATACACAGGAAAAAGCAATTGAGATACAGGCCCAAGGGTTGTGCAAGCCAAGCTAAGATTGGAACAGGGGTTTTGAAACTTTTTCATCTATTTTAAAACCATGTTTCCTTGTTTCATCAACTTGAAAAAATAACAACTGATCCCTTGATATGAAAGGTGTACATTTAGTTAGCTTACAGTCCCTATTCTATGATGTCTTGTTAGTATACATATGTGTATATGCACACATGTGTGTATGTGTGGGCACACATGCATGTACTTTTGTTTACATTTGTTTCACTATTGATTTCATTTGTAATTATAAATAATACTTTTAAATCTCTAATTTTGAACCACCAAATTCTGAAAGCATTAGAGTGTCTCTTTACAAGCTGTGGATATTAGCATTGTATATTATCATACCCTAAATTTCTCTAGGTTCCACGTAGAAGGATAATAGTATTTACAAGATATTGCAATGAAGTTTTTCTACTTTGTCTATAAATTGATTAAGAATTGAACATAAAAAATACATATTATCATGATTATATAGATAGTGCTTAATGATGTGCTAAGACTAGACTTCCTTTTCACTAGGTTCAGTGTATACCTGACTCATGTGTAAAGAGTACATTTGCCTTTCATAAAAGCCATCAGTTATTAATAATCATGTTACATGTTACTTTACTTCATATTTCAGCAAGTCTCTGTTGAAGAATTTTCTTCCTGTAGTTTCTAATTCTCTTTCTTTTATTTTCCATTTTTGCAACAATTATTTTTATAAAATAATCAAATCTCTATTGAGAGCTCCAAGATTTCCCTCTTGGAGTCCTATATTCTTCTACTTCAATTTGGACTGGTAAGCAGCTCCAACCTGGGAACTTCCTTCAGCACTCTCTTGGTTTGGAGCTGCTATTAAAATGAAGGGATCAAGTTTAGCTTGATTTGATTGTGGCATGGCTAGTAGTAATTGAGATATAGCAGTGTGGAGTTTATGATCAAGATGATATTTGAAGTTAAGTATTTTCAGCCATCAGATTTGATGATACCAACCAGTGAGAACACAATACAAAATTTCAATAGTAACATACAATAATATATGTGCAATATTGATTATTTTATGAATCCAAATATTAATTGAGATAATTGTTTAATCATGATTCAATAACATTAAGCTCAGATCAGAAAAAAATGTTACTATACAGAGCAATAGAATTATTGATGTAGCCATTATGCTATGAAATTCAAATAATTTAGTCCAGAAAACAATGCTAACCATATATATTCTAAACTTTAAGTATACTTTATTTTCAAAACAAGAAAATGAAATGGATTTTTGAAAAAAGTGCTCACTTGATTTCCATTATAATTTGTGGCTGTTTCAAAATGATGAGATTTTTTTTTCAATTACATATCTACATGACACAATTATTTTTAAATGTTTTATTTACTTATTTGACTGAGAGAGAGATAGCAAGAGCAGGAACACAAGCAGGGGGAGTGGGAGAGGGAGAAGTAGGCCTACCGCTGGTCAGGGACCTGTGATATACTTAATTAATAGTTGTTTTTCCTAAAATGAACTAAAAATAATTTCCTTCCACTCTACAGTATTTATGTTATCAAGGCTCTATCTGAATATAGATATTCAGATATCTATATTCACTTCAACTAACCCCTTTAAGCTGATGTTTGCCTAATTTGAAATATATCATAAGTGCATTTATTATATACATGGTACATTATTTACATGTGGGGTATGAGCTTGAATTCCTTGAACTACACATAGGCAAGTTTAAAGAGCAACTGCTTCAGATCAAGAGTAGTTCTCTGAAGGAGTATTTCATCACAAAATCAAGTATCTTTTCTACATTCTTTTAGGTGAGAAAATCTTTTTTATATTATTTGGATCTCATATATTAAATTTCAGGTTAAATTTTTTCATCTATCTTACAGCGAGCAGTGGAGGAGGGACCTAAAATGTCAGACTAACATTGCATGTACCTTTTATCCATCAATTTACAAACTAATGAACCTGTCATTATATAGACTATTAATGGGGGCGCCTGAGTGGCTCAGTAGCTAAGCATCTGCCTTCAGTACAGTTCATGGTCCCAGGGTCCTGGGATCAAGCCCTACACTGGGCTCCCTGCTCCAGGGGAAGCCTGCTTCTCCCTCTCCTGTTGCCCCTGTTTGTGTTCCTGATCTCGCTGTGTCTCTCTCTGTCAAATAAATAAACAAAATCTTTAAAAAAAATATTAATGTTATGTGTCTTTTCTACACATTTTTAGAAGCCGTGTAAGCTCATTGAGAAACTACAAATTGATTTTACTAAGCAGTAATAATGTGAAAAAGGTGATCTGGAGATAGGTCTTAAAGAGTAAGTGACTAGAGTTCAAACTGTAATTAAAATGCTTCTATTAGGCTTACCATGAACTGGCAGCTAAATAAAAGCTATTTAATAACATAAAGTATTGTAACTGAGCAAATAGGCTCCTGATAAGCAGTTTCCAGATAGTTCTAACTTCATGTATATAAAATCTGTACTTTTTTTTTCTATTTTTTCTTTTTTTTAGCACATACCTTCCCCAATGTCTATCACCCAGCCATCCCAACCCTCCCACCCCCAACCACTCCAACAACCCTTAGTTTGTTTCCTGAGATTAAGAATTCCTCATATCAGTGAGGTCATATGATACATGTCTTTCTCTGATTAATTTATTTCACTCAGCATAACACCCTCCAGTTCCATCCACATCGTTGCAAGTGGCAAGATCTCATTCCTTTTGATGTCTGCATAATATTTCATTGTGTATATATACCACATCTTCTTTATCCATTCATCTGTTGATGGACATCTTGGCTTTTTCCACAGTTTGGCTATTGTGGACATTGCTGCCATAAACATTGGGGTGCACGTACCCCTTTGGATCCCTACATTTGTATCTTTGTAAAACCTGTACTTTTTTTGCCAAAGCTAATCAGATGTAAAATCATAAGCAAGTATGATAAGGCAATTAATTCTATCTCTTTGTTGACAATTTTGAAGCAAGATATAAAAAACAAATTATTCCAGGCCTACCTTTCACTTTGCATTTAGAAAAGACCTAGGTTAGTGAAGTGAACTTTCTCAGAATCAAATTTAGCAAAGAATTGGGAATTTATTTGGTATAGAGTAGGCACAATTATTCCACAAGATTTCATTATACTACTGACATTTATGTTTGTATAAATAAGAAGGCAATTTGGTTTTAATCATGTCAATTTTATCAAAACTTCTAGCAGTTAACTACAAGAAGTGAGTGTACATTAGAGGTTGAAGAACATGCTGTTTTAAATAAATTGGTATATTAATTACTATTTATATAATACAATATACCAATCAAGATAATTGCCTTAAAACTTCTAGTAATCTGGCTAAAGACAGCTTTGTTTTTGCATATGTATGAGAGACCACACTTTCCATAATATATATAATGGATAAGTCTAACAGTCTTTCATTTGTGTATGCAATTGGTTATTCATTAAATTCATGTTTAAATTAGCTTTACTATAAAGAACTATCACATAAATTCAAATGACTTACCACAAAGTTCTTCTAAGTCTCAAAGTATGTCTCTTAGAAGATTTGCTTTAAATTCACATGTATGAAAAATTAATTGATATACCTTTCATTTATTTATTCAAAAAATAAAAATTACGCATATGTTTTGTATCAGGTTCTGGTCTAGGTGGTTTGTATACCTCAGTGAACCAAGGAATCAACAATCATCTCTATAATGTTTACATTCTAAAGAAGATAGATAAAAAAATATATTTTATAACATGACAGAATAAAATACCTCTATGGGAAAAAGAGAAAGTAGAGAGGGATAAAGGGGTTTGGGGTGTATAAAACAGGCGGATTGCATTATTAAATGGGGTGATCAGGTGAGATGATGCCAGGTGAAATGGGGTGATCAGGTGAGATGATGCCAAGGAAGTAAGGGAGCTGACCATGGCCAAAAGAAGGTTGCAGGCAGAACCAAGCCCTGAGGTGGGAGAACATGGCTGACATGTTCAAAGAATCTCAAGAAAGTCAATGTGTCTAAAGCCAAATGAGCTTAAGGAAGAATAGTCAGAGATGAAAGTATAGAAGTAACTGTGGTCCAGATCCAAAAGACCCTCTTGTAGATCGTCTTAAGGATATTGACTATCATTTAATATACAACGACGAACCATAATAGCATTTTAAGAAGAGGAGTGCCATGATTTCATTAATGTCTCAGAAGAATAACTATTTGATAAAGATTAACATGGGGCTAGACGGGAGCTGAGAGAGCAATTAAGAGAAAATTATAATATTAGTAGATCAAAATACTAGTAGGAAAGGTGGTAACAAGTGTATAAATTCTGAATATATCTTGAAGGCAGAGCCAGCAAGATTTCCTGTTGTATTGGCTGGTTGTGTGGGAGAGAATAGTCAGGAATGGGTCCATGGATTTTAGCTTGAGAAAACTAGAAGGACGAATTCCATCTCTACAGACTGAGGTGAAGTCTATAAGTAAAGCAGTTTGGAATGAATTTATCAGGAAACTAATTTTGGACATGTTAAGCTTGAAAAGACTAGTTTTACATTAAAGTGATGATTTAACTGAATATAAGAATTTGGGTTTCATAAAGTTGTGTGAGCTGGAGATAAATATTTACAAAATATTGGCAGATAGCATTTAAACATATTAAGATGAAATTAAATTATCAAGGAATTTACTATGACTAGAGAAGTAAATCAAAGACTAAAATCCTGGCACAACTTCTTGCTAAGAGGTCAGAAAGTAAAGAATGAGTCAACAGATGAGACTGTGAAAGGGTATTAACGTGGTTGGAAGAAAACTATGAATGTGTAAGGAGGATCCTGAAAGCTGAAGGGAGAGACAGTATTAAGAAGAGGAAGTGGTAACTGTGTCTAATGTTATTGCTAAGTCAGGTAAAATGAAAACTGAAAAGTGTATCAATTTAGCAATGTGGACCTTCGTCAAAGCAGTTTTTGTAAAATGATTGAGGTGAAACCAGATTGGAATAAAATTCTACAAAATTTTTTCTCTCTCAAATTTAACAACTATAATTTTTATACCTTAGTGAATTAAACCCTTCCTTTTTCCACAGAACATAGTTCAACTTAACAAAAAGGAAGAATTCACTGACTTTATGGTTATCTTATGACCAATGACAATTCCAAGTTAATTTTTTAAATATATGTTTATACATTTAACTTACATATTTACTTCATACATATCTCCACTTTTGCAAATGGATATGGTTATTATAAGGTTTATCAAGAAGGATGGTGCCTTCTGAGAGAGTACCAAAGCTAACCCAAGTACAGAGTAGTGCTTTTTTTTCTTTTCAGATATTCCCAGAAGTCTTGGAATGAACAGAATTTGTTCCATCAGACCGCATTCTTAACTAAATGATAAATCTAAAATGAAGTTCTTGTAAAGTCTAAAGTGTATAAGATCCTATGTAAAATTTTAAATCCTATTAAACTAATATAACTAATAACTAACTGATTTTATATGTTTTATATATACTTAATTAAAAAGAACAGCAAGGTTTTTTCCCAATTAATTAGACAAGCTTAAAATGAAAGGAAATAACCAGAGACCACAAAGAGAGAAGATAAAAGATAGAGTGGGTTAAGGAAGTTAAAGCGTGCAAGACACACAGAAATTTTAGATTAGAGGGCCTAGAACCTTGAAATTTGTCTTCCTGTGCTTATATAGGAACAGAGTATGTAAGCATACGTAAAAAGAGGGAGCTAGAACTCAGCTCCCCACCATTATAATAAAGACTTTAAAATATTCTTTTGTATAAGCTAGAAAAGAGTACACAATAATCGGGAAAAACAGCTGGAAATCTTGCTGTCTACATCCTATTTGAAGATGGGAAAATTTCCACTACAATAAAAAACACACATATTCAATAAATAAATAGATTTTTCAGACATCCCAATATCATAATTGAAATTACAAAGAATTCTTGACAGAAAAGTTAAATAGAAAATATAATGCAGATTAGGTAAATAAAAAAAATTTCAAAAAGTGACATAAACAAACCCATGATAGTATTAATCTTAATTCTCCTAAGGAAATAACTCACAAAGACATAAATATCAAAATAAAAAAGGTTAGGCACAGAATAGTAGACATAGAATTCTTTATATAATAAACAGAAACTTACCTTTTCAAAACTTTTCAAAACATGGGGGGGGGTGCACCTGGGTAGCTCAGTCAGTTAAGTGTCTGCTTTCAGTGCAGGTCATGATCTCAGGGTCCTGGGATCCAGCACTGCATTGGTCTCCCTGATCAGTAGGGAATCTGTTTTTCCCTCTCCCTCTGCCCTCCCTCCAGCTAGTGCTCTCTCTCTTTTTCTCTCTCTCTCTCAAATAAACAAATACATAAAAAAACCCCACAAAAATCCCCAAACTTTTCAAAACATGTTTAGAAAATGATCATATATTAGAATTTTTAAAAAGTTAACAATATGTAAATATATATTTTATTTAGGATATATTTCCTTAAAAATCAACAAAGTAATAAATTAATACAAAAAAGATCAGCCATAAGTGTAGTTGTAAAGTAAAAATTACACTTCTAAATAATTCATTAATCAAAGAAAACATAATAAAAATTTAAGACTAACTAACATTGAATTATTCCCCAATTCACTGTGTATTAAAATGTGTAAGATGGATGCAATCAGTTAAGCATCTGACTCTTGGTTTCAGCTCAGTTGGTGATCTCAGAGTCCTGAAATCAAGCCCCACAGTGGGCTCTATGTCCAGGGTGGAGTCTGCTTACAACTCTCTCTCCCTCTGCTCCTCCCCTGTCTCTATCTCTCTCTCTCAAATAAATAAATAAATAAATAGATAGATAGATAAATAAATCTTAAAAAAAATAAATACACATTTATGTCTACCCCTTATTTACCTATTATCTGCAAACTCCAAGTGCATCTTCCTCTTTTGTGCTTGTAACACTAACACAGGCACTTTGCAAACTATATTTCTCCACTCTTAGTTGGCTTCCAGTTAGGGAACTACAAAGGCAGTGGAAAGTAAGAGGTGAAAAAAAGACTTCTTTGAGCATAGAATATATTTATATTTCCTTGGGTCATCTTCAATTTCTTTCATCAGTGTTTTATGGTTTTCAGAGTACAGATTTTATACAAGGGAAATTTTTAATTAGAAAGAAAAAGTCATAACTAGAAGTAAGTAACTTATGAAAGAAAAAAATCACAGGTAAAAGTAAACATATAGTAAAGGTAGTAGATGAATCACTGATAATGTCAGTATGGAAGTTAAAACAAAAGTAGTAAAATCAATTACATCTACAAAAATAGGGGATATACAAAATAAAAATATGTATAATATCACATCATATACATAAAACATGGAAAGAGGAGTAAAAATGTAATACTTTTAGAATGTAATTAAGCTTAAGCAACCATCACTTTATTATACCCTGTTGTACACATAAGATGTTATGCATGAACCCAATGGTAACTACAAATAAAAAACCTACAATAGATACACACACACTAAATAGAGAGAGTGAGAGAGAGAGAGAGAGCGATCTAAGCATAGAAATAGAGAAGGCCATCAAACCACAAGGGAGGAAAGCAAGAGAAGAATGAAAAGCAACAGAAAAAACTTCAAAAACAAAAAAAACAACAAAATGCTGATAAATATATAACTGAATAATTATTTTAAATGCAAATGGACTAAAGACATCTATCCAAAGACATAGAATGACTTTGGATAAAAAACAAGACCCATGTATATACTATCTATAAAAGACTCACTTCAGACATAAAGAAACATACAGATTGAAAGTAAAAAAAAAGAAAAAGGAAAAATATATACCATACAAATGAAAGTTAAAAAAATAAGCTGGAGTAGCAACACTTTTAACAAACAAAATAGCTGTAGCTGGAGATAAAAACCATTACATAATAATAAAAAAATCAATCCAACAAGAGGTTATGACATTAATAAATACCTATGGACGCAACATAGGAGCACCTAAATATATAAAGAAAATGTTAACAGAAATAAAGGGAGAAATTAATAGAAATACAATAGTAGGGAATTTTATCAACTCACATACATCAATGGATAGATTGTCCAGGCAGAAAGTCAACAAGGAAATAAGGGCCTTGAATGACACATTAGACCAGATGGACCTAATAGATATATACATCCAAAAACGGTAGATGCACATTCTTTTCAAGTGCACATGAAATATTCTCCAGGACAGATTACATGTTAGGCCACAAAAAAATCTCAATAAATTTCAAAAGATTGAAATCATATCAAGCATCTTTTCCCACGACTACAGTATAAAACTAGAAATCAATTACAAAAAAAATACTGGAAAAAAACATAAACACATGAAACTAAACAATGCACTACTAAACAACCTATGGGTCAATGAGGAAATCAAAGAGGAAATAAAAATATACATGGAGGTACGTAAAAATGAAAACACAATGGTTCAAAATCTTTGGGACACAATGAACATAGTTCTAAGGGATAAGTATATAGCAATACAAGCCTACCCCAAGAAAGAAGAAAAATCTCAAATAAACAACTTAAAGTTAGACCTAAAGGAGATAGAAAAAAATTAAAAAGAACCAACAAACCCAAAGCTAGTAGATGGAAGGAAATAATAAAGATTAGAGCAAAAATAAATGAAATATAGACTAAAAAAATAGAAAAACCCAGTAAAACCAAGAGTTGGTTCTTTCAAAAATAAAAAAAATGATAAACATTTAGCCAGACTCATCAAGAAAAGAGAAAAAGATTTTTTGTAAAGACCTTTCAACCGTAATGAGGAAAAAGAGTTGGAGACAGATCCTCGCAGACACTAGAGGATAAGCTTCATGCTCAGTGTGGAGCCTAACGCAGGGCTTGGACTCACAATCCTGAGATCAAGACTGAGAAGAGATCAAGAGTCCGATGCTTAACTGACTAAGCCACCCAGATCTACCTGAGTGTCAGAAGGCTTCTCTTCCCCTGAAAACCCAGGAAAATTCTTGGAGGCCTTTTTTTAGTAAGTTCCTATATACTAAAGAAAGCCTATGATTTTGGCAAAGATGGCAGAAGAGTAGGGGACCCTATTCCAATCAGTCCCCTGAATTGAGCTGGATATCTACCGGACCACTCTGAACACCCAAAAAATCAGCCTGAATTGTAAGAAAATATATCTGGATCTCTACAAACAGAATATCACCGGCAGTTGGTTTTGAGGTATGAAGCAGGGAGCTGTGACTCCGTGGGCAGATATTGGAAGATAAATGGAAGGGGTTGGGAGCCTCCAGGATCCTGTACCACTGGAGCTCGAAAGCCTCCCACACTGGGGATCAGGCACAGACTTGCAGACCAGTAGAGGCAGGGAAAGGACTTTAGGGCAGCCCTCTGGACTGAAACCTGGAGCAGCGGGGCCATGCATGGGAACTGGGGGAAGCTGACAGTTTTAGAAGCAAAAAGGGCAGAGAGGTGCCTGGACCTGGAAGTTAGGGCTGGGAGTGCTGCTGAGGGGCGCACAACCCAGGACACTGGTTTTAGAAGCACAGACAGAAATGGAGACAGTGTGGCCTAAAGAGCTCACTGAAGAACAGACTGTGATCTCTCTATTCTGAGGCAGAGGGTCGAAATTGGTCTTTTCTGCTCTGACTCTCAGTAGAGACACAGAAAACCACCAGAGAAGAAAAACCCCAGAAAGCTGGTTTTCACTGTACCCATCCCCCCCCCAAAGGGGGCAGGGCGACTCTGCCCAAACAGGGTTGTCTGAGTAACAGCCCAGCAGGCCCCTCCCCCAGAAGACGGGCTGTGAGAACAAGAGGCTGACAACCCTAAGGTCTGTATAAAACAGGTCCATCTTGTTTGGGCTGTGGTCAATAATTTGGATTCTGTACATTCCCTCAACCACCGCTCAACAAAATGACTAAGAGGAGGAACCCCCAAAATAGGAAAGACTGAGAAACTGTGACTTCTGCCACAGATTTACAAATGGATATAGATATTAGCAAGATGTTGGAAATAGTCTTCAGGGTAACAGTTATGAAGACGATAGCTAGAATGGAGAAATCAATTAATGGCAACATAGAGTCTCTAAGGGCAGAAATGAGAGCTGAACTGACAGAACTTAAAACTGCTATCAATGAGATCCAATCTAATCTAGATACTCTAACAGCTAGGGTAAGTGAGACAGAAGAATGACTTAGTGATCTAGAAAACAAACTGGTAGGAAAAAAGGAACAGATGGGGTCTGGAACAAACAGCTTAAATTCCATTAAAAACAGAATTAGAGAAATAAGTGATGCCATGAAATGTTCCAATGCCAGAATTATTGGGATCCTTGAGTGGGTGGAGAGAGAGAGAGAGAGGACTAGAAGATATATTTGAGCAAATCGTAGCTGAGAACTTGCTTAATCTGGGGAATGAAACAAACATTCATGTCCTAGAGGCAGAGGGGACCCCTCCCAAGATCAAGGAATACAGGCCAACACCCCAGCATGTAATAATAAAACTCGCGAATCTTAGAACAAAGGAAACCATCTTAAGGGCAGTTAGGGGAAAGTGATTCCTTACATACAGATGGAAGAACATCAGAATAATGTCAAACCTATCCACAGAGACCTGGCAAGCCAGAAAGGGCTGGCAAGATGCATTCAGGGTACTAAATGAGAAGAACATGCAGCCAAGAATGCTTTATCTGGCAAGGCTGTCATTTAGAATGGATGGAGAGATGCAGGGCTTCCAAGACCAGCAGAAACTGAAAGAATATGTGACCACTAAGCCAGGCCTGCAACAAATATTAAGGGGGGGTTCCTTAAAAGGAGAAAGAACCCAAGAGTGATATAGAATAGAAATTTACAGAGACAATGTATAAAAACAACGTCTTCACAGGCAACATGATGACAATAAATTCATATCTTTCAATAATCACTCTTGACATGAATGGCCTAAATGCTCCCATAAAATGGCGTAGGGCTGCAGATTGGATAAAAAGACAGGATCCATCCATATGTTGTCTACAAGAGACTCATTTTGAACCTAAAGATACATCCAGATTGAAAATGAAAGGATAGAGAACAATCTACCATGCCAATGGACCTCAAAAGAAAGCTGGGGTAGCAATTCGTATATCAGACAAATTAGATTTTAAGCAAAAGACTGTAGTTAGAGACACAGAAGGAAACCATATCATACTTAAAGGGTTTATCCAACAAGAAGATCTAATGATTGTAAATATCTATGCCCCCAACATGGGAGCAGCCAACTACATAAGCCAACTGTTAACCAAAATAAAGAGACATACTGATAATAATATGTTAACTGTAGGAGACCTCAATACTCCACTCTCAGCAATAAACAGATCATCTAAGCAGAAAATAAACAAAGAAACAAGATCTTGGAATGACACACTGGACCAGATGGATCTCATAGATATATACAGAACATTCCACCCTAAAACAACAGAATACTCATTCTTCTTGAGGTCACATGGAACTTTCTCTAGAATAGACCACATACTGGGTCACAAATCAGGTCTCAACCAATACCAAAAGATTGAGATTAGTCCCCACACTTCTCAAACAATAATGCTTTGAAATTGGAACTCAATCACAAGCAAAAATTTGGAAGAAATTCAAAAACTTGGAAGCTAAAGACCACTCTGCTTAAGAATGTTTGGGTCAACCAGGAAATCAAAGAAGAACTTAATTCATGGAAACCAATGAGAATGAAAACACATTGGTCCAAAACCTATGGGATACAGCAAAGGCAGTCCTAAGGGGGAAATACATAGCCATCCAAGCCTCACTCAAAAAAATAGAAAAATCCCGAATTCACCAACTAACTTTATACCTTAAAGAACTGGAGAAAAAGCAACAAATTATGCCTAAACCATGAACGAGAAGGGAAATAATTAAGATTAGAGCACAGATCAATGAATTAGAAAGCAGAGATACAGTAGAGCAGATCAATGAAACTAGAAGCTGGTTCTTTGAAAGAATTATAGACTATATAGAATTATAGAATAATTATATAATTATAAAGAATTATAGATATATAAGATCGATAGACTTATCCAAAAAAAAAGAGGAATGGAACCAAATTAATAAAATTATGAATGAAAAAGGAGAGATCACGCCTAACACCAAGGAAATAGAAACAATTATCAGAAATTATTATCAACCGCTATATGCTAATAAATTAAGCAACCGGGAAGAAATGGATACCTTCCTAGAAACCTATAAACTGCCAAGACTGAAACAGGAAGAAATTGACAACCTTAATAGGCCAATAACCAGTAACGAGATTGAAGCAGTGATAAAAAAAAACCTCCCAAAAAACAAGGGTCCAGGGCCTGATGGATTCCCTGGGGAATTCTACCAAACATTCAAAGAAGAAATAATACCTATTCTACTGAAGCTGTTTCAAAAAATTGAAATGGAAGGAAAGCTTCCAGACTCGTTCTATGAGGCCAGCATTACCTTGATCCCTAAACCAGGCAAAGACCCCATCAAAAAGGAGAATTTCAGACTGATATCCCTGATGAATATGGACTCCAAAATTCTCAACAAAATCCTAGCTAATAGGGTCCAACAGTACATTAAAAGGATTATCCACCATGACCAAATGGGATTTATCCCTTGGGTGCAAGGGTGGTTCAACATTCGCAAATCAATCAATGTGATAGAACATATTAATAAGAGGAGAGAGAAGAATCATATGGTCCTCTCAATTGATTCAGAAAAAGCATTTGACAAAATACAGCATCCTCTCCTGATTAACTCTTCAGAGTATAGGGATAGAGGGAACATTCCTTGAGTTCATAAAATCCATCTATGAAAAACCCACAGCGAATATCATCCTCAATGGGGAAAAGCTGAGAACCTTTCCCTTAAGATCAGGAATATGACAATGATGCCCACTCTCACCACTATTGTTCAACATAGTACTAGAAGTCCTAGCAACAGCAATCAGACAACAAAAGAAATAAAGTATATTCAAAATGGCAAAGAAGAAGTCAAACTCTTTCTCTTCTCAGATGACATGATACTTTATGTGGAAAATCCAAAAGACTCCACCCACAATTACTAGAACTCATATAGCAATTCAGTAATGTGGCAGGATACAAAATCAGTGCACAGATAGCAGTTGCTTTCTTAAACACTAACAATGCAACTGTAGAAAGAGAAATTAGAGAATTGATTCCATTTACAATAGTACCAAAAACTATAAGATACCTGGAATAAACGTAACTAAAGAGGTAAAGGATCTGTACTCTATGAACTACAGAACACTCATGAAAGATATTGAAGAAGACACAAAAAGATGGAAAAACTTTCCATGCTCATGGATCAGAAGAATAAACATTGTTAAAATGTCTAATCTGCCCAGAGCAATCTATACCTTCAATACTATCCCGATCAAAATTCCAATGACATTTTTCAAAGTGCTGGAACAAAAAAAACCTTAAAATTTGTATGGAATCAGAAAAGACCCCAAATTGCCAGGGAAATGTTGAAAAAGAAAAACAAATTAGGGGTATCATGCTGCCTGATTTCAAGCTCTATTACAAAGCTGTGATCACCAAGACAGCCTGGTACTGGCACAAAAACAGACATATAGACCAATGGAAGAGAGTAGAGATCCCAGATATGGACCCCCAACTCTGTGGTCAAATAGTCTTTGAAAAAGCAGGGAAAAATATGCAATGGAAAAGACAGTCTCTTCAATAAATGGTGTTGGGAAAATTGGACAACTCGATACAGAAGAACGAAACTGGACCATTCTATAACACCATACACAAAGATAAACTCAAAATGGTTGAAAGACCTCAGTGTGAGACAGGAATCCATCAAAGTCAGTGACCTCTTTGACATAGGCCACAGCAACTTCTTTCAAGACACATCTCTAAGGCAATGGAAACAAAAGCAAAAATGAACTTTTGAGACTTCATAAAGATAAAAAGCCTCTGCACAGCAAAGGAAACAGTCAACAAAACAAAGAGGTAACCCATAGAAAGGGAGAAGATATTTGCAAATGACATTACAAAGGGTTGATATCCAAGATCTATAAAGAACTTCTCAAACTCAACACCCAAAAAACAAATAATCAAGTCAAAAAATGGGCAGAAGACATGGACAGACACTTCTCTAAAGAAGACATTCAAATGGCTAATAGACACAGGAAAAAATGTTCATCATCATTAGCCATCAGGGAAATTCAAATCAAAACCACATTGAGATACCACCTTACACCAGTTAGAATAGCAAAAATGGACAAGGCAAGAAGCAACAAATGTTGGAGAGGTTGTGGATAAAGGGGAGCCCTCTTACACTATTGGTGGGAAAGCAAGTTGGTACAGCCACGTTGGAAAACAGTGTGGAGGTTCCTCAAAAAAAAAAAAATAGAGCTACCATATGACCCAGCAATTGCACTATGGGGTGTTTACCTCAAAGACACAGGTGCAGTGAAAAGAAGGGCCACACCCTATTGTTCATAGCAGCAGAATCCACAATAGCCAAACTGTGGAAAGGGCCGAGATGCCCTTCAACAGATGAATGGATAAAGAAGATGTGGTCCATATATACAATGGAATATTACTTAGCCATCAGAAAGGATGAATACCCAACTTTTACATCCACATGGTTGGGACAGGAGGAGATTATGCTAAGTGAAATAAGTCAAGCAGAAAAAGTCAATTATCATATGGTTTCACTTATTTGTGGAACATAAGGAATAGCATAGAGCACATTAGAAGTAAGGGGAAAATGAAGGGAGGGAATTCAGAGAGGGAGATGAATCATGAGAGACTATGGACTCCTGAGAATGAAACTGAGGGTTTTAGAGGGGACGGGGGTGAGAGGATGGGTGAGCCTGGTGATGGGTATTAAGGAAGGCACATATTGCTTGGAGCTCTGGGTGTTGTACGCTAACAATGAATTATGGAACAGTACATCAAAAACTTATGTTGTAATGTATGGTGACTAACATAACACAATAAAATAAAAGAAAAAGAAAAGAGAAAGAGAGAGAGGACTCAAATAAATAGAATAAAAAATGAAGAAGAAATAATAACCCTACAACACTTCAGAAATACAAATACTTGTAAGAAAATACTATGATTAATTGTATGCCAACAAATTGGACAGCCTAGAAAAGAATAGATAAATTTATAGATACAGGCAATCTTCCAAAACTGAATCAGAATGAAATAAAAAATTGTAACAGTCTGATTACTAGTAAAGAAATTGAATCTGTAACCAAAAATTCTCAACAAACAAAAGTCCAGGACCAAACAGCTTTACAAGTTAATTCTACCAAACTTTTAAAGAAGAGTAATACCTATTCTTCTCACACTATTCCAAAAAATTGAAAAGGAAAGAAAACTTCTGAATTCATTTTATGAGGTTAGCATTATTCTGATACCAAAACCAGAAAAAGACACTATAAAAAAAGGAAAGAAAATCACAGGCTAATATCTCTGATGAACATAGATGCAAAAATCTTCAACAAAATATTAGCAACCCAAAAACAATAATATATTTTAAAAATGTATTCACCATGATCAAGTAGGATTTATCCCAGGCATGTAAGGGTGATTCAACATTTGCAAATCAATCAATGTAATACGCCATATCAATAAAACAAAGGATAAAATTAATATGATCATCCCAATAGATGCAGAAAAATCATTTGACAAAATACAACATCTGTTCATGATAAAAATTCTCAACGAAGTGGGGTTAGAGGGAACATATCTCAATATAGTAAAGGCCATATATGACAAACTCAGAGCTAATAGTACACTTGATGCTGAAAAACTTAAAGCTTTCCCTCTAAGATGAGAAGCAAGACAAGGATGTCCACTCTCACCACTTTCATTCATTATAGTACTAGAAGTCCTAGCCACAACAATCAGACAAGAAAAATAAATAAAAGCATCCAAATTGGTAAGAAAGAAGTAAAATTTTACTATTTGCAGATGACATGATGCTTTATATAGAAAATGCAAAGGATTCCATCAAAAACTTTTAGAACTGATAAATGAATACCAGGATACATAATAAATACACAAAAATCCGTTGTGTTCTTATACACTAATAACAAAGTAGCAGAATGCCATTTACAATTGCACCAATAAAAAATAAAGTACCTAGGAAAAAATTTAACCAAGAAGATGGAAAATCTATACTCTGAAAACCATAACACATTGATGAAAGAAATTGAAGCTGACAAATATGGAGAGATATACCATGCTTATAGATTGGAAAAATTAATATAGTTAAAATGTTCATACTACCCCAAACAATCTACAAGATCCCATGCAATCCTTTTTTTTTTAAAGGATTTTATTTATTTATTTGCCAGAGAGAGATACATTGAGAGAGAGAACACAAGCAGGAAAAGTAGGAGAGGGTGAAGCAGGCTTCCTGCTGAGCAGGGAGCCCAATGTGGGGCCTGATCCCAGGACCCCGGGATCATGACCTGAGCTGAAGGCAGACGCTTAATGACTGAGCAACCCAGGCGTCCCTCCCATGCAATCCTTATCATAATACCAACAGCATTTTTCACAGAAGTGGAATAAATAATCCTAAAATTTATATGAAACCACAAAAGATCTTAAATACACAAGCAATCTTGGTAAAGAAGAACAAAACTGGAGGTATAACAATCCCAGGTTTCAAAATATACTACAAACTGTAGTAATCAAAACAGTATGGTAGTGGCACAAAAATAGTGGTACAAAAATAGCATATACCAATGGAACAGGATAGAGAGCTCAGAAATAAACCCTACCTAGATGTCAATTAATCTGTGACAAAGGAAGCAAGAATATAAAATGGAGAAAAGACAGTGTCTTCAATGAACGGTGTTGGGAAACCTGGACAGCTACATGCAAAAGAATGAAATGGATTACTTTCTTATACAATACATAAAAAGAAACTCAAAATGGATTAAGACCTAAATGTGAGATGTGAAAACAAAACTCCTTAAAGAAAACATACACAGTAATCTCTTAGGTATCAGTCTTAGCAGCATATTTAAAGACATGTCTTCTTATGCAAGGGAAACAAAAGCAAAAATAAACTATGGAGAGTACACCAAAATAAAAATCTTTTTTGTACAGCAAAGGAAACCATCAACAAAATAAAAATGACAACCTAGTGAATAAGAAGATATTTGTAAATGATAAATCCCATAAGGGGTTAACAACCAAAAATATAATAAATTTATGTAATTCAATACCAAAAAGACAAACAATCCAATTAAAAACGGACAGGGGACCTGAAAGACATTTTTTCCAAAGAAGTCATCCAGATGGCCAACAGATACACAAAAAGATGCTCAACATTACTAATCATGAGGGAAATGCTAATCAAAATCACAATGAGATATCACCTCACACCAGTCAGAATGGCTAGTATTAAAAAGACAAGAAATCACAATTTTGGGTGAAAATGTGCAGAATAGGGAATCCTCATGCACTGTTGGCGGGCATACAAATTGGTGTAGCACTATGAAAAACAGTGAAATACCTGAAACTACTGTTACACCATATGTTAACTATACTGGAATTAAAATACAAAAGTAGATAGGTAGATGATAGATAGATAGATAGATGATAGATAGATGATAGATAGATGATAGATAGCATTGTGCATCTGAAATTAATGTAACATTGTATATCAACTATACTTCAATAGTTTAGAAAAAATGTTTTATCAATAATCCAACTGATTGATGGAACAGAATTATTTCTCTTTATAGTTAAAAATAAGAAAAGAATTTCAACTATTCCTTTTTTATTCAAAATTGTTCTCACATTCCTGGTCATTATATTATGAGACAAAATGAATTAATGAATCATACATATTGAAAAGAAAATTTTAAAACTTATGGGCAGTTTGTGTGTGCAGCTGACAATTCTAAAATATATGTGGAAAAAAGAGTTTTAATTAATAACTTAAGTTGACTATTTGCTCATAAGAATATTGTGAACCCTGGTTAGTCATATATCAATACTTATAATTCAAGACTAGACTCGAAATAACAATCAGTTATAACTTTTGTATTATACATTGACCTTTACTCTCTGGAATCTTTGACATGTTTGAAAGACAACTGAAAAATTTTAGAGTATTAGAATTTGTATTTCTTCAGTCATAATAAAGTTGTTGCAATTTGTCTCATTAAAAAATAGAAGTGTTTCCACCTGATAATAAACATGTAATATTAATATTTATAATAATCTTGATGGTCTTCTGTATGCAGATGTAAAAAAGTGAGATGAAAAATCACATGAATTGGGACAAAAATGGTATTACAATCCTTCATCTTCCATTTACTACTTTTGGCAAATTGGATTAATCATTTCATCTCTCCAGGTTTCACTCTCCTTATCTATCAAATGGGTGGATTGGGTGAGATCAGAGATGTGTATCTTTTTTTAAAATAGAAAAATTCTTTTATTCAAAATAAATATATGCATATACATATATACAGTATAATTGTATATACAAGCAAAATTACTTTTCTGTAAATAGTGCTTTGAAAACCTCCAACTCTACCTCTTGCTGAAGCTCCCACCTCCTATTAAAAGTCCTGAAACAATTCCACATCACCTATTTTTTATCATAAGAATAGATAAATTAAAAATTGTAAATCCACAAGAAAAGAAAAACAGAACAGGAGGAAAAATTAGAATATGTCAACAAATTGTAGAAATCTAGAAAGTGGAGGGTAGATGGTAGCTGAGTCAAAATTAGAGAACACAATGCAAGAAAAAAAGCAAAAAATGATTTAAGCCTTCTCTAAAGGAATGCAGCACATTCTAATCCCAAATTCTTCCTACAAATATTTTGAAGAAAAATGAGTACAAAGAGTCAATGAAAAGCAAGAACAATAAAAAGTAAGGTGCACTAAGAAAGGATCAATAAAAACAAAGGACCACAATGATCAATCCATAAAGATTTCAGATATTGGAATCATCAACACAAACTGAAACAGCTGTCGTCCTTATATTTACAGAAATAAAAGACAAGTATGAAAACACTTGACAAGAATCGAAAACTAAAATAGGTAAACTAGAAAATAAAATTAAAAGCACAAACATATATCAAAAACAGAGTAACAATAGTTAAAAACTCTGTATAGTAACTTTATAGAAAACTTGAACGAGATGTAGAAAGAATTTGTGCCTTAGAAGATAGAAGAAATTAGACAGAATGCCATACAGAGGCAAGGATAAGGATCAATAGAAAAAAAAGGGAAGAGAATAAGCTTAAATGAGAGAACAGTGAGAAGATCTAACATAAAATAAATTAAAATTCAGTAAGAAAAAAAGAAGTGAATGATCAGAGGCAATATCTGAAGCAATAATGACCAAGAATTTTCCAGGAGTGATAAAAAACCAATCTATAAGTTCAAGTTGAGTAAATCTCAAACATAATTTTTTTAAAGGTCACAACTGACTGTATTATGGTAAAGTAGCAAAATATCAAATATACAGAAAAAATCTTAAAAACAGACAATGAGAGTATACAGCTGATTTAATATGAACAATGGAATATAGAACACACACTGGAAAAATATCTTCAATAGGCTGAAGAAAATGTTTGTCATCCTTAAATTTTATACTCTGTAAATATATTTCAAGAATAATGAGAAAATAAAGACATTTCATACAAAGAAAAACTTGAAGAGTTTTCCATTTGTAGGGACCCATTAAAAGACATTTTAAAGCATAAACTTTAGGCAAAAAGAATCTGATCTCAGATGGCAAGTTAGTGATGTAGGAAGACATAGCATACAAATAGAGTGGTAAATATGTGACTATATCTAATTTAATATTAACTCAATAAAACTACTATTCATGTTCTTTGACATGTAAAAATATGTTTGAAAAATTGTTCAACAAAAGATACATGCAACTCAAGGGTTAGTGTGTTCTTATATTTTATACTATGAAGGAATAAGTTTTACCTAAATTAAAATTTTACTTAATAATGATGTCCCTAAGAAGGCAAATAGGAGACCTTGATCTCCATAACACCCCCCCCAAAATCAACAATTAGGGGGAAAAACAGCTCTGGGAGAGCTCAGGAACTCACTTAAGAAACTTCAGTGAAAAGACGTATCATATGACCTCGCTGATATGAGGAATTTTTAACCTCAGGAAACAAACTGAGGGTTGCTGGAGTGGTGGGGTGTGGGAGGGATGGGGTGGCTGGGTGATAGACATTGGGGAGGGTATGTGCTATGGTGAGCGCTGTGAATTGTGCAAGATTATTGAATCACAGATCTGTACTTCTGAAACAAATAATGCAATATATGTTAAGAAAAAAAAAGAAGAAGAAGATAGCAGGAGGGAAGAATGAAGGGAGTAAGTCGGAGGGGGAGATGAACCATGAGAGACGATGGACTCTGAAAAACAAACTGAGGGTTCTAGAGGGGAGGGGGGTAGGGGGATAGGTTAGCCTGTTGATGGGTATTAAAGAGGGCATGTACTGAATGGAGCACTGGGTATCATACGCAAACAATGAATCATGGAACACTACATCAAAAACTAATGATGTAATGTATGGTGATTAACATAACAATAAAAAATTTTTAAAAAAGAAACTTCAGTGACAGAGCAAAATAAAGAAGAATAACTGCACAAAGAGGAAAGGAAGAGCAGCTAAATTCACCTACATCTCACAAGCCCACACTGTTCAGAGCCAAGAACAAACTCCCCATTCACAGGTGAATTATATCAAACATTTAAAAGAAAAATTAACACCAATTCTCAACTAAAATATGTCAAATTAAAATGCTTCTGTACAGCAAGGAAACAATTAACAAAGTGAACAGGCAACTATATATTGGGAGAAAGTATTTGCAAAACACATTTCTGATAAGGGGTTAATATCCAAAATATAAAAGGAACTCATACAATTCAATAGCAAAACAAATATCATCATCATCATCATCATCATCTAATTAAAAACTGGGCAGAGGAATTGAATACAAATTTCTCCAAAGAAAACATACAAATGGCCAACAGGTACATCAAAAGTTACTTGAAATCACTAAATTTCAGGGAAATGCAAATCAAGACCGTATTGAGATACCACCTAACATGTGTTGCAGTAATTATTATCAAAAAAATCAAGAAATAGTAAATGCTGGCAAGGATGTGGAAGAAAGGGAACCTGGTGCACTGTGGTGGGAATGTAAATTGGTATATTCACTGTGGAAAATCACTGTGGTGATTCCTCAAAATGTTAAAAATAAAACTACTAAATGATCTAGCAATTAAACTTCTAGTTCTATATCCAAAGAAAGTGAAATCACTCTGTCAAAGAGCTACTTGCACTTCCATGTTCATTGTAGCATTATTCATAATAGCTAAGACATGGAAACAACCTAAGTGTGCATTAATGGAGATAGATGATGATAGATGATAGATAGATAAATAGATGGTAGAGATAGATAGATGAAGATGATGATGATGATGATAGATAGATAGATAGATAGATGATAGATAGATAGATAGATAGATAGATAGATAGATAGATAGATGATAGATAGATGATAGACAGATAGATAGATGATAGATAGATAGATATAGATGATAGAGAATATAATTCAACAAAAAGAAGAGAAGAAAATCCTACCATTGCAACCACATGGACAGTCCTCCTTAAGATCATTAATCTAAGTGAAATAATTCAGACAGATAAAGACAAATACTGTATGATCTCATTTATACGTGGATTCTATAAACATTGAACTCAGAAACAAAGAGTAGAATGGTGATTGCCAGAATTTGAGGGATGGGGGAAATTGGGAAATGTTGGTCAAAGGGTACAAACTTTCAGTTATAAGACAAGTAAGTTTTGGGTACTGTAAGGTACAGCATGGTGACTATAGTTAACAATACTGTGCTGTATACTTGAAAGTTGCTATGAGAGTAGACAATAACAAAATGGTAATTATCTGAGGTGAAAGATGTGTTAACTAACTTTATTGTGGTAAACATTTTGCAAAATATATACGATATATAATGTTTACACCTTAAACTTACACAATGTTATGTGTCAATTATATCTCAATAAAGCTGAAAAAATTCACTTTGAGCACTTAAGAATACAGGTTGTAAGGAGTGGGGGGGTGGGAGGGATGGGGTGACTGGGTGATAGATATTGGGGAGGGTATGTGCTATGGTGAGCGCTGTGAATTGTGTAAGACTGTTGAATCACAGACCTGTACCTCTGAAACAAATAATACATTATACGTTAAAAAAAAAAGAAGATAGTAGGAAGGGAGAAATGAAGAGGGGGAAATCGGTGGGGGAGATGAACCATGAGAGACTATGGACTCTGAGAAACAAACTGAGGGTTCTAGAGGGGAGGGGCATGGGGGGATGGGTTAGCCTGGTGAAGGGTATTAAAGAGGGCATGTACTGAATGGAGCACTGGGTGTTATACGCAAACAATGAATCATGGAACACTACATCAAAAACTAATGATTAATGTATGGTGATTAACATAACATAATAAAACTTAAAAAAAGAAAAAAGAACGCAGGTTGTAATTTTGGAAATAATTACTAATCTTCTTAGAAATACAGTTTTGATATTAAAAACCTATTGAAGGGAAATTGAAAATATCACATATATAAAACACCCAAAAGAATAAGAAAGTATATATGTCATCTAAAATGAAATAAGATGAAAGAAAATACAGAATAGGTGAAATAAATGGTGAAGGCAAAATAAAAATATTTACTTAAGCTATAGTTAAAAATAAATATTCTGGTTAAAAGATAACAATATCTTAAACCAAATGTGTATTGTTCAGAAGTGTATAAAATGTGAAAATACAGAAGTAAAAGTAAAACAGTGGAAAGGGCATGGCATTCTTATTTTAATATCAACAATTAATTTTAAAATAAGCATTTCAGAAATTAAGATGGTTCTTAATGATAAATGATACAATGTTTTTATGATGTGATAATGATAACCATAAAATGATAATGATGTTTTCACAAAGAAAAAAATGATTTTAAATTTGTATGCATGTAATGACAGAAATAACACAATTAGACAAACTTTAAGGCAAATATATAAATCAACAGCCATAATAAGAGATTGTAGCAATTTTCCTCAGAAATTAGGGCAAAAAAAAATAGAAGTCTATGGAAGATTGATGCAATATGGTTAACAATTTTTTTTATGAGCTTATATGGAACATTGCAGCCAATAACTGAAGAATATTCTTTTTAAACAGAAACAAAAACTTTACAAAAATTAGCCATGTACTGAGTCATCAAGAAAATCTGAACAAATTTCAAATTCTTGTGCCAATGGTGTTCTCTAACCAAAAGATAATTATGCTACAAATAAATAACTAAATGGTTGTTAGAAAAATCCCCATATGTTTGCATACACAATGAAAATGAACAAACTACTTCCATGTACATTATAGACAAATCTTCAAATCTTGTATGCCTAATATTAATTAAAAGAAGTAAGATATATAAGGACTTCAATAAAAGTGCAAAAGAGGCAAAAAAAAAAGAATCCCCCCAAACCCACATTATTTAAGGATACAGTTGATAGGTAGTTAAACTAAGAAGGAAAAGAGAAAAAAATTAATAAAAGTCTGGATGGTAGTTTACTTCTAAATGGTTGGATAAGGAAGATGCTGGGGGGCGTCTGGGTTATCATTGTTCCATATATTGACTAAAGTAAGAATTACAAGGGTATTCTCTTTAAAGTTATTTATTAAGGCACACATATTTATTTATCTCTGTATATACATTGTATTTCACAGTGCATATAATATTAAAAATAAAATAAAATAAAATAAATTACATTTTGGTATGAATTCTTTGGAAAAACTATGGTATTTATTTTTCATCCAAAAGATATTTATTTATTTATAAACTATTTATTTATTTATTTTTAGAGAGAGAGCGAGCACGAGAGTTGGGGGAAGGGCAGAGGGAGAGAATCTTTCAAGCAGATTCCCCACTGAATGAAAAGCCAATCGTGGGGCTTGATCCCACAATCTGTGAGATCATTTCCTGAGCCAAAATCAAGAGTTGAATGCTTAACTGACAGAGCCACCGACGTGTCCCCTTTGAGCCAAAAGTTTATTTAAAATACAATTATCTCCTATGCTGATTCTACCAAATGTTAATATTAAAAGCTACACAACGTCCTATTAGTTAGGAGTTATCTTTGTGCTGTAAGAAATTTAAAATCTTAGTGTCTTCTAACAATAAAGATTTATTTCTTGTTCATGTCATTGAAAATGAGTTGGTGGCAGAATAGGCAGTTACTCAGAGTTCCAGGCTTCTACACTTTGAGGATCCTTTATCTCTAAGAGGCTTGGAATCCACCAATGAATTACCTCTATTCAGCATTCAAACTAGGAGTGGAGAGAATATAGAGGATTAGGAGGAAAATTATAAGTGACTATACTTCATTTTACCCCACATTTTACTGGCCAACACTAAATCACATGGCCCCATCAAACTGGAATGGAGGCTGGGAAATGTGTAAATTGTGCCTGGGAGGAAGAGGGGGCAATTTGTGAACATCCACCTAGTTTCCATCACACTTGAACAATCTCTGCCACTCTTGTATTATTTTTTATTAACAAATAATGTATTATTTGTTTCAGGGGTACAGGTCTGTGATTCATCAGTCTTACACAATTCACAGCACTCACCAGAGCACATACCCTCCCCAATGTCCATCATCCAGCCATCCCATCCCTCCCACCCCCCTCCACTCCAGCAACCCTCAGTTTGTTTCCTGAGATTAAGAGTCTCTTATGGTTTGTCTCCCTCTCTGGTTTCGTCTTGTTTCATTTTTTCCCTCCCTTCCCCTATGAGCCTCTGTCTTGTTTCTCAAATTCCTCATATCAGTGAGATCATATGATACTTGTCTTTCTCTGATTGACTTATTTTCCTTACCATAATAGCCTCTAGTTCCATCCACGTCATTGCAAATGGCAAGATTTAATTTTTTTCTGATGGCTGCATAATATTCCATTGTGTGTGTGTGTGTGTGTGTGTGTGTGTGTGTATCTTATTTATCCATTCATCTGTTAATGGACATCTTTGCTCTTTCCATATTTTGCCTATTGTGGACATTGCTGCTATAAATATTAGGGCACACCTAACCCTTTGGATCACTACATTTGTATCTTTGGGTAAATAGCCAGTAGTGCAATTGCTGGGTGGTAGGGTAGCTTTATTTTCAACTTTTTGAGGAACCTCCATGCTGTTCTCTAGAGTGGTTGCACCAGCTTGCATTCCCACCAACAGTGTAGGTCCTCTACACTGGGGGTTCCCTTTCTCCACATCCCTGCCAACATCTGTCGTTTCCTGACTTGTTAATTTTGGCCATTTTGACTGGTGTGAGGTGGTATCTCACTGAGGTTTGGATTTGGATTTCCCTGAGGCTGAGTGATGTTGAACACATTTTCATGTGTCTGTTGGCCATTTGGATGTCTTCTTTGCAGATATGTCTGTTCATGTCTTCTGCCCATTTCTTGATTGGATCATTTATTCTTTGGGTGTTGAGTTTGATAAGTTCTTTATAGATTTTGGGTACTAGCCCTTTTCTGATATGTCATTTGCAAATATTTTATTCCATTCTGTCAGTTGTCTATTGGTTTTGTTGACTGTTTCCTTGCCTGTGCAAAAGATTTTTATCTTGATGATGTCCCAATAGTTTATTTTTGCCCTTGCTTCCCTTGCCTTTGGCGATGTGTCTAGAAAGAAGTTGCTGCAGCTGAGCTCAAACAGGTTGCTGCCTGTGTTCTCCTCTAAGATTTTGATGGACTCCTGTCTCACATTGAGGTCTTTCATCCATTTTGAGTCTATTTTTGTGTGTGGTGTAAGGAAATGGTCCAGTTTCATTCTTCTGCATGTGGCTGTCCAATTTTCCCAACACCATTTGTTGAAGAGACTGTCTTTTTTCCAATGGACATTCTTTCTTGCTTTGTCAAAGATCAGTTGACTGTAGAGTTGAGGGTCCATTTCTGGGCTCTCTATTCTGTTCCATTGATCTATGTGTCTGTTTTTGTGTCAATACCATACTGTCTTGATGATTACAGCTTTTTAATAGAGCTTGAAGTCAGAATTATCACTTTGCTTTTCTTTTTCAACATTCCTCTGGCTATTTGGAGTCTTTTCTGGTTCCATACAAATTTTAGGATTATTTGTTCCATTTCATTAAAAAAAGTTGATGCTATTTTGATAGGGATTGCATTAAATGTATAGATTGCTCTAGGTAGCATAGACATTTTCACAATATTTGTTCTTCCAATCCATGTGCACGGAACGTTTTTCCATTTCTTTGTGTCTTCCTCAATTTCTTTCATGAGTATTCTATAGTTTTCTGAGTACAGATTCTTTGCCTCTTTGGTTAGATTTATTTTAGGTATCTTATGGTTTTAGTGTAATTTGAAATGGGATTGACACCTTAACTTCTGTTTCTTCTGTCATGTTGTTAGTATATATAAATGCAGCTGATTTCTGTGCATTGATTTCATATCCTGTCAGAGTCAAAATGAAAGTTCGGAAAGCAGCTTGGGAGAAGAAGTATGTAACCTACAAAGATAGAAATATTAGATTGGCAGCAGACCTACCCACAGAAAGCTGGCAGGCCAGAAAGAACTGGCATGATATATTCAGAGCACTAAATAAGAAAAATATGCAGCCAAGAATACTGTATTCAGCTAGGCTGTCATTGAAAACAAAAACTAAAAGAATTTGCAAATACCAAACCAGCCCTTCAAGAAATATTGAAAGGGATCCTCTAACCAAAGAAAGAGCCTAAAATTAACATAGACCAGAAAGGAACAGAGACAATATACAGTAACAATCACCTTTGTGATTGTGATAGGCAATACTATGGCACTAAATTCATATCTTTCAATAGGTACCCTAAATGTAAATGGACTAAATGCCCCAATCAAAAGACACAAGGTATCAGATTAGAGAAAAGAACAAGACCCTATGCTGTCTGCAAGAGACTTATTTTAGACCCAAAGTCACTTCCAGATTTAAAGTGAGGGGGTGGAATATAATTTACCATGCTAATGGACACCAAAAGAAAGCTGGGGTGGCAATCGTTATATCAGACAAATTAGATTTTAAAAACAAAGACTATAATAAGGGATGAGGAAGGACACTACATCATACTTAAAGGGTCTATCCAACAAGAAGGTCTAACAATTGTAAATATCTATACCCCTAACATGGGAGCAGCCAATTATGTAAGCCAATTAATAACAAAATAAAAAAAAAAAACACATAGACAATAATACAATAATAGTAGGGGACTTTAACATGCCCCTCACTGAAATGGACAGGTCATCTAAGCAAAAGATCGGCAAGGAAATAAAGGCTTTAAATGACACACTGGACAAAATGGACTTCACAGATATATTCAGAACATTCCATCCCAAAACAACAGAATACACATTCTTCTCTAGTGCTCATGGAACATTCTCCAGAATGGATCACATCCTAGGTCACAAATCAGGTCTTAACTGGTACCAAAAGTTTGGGATCATTCCCTGCATCTTTTCAGACCACAATGCTTCGAAACTAGAATTCAATCACAAGTCAGAAAGAACTCAAATACATGGAGGCTAAAGAGCATCCTACTAAAGAATGAATGGTCAACCAGGAAATTAAAGACGAATTTAAAAAATCCACGGAAACAAATGAAAATGAAACACAACTGTTCAAAATCTTTGGGATGCAGCAAAGGCTGTCCTAAGAGGAGAGTATATAGCAATACAAGCCTTTATCAGGAAACAAGAAAGGTCTCAAATACACAACCTAACCCTACACCTAAAGGAGCTGGAGAAAGAACTGCAAATAAAGCCTAAACCCAGCAGGAGAAGAGAAATAATGAAGATCAGAGCAGAAATCAATGAAATAAAAAGCAAGAGAACAGTAGAACAGATCAACGAAACTAGGAGCTGGTTCTTTGAAAGAATTAACAAGATTGATAAGCTCCTGGCCTGACTTATCAAAAAGAAAAGAGAAATGACCCAAATAAATAAAATCATGAAGGTAAGAGGAGAGATCACAACCAACACCAAAGAAATGCAAACAATTATAAGAACATATTATGAGCAACTCTATGCCAGCAAATTAGATAATCTGGAAGAAATGGACGCATTCCTAGAGATGTATAAACTACCAAAACTGAAGAAATAGAAAACCTGAACAGACCTATAACCGCTAAGGAAATTGAAGCAGTCATCAAAAATTTCCCAACAAACAAGAGCCTAGGGCCAGCTGGCTTCCCAGGGGAATTCTACCAAGCATTTGAAGAATTAATACCTATTCTTCTGAAACTCTTCCAAGAAATAGAAATGGAAGGAAAACTTCCAGACTCGTTTTATGAGGCCAGCATTACCTTGATCTCAAAACCAAAGACCCCATCAAAAAGGAGAATTACAGACCAATATCCCTGATGAACACAGATGCAAAAATTCTCACCAAGATACTAGCCAATAGGATCCAACAGTACATTAAAAGGATTATTCACCATGACCAAGTGGGATTTATTCCTGGGCTTCAAGTTTGGTTCATCATCTGCAAATCAATCAATGTGATACAATACATTAATAAAAGAAAGAACAAGAATCATGATCCTCTCAATAGATGTAGAAAAAGCATTTGACAAGTACAGCATCCTTTCTTGATCAAAACTCTTCAGAGTATAGGGATAGAAGGTACATACCTCAATATTATAAAAGCCATCTATGAGAAACCCACAGCGAATATCATTCTCAATGGGGAAAAACTGAGAACTTTCCCCCTAAGGTCAGGAACAGGCCAGGGTTGTCCACTATCACCACTGCTATTCAACATACTACTAGAAGTCCTATCCTCAGCAATCAGACAACAAAAAGAAATAAAAGGCATCCAAATCAGCAAAGAAGAAGTGAAACTCTCACTTTTTGCAGATGATATGATATTTCTTGTGGAAAACCCAAAAGACTCCACCCCAAACCTGCAAGAACTCACTGGAAATCTGCCACACTTTTAATTCTGAGGGAAATGATTTCCATCCTGTATACAAGGAATTTTATACAAAGCCATACTACAAATTAAATGTGATAATAATTAATTGATAGAAGCTTGTAAAGCCTCTAAAATTTTACCTCTGAAAGGTATTTTTAATTAGAATGAGTAGACTGAAAAATAACAGTTCATGCAGTCCATAAATCCAGTATATATAGAATTTAAAAAGGAAAGGATGATAGTGAAGGGAAATTTAGGATGACTGTGGTATGTTAGATTAAGAGAACAACCAATAATAATTGGGGATGGAGAATGGAAAGAGAATGCAGGAGGCAATTCTTCAGTTAAAATACACACATACTGTATAACATCCTAGGTCTGTCTATCTATCTATTATCTATCTATCTATCTATCATCTATCTATCTATCTATCTATCTATCTATCTATCTATCTATCATCTATCTATCATCTATTATCTAACTATCTGTCTATCATCATCTATCAATCCATCATCATCTATCATCTATCTATCATCTGTCTATCTATCATCTATTATCTATCTGTCTATCATCATCTATCAATCCATCATCATCTATCATCTATCTATCATCATCTATCTTCTATCATCTATCTACCTATCTATCTATCTATCATCTATCCATCCGTTAGTTTTGGGTTTAAAGATAACTAAGCAAATAAGTGAAGAAATTTGTATCTGGAAAAATGCTTAGATATAAAAGAAAGGAAATGTAATCATGGTACATATTAGCTGTGAAAAAGATTTTCATAGTCGTAATAGTGTGAACCACTGACCACTGAACATAGATTTAAGCAAAATGTTGCTTAGCGCAATATTGGGAAACAGGGAGGAGGTGTTTGTGTGGGCATGGGATGGGGTGGGGGAGAGATCTGATTGTAAGAATGCTGAATCTTTGTATATATACACTAATTAAAATACCTAGGTTATTACTTTTGTTCTTAACCATTCTTTTATAATTATTATACCAAATGCTAATTTACAAGTGATCACAACTTGGAACAGAATTCGATTAATACCTGTTTAGAGCTACTTCACAACAACCACTTATGGCATCTATTTATACTCTTTCAAAAGAATAAAATGCTAAGAGTATAAAAAGAAATTTACACAATCGTCATTAATCATTACAAAGAATTGCTGATTTTCCTATGTAGTACTTTTGTAAAGTTTAATATTGATTCCATCTGTTATTTTAGCACTTTGTCCCTGAGCCAAATGTTGATAAATTTGTTCTTTTTAATAGGCTTATATGGGAACTTAGAATCACAGTTGATCCTAAACACTGCTTCCAGGAAAGATACTTTAAAAGTATCTTTTAAATAAACTAATGATTTTTTTTTGTTTTTAATGCCAAATGGTAGGAGTATACTCAAACCGTGTAAAACTGGCCAAATTTAGATTTGAATTGGATTCTTCTTCTAATCTCTGAGTGTGTTGGTGTTTTGAAAGAGGGGTCATAACAATTACAGAAATAGACTTAAACTGAACTGCAAGTCAAATTACATAATGACAGTAATTTGAGAATAATTCAATTGAATTAAATTGCCCTTCTCCTTCAAAATCTTCACATTAAAAGTGGAAGGTAAAGAGCCAAAGGAACTTGTGACATTATTTTATGTTTTATAAAAATATGTTAAAATGTCAACCTTGACATAAAAATGTGCTTCTGAAACACCATTCCCAGATTAACAGAAGAATTACTTATTGAATCTTGATTTGAATCCCATATAAATATATTGGATAATTTTATTAAGATGAAAAAAATACCTGAAGTAGAACTTAGAACATACTTTGCCCTGAAAAAATTAAATCATCAATTATGATTAATTCATATTGCTGTTTCCCTGATCTTAAAATCACCAATTTTGGTTTTACTTTGCTTAAGTAGGGGCTGGGAGTAGAGGGGACTACATGATTTACAAAATAGAACATTTAACAAATTTGATATAGTTTTATGTCAATAAGAATCTTTATAAAGGTTTGAATCACTATCTTCTGCAGTGTTTTCATGTAGGGCTAACCTGGTAGAATTGCCCATGACATTAGTTTCATTTTAAATATGGTTATATTCAGTAGCTCTTTACTGAATTATAGTGATTATTTTCTTCAATAATTTACTCTCAAATTCCAGTTCTTTTAAAAATATATTAGATTTTTTTCTAAAGTAAATTAAAAAAATAACAAATATGATTTGCTTTTAGAACTGTGGACAATTTGCTCAGCAATATAAGATCCAGCTTGTTTGTAGTAATTTAAAAAGAATGAACATCATAGTCGCTGATGTTTCAAGATGATAATTTCAATATTTTATATGTAATGAGTATACAAACATTTTATTTTCTGCTTTAGAACACACTATATTGTCAATCAAAATTCTAAATGATACTGATGTTTTAAAACTTCAATTTCATCCACAACTAAAGGATTTCAAAAAAATGTTATGTTATATTAACAAAGATCAATAGATATGAGTTATAGTTACTGAAAACAGATTTCTGAAGCAATTATCCCTTTTAAAAATTACACGCATTAAAACCCTGGGCAGAAAATAACTAGTATGAAGGAAAGAGAGTTTGGAAATGAAAAAAAACCACCTGAGACTATCCCGAGTTTCTGAAAATTAACTAGAAGCTTGAGTATTTTTGGAAAAATAGTTAAAAGAAAGGATAGAAGAAAAGAAAGAAGAAACAAAGAAAAAAGTGGGAGAAACAAAGACACATGGTTTATTTAATAAATTAGGTAAAACTACTCTTTTGGAAAATAATGATTTGAAGAATTAGAACAATGTTTACTATAGTAATACTAGTAATACTATAGTGATGATTTATCTGAATTCAGCAGAAAATCAGTTAAAAGAAACAGACATTTCCATATGCCATAAGATATATAGGATGTCCATCTGTGAGGCAAGATATTTTTATCTTTATTTTTTTAAAGATTCTATTTATTCATTTGAGACACAGAGATACAGAGACAGAGAGCATAAGCAGGGAGAGAGGCAGAGGGAGAAGCAGGCTCCCCGCTGAGCCAGGAGCCAGATGTGGGGCTCGATCCCAGGACCCTGGGATCATGACCTGAGCCGAATGCAGATGCTTAAACATCTGAGCCACCCAGGCGCCCCTGAGGCAAGATTTTATAGTTTTATCATTTTACCTACAGCACAAATACTGATCTGTTTCTTATTAAACCCTGCTTATAATGAATACTATAGCCTGGTATACCACACATTTTACTTTGAGTAAGGTCCAATATTAGTAGTGTCTCTTCCCTGCAATTTTCTGAAACAGTGAAATGCCTTGCAATTATAAAAGTAATATGAAGCCAAATTTACTCAAAATAAATCCTGGAGGAAAATTTATCACCCTCATAGTGCTCACGTACACTCACATAAAATGTAAATAAAACTTTTCTAAAGACAATTAAGTGCCTGGTATAATGAAGACACTGTGCTTGTTTCTGAGGATTAAAAGGTGTTGAGGTTGAGTCTCTGCATTTAAAGAACTCCCTTAGTCTGTGTGACAAAACCACAGAAACAAGTGAATGAAATAAAGAATGAGAAATTCTTCATTTGAAAGATAGGCCATGGAAATTCAGAGAAGGTATAATTCATTCTTTTTTAAAGAAACTATCAAAGTTACTCAGAGCAAATGATATCTGAGGTAAATGTTGAAGGATAAGTAAAAAGTTGACAGACAAGGCAGATATGGGGTCAGGCAAAAAGAACAACATGAGCAGTGGATTAGAGTTGTGATTATGAAGATAAAAAGTGGTTTTGTTTGTGGGAATATGAAACATTCATAACAGTAATAAATTATATGGCTAGTAAGAGAGAAATAAAAACAGTAATATACTATATTAAGGAATTTGCAATTGCTTACAATGTATAGAAAGGGAATCAATGAAGACTTTTTAAGGAAAGGAGTCACATAGATCCATAGATTCAAATAGTATTTAGGAAACTAGGTTGGAGAAGGAATAGAATGGAAGCAGAAAAACCAGTAAGAACTTATTGACATCACCAGGCAAGAGATGATGGAAACCCAGAATTAAGAGAATGCCAGGGGAATGTAAAGAGGGACTGTATTTGAAAGACATTTCAATTAAAATCAAGAGCACTGGTAACTAATTTGTAGAGACCAAAGAGAAGGAAGAGTAAAGGATGTTTTTTTTGTTTGTTTGTTTCAGGAAGGGTAGTTTATCAGTTAGCTTTCTGCTGAGTAAGAAAGCACACCAAAACTAAAAGACTTTTAAAAAGGCAGTAAATTAGGGGCACCTGGTGGCTCAGTCAGTTAAGTGTCTGCCTTTGGCTCAGGTCATGATCCCAGGGTCCTGAGATTGAGCTCCGCATTGATCTCCCTGATCAGCAAGGGAGTTTCACTCTCTCTTTGCCCCTCCTCTGTCTCTGGCTTTCTCTCTTAAATAAATAAATAAATAAATAAATAAATAAATAAATAAATAAATAAAATAATATCTTTAAAAAAAGGCAGTAATTTATTATTGCTCATGGATATCTTAGTTAACTGGCCATTTTTGCTGAACTGGGCCAAACGTAGCTGGTGTTGTATGGGCTTGCTCATATATATGCACTCACTTGCTGGGGACTACCTAATCTACTGAGCTGAGATGTCTAGTCTTTGTTCCATGTAGTATCTTATCCTTCAGCAAGTTAGTCAAGGCTTTTTCATATGGAGTTTGGGCAGAGTTCTACAAACAATTAACAGAAGCATGTTAGAACTGTAAACCTTGTGTAGCACACAATCACTTCTTCCACATTCTATTAGTCAAAGCAAGTCATAAGGCCTAACAAACAAACAAACAGAAAGTCAAAAGGGGGGAATAGACTATACTTCTTTTTTTCTTAAGTATATTTGGCATAGAGTTCTATATTAGTTTCAGGGCACAATATAGTAGTTTGACAATTCTATACACTATGCAATGCTCACCACAGTAAGTGTGGTGATCATCTGTCACCATACAAAATTTTTACAATGGTTCCAGGGTCCTGGGATCGAGCCCCACATCGAGACCCACAGTGGCCTTTTTTCTTAAGATTTTATTTATTTATTTATTTATTTATTTATTTATTTATTTATTTATTTATTTGAGATGATGTAATTTCATCCCAATGACTATTGTTTTATAAGTGGAAGTTATGATGGAAGGAGCTACAATGACATAACCCAGGGTTACTGATTAAGAGAGGAGTAAATTGCAGTTATTTTTGTAAATAATTTACTACAGATAATAATGCAATAGAGAAATTACATATACCATATACAATGGAATATTATGCAGCCATCAAAAGGAATGAAATCTTGCCATTTGCAATGATGTGGATGGAACTGGAGGGTATTATGCTGAGTGAAATAAGTCAATCAGAGAAAGACATGTATCATATGACCTCACTGATATGAGGAATTCTTAATCTCAGGAAACAAACTGAGGATTGCTGGAGTGGTAGGGGGTGGGAGGGATGGGGTGGCTGGGTGATAGACATTGGGTAGGGTATGTGCTATGGTGAGCGCTGTGAATTGGGTAAGACTGTTGAATCACAGACCTGTACCTGTGAAACAAATAATACATTATATGTTAAAAAAAAAAAGAAGAAGAAGAAGATAGCAGGAGGGGAAGAATGAAGGGGTGAATTGTAGGGGAAGACGAACCATGAGAGACTATGGACTCTGAGAAACAAACTGAGGGTTCTAGAGGGGAGGAGATGGGGGGATGGGTTAGCCTGGTGATGGGTTTTAAAGAGGGCATGTTCTGCATGGAGCATGGGGTGTTATATGCAAACAATGAATCATGGAACACTACATCAAAAACTAATGATGTAATGTATGGTGACTAACATAACATAATAATAAAAAAATAGAGAAATTACAGAGGGTGAATTACATTTGAAAGGGAAGATAAAATCTTATATTGAATTTCAGGCTATAGTTGAAAGATCTAGAAATAGTCAGTGAGTTCAATTCAGGGAAGGTAAGGCAACTTGCACAGGGTTATATAACTACTTTAAGACACATTATACCTAGAACACAGGACTCAATCTGTAACCCAACAATCTTTCTATTAATCTATTTATTTAATTAGGATGCACTGCAGGAGAACCAAATGATCAACTGTCATTCATTCACTTAATTCATTATTTCTTGATTTTCTCTCTTCTCTCCCCTCTCTTTTTTCCTTTCTTTCTTTTTTTTTATTTCCAGTATATATTGACTACCAAGCATGTGTTAGATTTTACAGGCATGGACAAAAGAATTGGACTTTGCCTTATTACAAATTGATTACATCAAATTAAATTATGATATAATATAATTAGAAAGAATACTGACATGCCTCTCACTTGGGAAGATACTTATCTGTTTTGAGCTTCAAGTTGGTGATAATCTAGTCAACCAGCTTTATTTACCCTTTGGCAAATAAATGAATACTGCAGAGCAGACTGAATATGATTAATTACAAACTGCCTTTGTGACTTAATTAAACATTACACTCCTGAAGCAGGAATTTCAATATTTTGTGTGGCTGCTAATTGGAATACATGAAGTGTATGTTTTAGTTGACTAATAATTAGTAATAAAAAGGAGACTGCTGTTGTTTACCATTATCACAGCAGTTGTAATGTAAATATTTTTAATATCTCAACAAAAAGGGGTTTTAGTAATGTTTCATTGGGGATAGGTATGACTGATATTTTAAAACAAAGATCATCTTATCCAATAAAAACAAAATGAAAACAAACTAAATGAATTTGAAAAATTATTTCAAACATGTGTAATGCTTAGTTAAGAAATAAAATCCACAACTCACTCTGGTTAAGAAATTAATTTACTTATTGGCAGGGATATATTAGGATGTCAGGCTTGAGTGAATAATTGGTGGATATGGAATTTCAGATTTCCTTCTATTAAATATTATTGTCTAAAGAAGAGTGTCTACAAAGAGATGGTAATCTTGGGTCTCTTGCCAGTATTAAAAAACTATATCCTCAAGTGCAGCTGAAGTTATTGCACTTTATTCATTATCTTGAATATATGCAAGTTCTTTGTAGATGTCTATGTTTTTGGTGATTTTGTTACTTATAGATACCTATTTAAAATACGCTACAAATGTTTCAATTAGATATTTAATTTACATGCTTATATTTACATATTTCTATTTAAATGTTCACTTTTTAAAATGAAGGTGGTAATACAAAAGAGTCCAAGTAACAATGTCACTTCCATTCTTTTGTTCTTTTTTTTTAAGATTTTATTTATTTACTTGACAGAGAGAGAGATAGTGAGAGGGAACACAAGCAGGGGGAGTGGGAGAGGGAGAAGCAGGCTTCCCACTGAGCAGGGAGCCTGATGTGGGGCTCGAACCCAGGACCCTGGGATCATGACCTGAGCCAAAGGCAGACACTTAATGACTGAGCCACCCAGGCGTCCCCTTTTGTTCTTTTTTAAAATTTTTATTTTATTATGTTATGTTAATCACCATACATTACATCATTGGTTTTTGCTGTAGTCTTCCATGATTCGTTGTTTCCATATAACACCCAGTGCTCCATTCAATACGTGCCCTCTTTAATACCCATCACCAGGCTAACCCATTATCCCACCCCTCCCCTCTAGAGCCTTCAGTTTGTTTCTCAGAATCTGTAGTCTCTCATGGTTCATCTCCCACTCTGATTTCCCCCCCTTCATTTTTCCCTTCCTACTATCTTCTTCTTCTTTTTTTTTTTTTTTAACATATAATGTATTAGTTTCAGAGGTACAGGTCTGTGATTCATCAGTCTTTTTTTTAAGATTTTATTTATTTATTTGACAGAGAGAGAGATAGTGAGAGCAGGAGCACAAGCAGGGGAAGTGGGAAAGGGAGAAACAGGCTTCCCACCAAGCAGGGAGCCTGATGCGGGGCTCGATCCCAGGACCCTGGGATCATGACCTGAGCCAAGGGCAGACACTTAACAACTAAGCCACCCAGGCACCCCAGTGTGATTCATCAATCTTACACAATTCACAGTGCTCACCACAGCACATACCCTCCCCAAAGTCTATCACCAGCCACCTCATCCCTCCCACCCTCCACCACTCCAGAAACCCTCAGTTTGTTTCCTGAGATTAAGAATTCCTCATATCAGTGAGATCGTACGATACATGTCTTTCTCTGGTTGACTTATTTCACTTAGCATAATAGCCTCTAGTTCCATTCACGTCATTGCAAAAGGCAAGATTTCAGTTTTTTGATGGCTGCATAATATTCCATTGTATATATATACCACTTCTTCTTTATCCATTCATCTGTTGTTGGAAATCTTGGCTCTTCCCATAGTTTAGCTATTGTGGACATTGCTGCTATAAACATTGGGGTGCACATACCCCTTTGGATCACTACATTTGTATCTTTGGGGTAAATACCCAGTAGTGCAATTGCTGAGTTGTATGGTAGCTCTATTTTCAACTTTTTGAGGAACCTCCATACTGTTTTTCAGAGTGGCTGCACCAGCTTACATTCCCACCAACAGTGTAAGAAGGTTCCCCTTTCTCTGCATCCTCACCAGCATCTGTCATTTCCTGACTTGTTAATTTTAGCCATTCTGACTGGTGTGAGGTGGTATCTCATTGAGGTTTTGATTTGGATTTCCCTGATGCTGAGCGATGTTGAGCACTTTTTCATATGTCTGTTGGCCATTTGGATATCTTCTCTGGAAAAATGTCTTTTCATGTCTTCTGCCCATTTCTTGATTGGATTATTTGTTCTTTGGGTGTTGAGGTGTGTTTTTCCATCTTGTCATTTTGTCCAGAGGAGAACAGATGAATGAGAGAACAAAATGCTAACAGGGTAACAATGACCCCAGAAAAATATACACTAACCAAATCAGAAGAGACCTGAAACCAGGAGAAAAGAAAGGGAAAGAAAGAAAAAAGAAAAAGAAAAAAAAAGAATATGATCAGGCTGGTGAATAGATCATTGCCACACACTAGATTTGGGGCATATTTTGGTCTGTTAGAAGAAAGTGCCTCCCAAAATTTTAAAGAAAGTAAAACTTATATGTGTACAAAAATAAGGGTAAATACAATGAAGGGATAGAATATGATTGTAAAGATCAAATTATAAAAGATTTTATAAAAGGAATTGCTAAGATAAGAAGTTGGTTGAAAAAATAAAGAAGAGAAATTAAAAAAAAAAGAGAGAATGTGATTAAGCAGGAGATTAGAACAAAGCCATACACTAGAGATTTAGGGTATATTTTTTTGTCTGTTAGAAGAAACTGTATCTCAAAATTTTAAAGAGAGAACAACTTATATAGATAACAAAAATAAGGTTAACTACTATGAAGGGATAGAATATGACTCTAAAAATGAAAAATAAAAAAAAATTAAAAAAGGGATTGTTAAGATGTTTGAAAAAGGGAAAAAAGTTTCAAAAAATATAAAAAGAAAAAAAGAACATTAAAAAAATTAACTTTGAAAGACTAAAGAATAAGAGGGAAAAAAGCCATGAATTCTATTTGCTGTATTCCCCTAGTGCTGGAGTTCTGCTGTTCTCATTGATCAGTAAACTTGGTCTTGGCTGGTGCTCTTGCTGATCTTCTGGGGGAGGGGCCTGTTACAGAGATTCTCAAATGTCTTTGCCTGATGCGGAATTGCCCCGCCCTTGCCAGGGGCCCGGCTAAGCAATCTGCTTGGGTTTGCTCTCAGTAGCTTTTGTTCCCTGCAAGCTTTCCAGAAATACAGCTTTGGAGGATGAGAGTAGAACTGGGGGCCTCCCAGTCTCTGCCCCAGAGGAGCTGAGAGTTCTGGGCCCCACTCCTCAGTGTGCCTCCAGAGAAAAGCAGTTAATTAGTCCTGTCTCCCTGGCGTCTGGCCGCATTCCATGTTCACCCGGCCTGTGACCAAGCATTTCTATCTCTGGCACACGACCCTGTGTGGAGTCTCCAAACCCAGCAGATTCCTGTGGTGCACTCCCGTGCTGCTCCTCCTGGGGGAGGAAGGAGAGTCTCCCCAGATCTGCTGTTTGTTGGGTCCCTGCTGGAAGAGCAGTGGTCCGATTGTGCCATGGATTATGGTTTACAGCAACCCTGAGCTGAGAGCCCACTCCTCAGCTTTGCCTTTGCTGCCGGCTTCCCTGCTCTGATACCTGGGAGCTCTGCCACACTCAGGCACCCCTGTCTTTCTGTGACCCTGAGAGTCCTGAGACCACACTGTCCCAGCGAAAGTTCCACCCCCACTTAGCCACTGGAGTGATGTCCCTCAGCAGAGCAGACTTCTAAAAGTTCCAATTTTGTGCTCCACTGCCCTATCACTTGCTGGGAGCTAGCTGATGGAGGCTCCCTCCCCCCACGGTCTATCTTCCTGAATATCCCCTTGGATTCACTTCACACATCCTACCTTCCAGAAAGTGGTCGGTTTTCTATTCAGAGAGTTGCTGCTATTCTTTTCTTCAATCTGTTGAGTCCATAGGTGTTCACAATGGTTTGATACCTATCTAGCTGAATTCCTGGGACTAGACAAAATTCAGGTCTCCTACTCCTCCGCCATCTTGCTCCTCCTCCTCTTTTGTTCTTGTTAAAGAAGAGAATTTATTCGCCAAAAAAAGAAAAAGTCAAATGACAAAGGAAGCTCATTGTTTAAACATAACTTATACATTCTGTATAGTATTCATGTTTTTTATACTCTTTGCTTAGAATGTATAATTAAAAAATCTTTATATCTACCCTAAAAGGCAGAGAAGCATATACTCTTCCTAACATGTTTTGATCTGCCTTATCTTTTTAAACAACACGCACAACCATGTTACTATATATCTAGGAACCTGTTGTACTGAGAATATATCCATTTTTATTATTTATTTTCAACTTGTTCTTTAATAAGTTAACCATACCTTTGATGTCTCTTACTTTCTGATGTACATTTTATCCTCAGAATGAGTTTCACAAGTTTGACTTTATCAAAAACAGAATGACTATCTTCTGAGGAAGATGGTGGAGTAGGAGAATCCTAGCTCACCTCCTCTCATGGATAAACCTAGATAACACCCACATTAATGTAAATAACCCCCCAAATGACTTGAAGATGGGCAGAAAAAACTCTCCACAACTAAACTTAGAGAAGAAGCCACATCATAAAAGGTAAAAAGGATGGAGACATGGCCCAGAACCAAAATGACCTGGGAGATTGTCCATGGGAAGGAGGGACATCACAGGCATGGAGAAGGGTGAGGAGCAGACTCTGCAGCAAGCACTCCAAGCATAGGGGACCACACTGGGAAGATGAATCTCTATAACATTTGGCTGTGGAAATCACAGGGCCTTAATATCATGAGTTCTTACAACCAGTGGGGCTTAACACCTGAACTTGAAAAATCAGCAGGCTTGGCTCTGGGAGAGCTTGAAGGTGATAGGAAACTGAGTCCCTGACCTTAAAGAGACAGCAAAACAAACAGCCTTGCTAAGATACAGCATAGAGAGAGCAATTTGAAAAATACCTGGATTATACAGGAAGATTTATTTACTAAACTCAGAACATGTGCTGCAGGAGCAGGGATCTTTAAGAGAATTCTCTAAGAACAAAAGAGCTGGTGAGTGCCATTTCTCTAGCCCAAACCCCTAGCCTAGTTACATGGACACTTGGTAGAACCAGCCCAGCAGGAACAATCTCCACCTAATAGCATGTCTCAACCCCACAGTTTCCTGTGGACTTACTCCCTCCAAACCAAATACGGCAGTTCCCCAAAGTGGCTATAGATCCCCTCTCACTGCAGACCAGTGCAAACCTAGCAAACACCATGCTCTCCACCACAGTCTTTTCCTGTGGACCAGCCCCATCCAACATGCCCTCAGCAGGAGTCCATCTAAAGTGGCACCACAAGCATGGCAATTGCAGGCAGCCCCAAAAGAGTCCAAAATCACTCCATAGTGACTCATATCCCAAATAGAGGAAAAGAACCATGAGAACTGGTTCAACTGTGGTCCCAGCAGTAGGCTGGGGGCAGACATCTGGTCTGACTACAGGACCCACCCACCTACAAAAACTTCTCAGGGGACAAAACGGGGAGAGCTCCCTGAAGTTTGATGCAACTACAGTTCTGGCAAATTCCTGGTCTGAACCCACTCAAGCCCAAGGAGGGCCCAGACTGGCCCATTAACAACACAGGAACCAAACCCTGCCCACACCAAGCAAAAAGATCCATTGCAAAAGATTGGAGTGAAAACAGATATGGCTCAGCCTCAACCATAGGGTGTACGTAATACACAGAGAACATTGAAGCACCAGGTTATGGGGAATAGGGCACATTGCACTGCAGGGCACTACCAGACCTCTTCTTCATTCAGACACTACCTTCAAGAGCAGGAGACATAGCTGACTTTCCTAAAACACAGAAGCAGACACAGAGTTAGACAAAATGAGGAGACAGAAGAATATGTCCCAAATGAAAGAAGAGGACAAAACCACAACAAGAGACCTAAGTGAAACAGAGATAAGTAATATGCCTCATAGATAATTTAAAGGCATGATCATAAAGATACTCAGTAGACTTGAGCAAAGAGTAGAGGTTCTCAGTGAGACTCTCAACAAAGAGATAAGAAAACACTAAAAAGAACCAAACAAAGATGAAGAACTCAATAACTGAAATTAAAAATACACTAGGGAGGGAGTAAATAGTAGACTACAGGAAACAGAAGAACAGATCAGTAACCTGGAGGACAGAGTAATGCAAAACAAAAAAGCTGAACAGGTAAAAGAAAAAAGAATAATACAAATATGAGAATAGATTAAGGGAACTCAACAACACCATCAAGTGTAATAACATTTGTATTATAACAATGCCAGAAGGAGAAGAGAAAGAAATGGGGACAGAAAATTTATGTGAAGAAATAATAGCCAAAAACTTCTTGAATCTGGGTAAGGAAACAGAAATCCAGATCCAGGAGGCACAGAGAGCTCCCAACAATATGAACCCAAGGAGTTCCACACCAAGACACATAGTAATTGAAATGGCAAAATGTAGTAATAAAGAGAAAATTTTAAAAGTAACAAGAGAAAACAGCTATATACAAGGAAAACCCCATAAGGCTATCAGTTGATTTTTCAGCAGAAACTACAGGCCAGAAAGGTGTAGCATGATATATTCAAAGTGCTGAAAGAAGAAAACTCTGCAGTCAAGGTTACTCTATCAAGCAAGGCTATCATTCAAAATAGAATGAGAGATAAAGAATTTCCCAAAGAAAAGTTAAAGGAATCCATTACCACTAAACCACCCTTACAAGAAATGTTAAAGGGGGCTCTGTGATTAGGAAGGAAAGACCATCAATGGGAGTAAGAAAAGTAGGAAGCACAAATGCAATACAATTAAGTATGTCTATAAACATCAGTAAATGGATTCACAAAATAAAAGGAGGCAATGTTTGACACCATATACCTGAAACGTGGGGGGGGTAAAAATTTATTGCTTTTATTTTTTTTTAATGTTTAAAGATTTTATTTATTTGAGAGAGAGAAAGATAGAAAGAACATGAACAAGGAGGAAAGGCAAAGGGGAGGGAGAAGCAGACTCCCTGCTGAGCAGGAGCTCAACAAAGGGCTTGATCCCAGGACCCAGTGATCATGACCTAAGCCCAAAGCAGAAACTTAACTGACTGAGCCACCTAGGCACCCCTAGTGCTTTTAGAATGGGTTCAAACTTAAGTAACCATCAACTTAATATAGACTGCGATATGCATAAGGTATTATATATAAACCTAATGGTAACCATAAGTCAAAACCAGTAATAGATATGTAAAATACATACATACATACATACATACATACATACATACATACATAAATCGGAATCCAAGTATGTCACTAAAGAAACCCAGCAAACCATGAGAGAAGAGATCAGGAGAAGAAGAGAACAGAGAACTACAAAAAAAATCCATAAAAGAAGTAACAAAATGACAATAAGTACATACCTATCAATAATTATTTTGAATATAAATGGACTAAATGTTCTGATCAAAAGATATAGGATGATAGAATGAATGAAAAAGCAAGACCCATATATATGCTGTCTAGAAGACACTCATTTCAGACCAAAAATATATGTAGACTAAAAGTGAAGGATGGAAAAGCACTTATGTAAATGGAAGTGAAAAGAAAGTTGGGGTCATAAATACTTATATGAGACAAAATAAAAGGTAAAGCAAAGACTATAATGAGACAAAGAAGGACACACCATAATCAGAAAGGGGACAATCCAACAAAAAAATATAACAACTGTAAATATTTATGGACCCATGATGGGAGCTCTCAAATACATAAACAGCAAAATACAAACATAAAGTTTGTAACACAATAATAGTAGTGCCTTAAACAGCCACTCTACATAAATAGACAGATCATCCAAACAGAAATCACAAGATAACAGTGCCTTGCATGACACATTGGATTAGATGGACCTAACAGATAGATTCAGAACATCTCATCCTAAAACAACAGAATACATATTCTTTTCAAGTGCACACAGAACATTCTCCAGAATCGATCACATGTTAGGTCACAAAACAAGTCTTAACAAATTCAAAAAGATTGAAGTCATACCATGCATCTTTTCTGACCACAATACCATCAAACTAGAAAGAAACCACAAGAAAAAAATCTAGAATGAATACAAATACATGGAGGTTAAATAACATGCTACTAAACAATGGATGGATCAACCAATAAATCAAAGTGGAAAATAAAAAAATACATGGAGACAAATGAAAATGAAAACACAATGGCCCAAAATCTTAGGGATGCAGCAAAAGCCCTTCTGAGAGGGAAGTTTTTAGCAATACAGGCCTACCTCAAGAAGAAAGAAAAATCTGAAATAAACAACCTAACATTACACCTAAAGGAGCTAGAGAAAATAAGAACAAACAAAACACAAAACAAGCAGAAGGAAGGAAATAATAAAGACCAGAACAGAAATAAATGAAATAGAAATTAAAAAAAGAGAACAGATCAATGAAACCAGGAGATGATTCTTTGAAAAGATCAACAAAATTTTAAGTCTTTAGTCAGACTCATTAAAAAAAAGGCAGAGAGGATGCAAATAAATAAAATCCTAAATGAAAAAGAAGTAACCTCTAACACCACATAAGAGAATATTATGAAAAATTAAATGCTAACAAATTGGAAAACCTAGAAGAAATGGTTAAATTCCTAGAAGCATATTACCTCCCAAAACAGAACTAGGGAGAAATAGAAAATTTGAACAGACCAATTACCAGCAATTAAATCAAATCAGTAATCAAAAAAATTCCAACCAATAAAAGTCCAGGACCAAATCGATTCATGGGTGATTTCTACCAAAAAAATTTCTTAATACCTATTCTTCTCAAACTATTTCAAAAAATTAAAAAGGAAGGAAAGCTTCCAAATTCATTATATAAGGCCAGCATTGCCTTGATACCAAAACCAGATAAAAACACTACAAAAAAAGAGAATTACAGACCAATATCTTCAATGAACATAAATGCTAAAAATGCCAACAAAATATTAACAAACAGAACCCAATAAAAACATTAAAAAAATCATTTGCCACAATCAAGTAGGATTAATTCCTGGGATGCACAGGTCATTCAGTATTCACAAATCAGTCAACATGATACAGCACGTCAATAAGAGAAAGTATAAAAGACATATAATCATTTCAATAGATGCAGAAAAAGCATTTGACAAAGTACAACATAAATTCATCATAAAAAACCCAACAAAATAGATTTAGAAGAAACATACCTGAACATAATAAAGGCCATATATGAAAACCATACAGGTAACATACTCAATGGTGAAAAACCGAGACATTTTCACCTAAGATCAGAAACAAGACAAGGATGTCTACTCTCACTACTTTATTCAGCATAATACTAGAAAAGCTAGCTACATACAATAACAACAACAACCACCACCACCACCAACAAAAGCAACCAAATCAGTAAAGAAGTAAAACTTTCACTATTTGCAGATGAAATGACATTATATAGAGAAAACTTTAAAGACTCTACCCAAAAAATACTAGATTTATAAATGAATTCTGTAAGATTGCAGGATACAAAATGAAAATACAGAAATCCATTGCATTTCTATACACTAACAATGAAGTAGCAGAAAGAGAAATTAAGAAAACAGTCCCATTTACAATTAAATAAACTTAACCAAAAAGGTAAAAACAAAAACAAAAACAAAAAACTTGTACTATGAAAACTATTGAACATTGATGAAAGAAATTGAAGACAACAAAAAGAAATGGAAAGACATTCCATGCTCATGAACTGGGAAAAAAATAGTGTTAAAATGTCCATCCTACCCAAAACAATTTACAGATTTAATGTAATCCCTATCAAAATACCAAAATTTTCTTTCACAAAACTAGAATGAATAATTCTAAAATTTGTATGGTTCTACAAAAGACCTCAAATAGCCCAGGCAATTTTGAAAAAGAAGAGCAAGACTGGAGGTATGAAAATCCCAGATTTCAAAACATACAACAGATCTATATTAATAAAAATAGTATATTACTGGCACAAAAATAGCTCAATGCAACAGCATAGAGAACCTAAAAATAAACACAATTTATATAGTCAATAAATCCATGACAAAAGAGGCAAGAACATGCAATGGGAAAAAGACAGTCTCTTCACCAAATGGTATTGGGAAAACTGGACAGCTACATACAAAATAATGAAACTGGACAACTTTCTTACATCATATACAAAAAGAAGTTCAAGATAGATAAAGACTTAAATATAAGTCCTGAAATCATAAAAATCCTGGAAGAGAGCACAGGCAGTAATTTCTCTGATATTGGCCCTAGCAACATTTTTTCTAGATATATATTCTAAGGCAAGAGAAACAGAAGCAAAAATAAACTATTGGGACTTCATCAAAATAAAAGGCTTCTGCACAGTGAAGAAAACAATCAACAAAACAAAAAACCTACTGAATAGAAGACTATATTTACAAATGATATATCTAATAAGGGGTTAGTATCCAAAATATATGAAAAACATACAACTCAATTCCAAAATATCCCAAATATTCCAATTAAAATATGGGCAGAAGACATGAACAGACATTTCTTTAAAGAAGATATAGGGTTGGCCAACAGATGCATGAAGAGATGTTTAACATCACTCATCATCAGGGAAATGGAAACCAAAACCATGAGATACCACATCACAGCTGGTCAAAATGACTAAAGTCAAAACCACAAGAAATAACCAGTGTTGGCGAGAATGTGGGGATAAAGGAACCATTGTGTGCTGTTGGTGGGAATGCAAACTGGTGTAGCCACTGTGGAAAACAGCATGGATTTTTCTCAAAAAGTTAAAAACAGAAATACCATATGATCCTGTAATTCCACTATTGGAAATTTACTCAAAAAATATCAAAACACTTATTTGAGAAGATATGTGCACCCCTATGTTTATTACAGTGTATAATATTCAAGTTTTGGAAGCAACCCAAGTGTCAATCCACAGGTTAATGGATAAAGAAGAAGTGGTATATATATATACAACGGAAAATTTTACTCTGCCATAAAAAAGAATGAAATCTTTGCTATTTGCAACAGCATGGATGGATCTAGAGGGTATAATGTTAAATCAAATAAGTCAGTCAGAGAAAGACAAATGCCATATCATTTTACTCATATGTGAAATTTAAGTAAAAGTCAAATGAATAAAAGAAAAAAAGAGACAAACCAAAAAACAGACTCTTAAATATATAGAACAAACAAAGTTACCAGAGAGGAGGTGGGTAGGGGAATGGGTGAAATAGGCGAAAGGGATTAAGAGTATATTTATTGTGATGAACACTAAGTAATATATAGAATTGTTGTATCATGATATTGTATAACTGAAACTAACACTGTAAGTTAAACTGGAATTTAAAAAATAAAAATAGAAAAGACAAAAAAAGAAAAATTATCTGAATGAGCAAACCCTCAACAATACCTACCTGATGCCAGAAGGAAGAAATCCTAATTAAAACAGAGTTCTGCTGTCAATATTTTAGTTGCTTCTCAATTCTGGGGGATAACTTTAATAGTTTAGTACATAGTGAGTTTCTATTTCCTATTATTTGCATGAGGTAAGTATGTTTTAGTTGGATAAAAGATTAGTAGGTAAATGGTTTGCAAGTATTTAACCATAATTTTCCACATTAGAATTATCAGGAATGAGGGAAGAGGAAAATGAAGTAGAGAAGGAAAAGAAATAGGAAGGAGGGGAGAGGAGGAAGTAGAAGAGGAAGAGATGGAGAAGAACAGAAAGAGGAAAAACATAATTTATATCTCATGAGCTGTTATTATGCTTCTAGCCTCTGGCTACATGAGTCGTATGATGGGAAAAGGTTGTGGTAGAGAATCTACTTGGGAGGCCCAAGAATTCTTCAAGAACCTCAAAAGCGTTTATAGAAAGCTTTGAGTTATAATAGGAAACATCCACATTTTTACTTTATGATTAATTCATGTGACACCAAGGACATTTTGAAATTCCAACCTAAAATTGTATTATCTAATATTATTAAATTCTTTTATAAAAGATAGGAGAAACAAATTAGGAGGATAGATAAAACTAAGTGTAGATAATAAGTAGTTTGTGAAAATTGTTAGACATAGATAAAGTAAGTTCAGCCTAAGTGTGCTAACATATAGGAGGGGAGAAAAGTACCAAGTAATTACTAACTATTCATCAACCTTTGGTGATGCTTATTCTGGTTCCATATATCTCCTACCTGAGATATGTATGCAGATAAAATCCAGGGCTGTTCAGCAAGTTCTCAGTGAGTTCCAGCTACTGGCCAGGAGTCACTGGACCTGGGCCACTGTACTGTTTAAAGTGAGTGCTGGCTTCAGGGTTTTTACTATTTGCTCTATACTCAGGTTCCTGAAACCACACCACCAACAGAGAAGGCTAATATGGCAGACAGGGGAGAGGGCACTAGATCCAGGTACTGCAGTCTTTACATTCTGCTTGCTCCATTTTACAAGTTTTTTAACCTACTCTTTCTTTCTCCTTGAATTTGCTGTATGATTTAACAGAACATATGGCTTGAGCATCTTACTTTAGTTTGATAAAGTTTCTGTTCATGGCCTCAGGTATAATTTGCTTATAATACACTAAGACTTCAAGAACATATCCCACCACACAAGATATAATTGAGTTCTTCTGGTGTTGTTTTTGGATTAGTGAAAAAATACCAGCTGGTTTCTCACATTCCCATTTGGCTTTTTTTTTTTTTAGCAAAAAAATTAACTACAACCCAGTGAACTACTACTGGCCAGTGATACTAGTCATTTCTTTTATTTTGTTTGAATCAATTATCACCAAAATGTCTCAATTATATACTTAATTCCCTGAATGTCAAAATATTTACCATCTTCAAGCATTTACCGCAGAAAAGTCTCATCAAAACTCCATGATTGTAAAGAAATTTCTCTTTCTCTTACAATGTAATGTTTTCGCAGATGCTCTAATATTTTGAACGGGGCAGTAATATCATGTGTGGCACAGTAAGTAATGGAGCTCCTAGTGGTACATGAAAAATACTTACATCCTCAGACAGAAAGAAAGAATCATATTTCCCTCTTCATCTCTTCACCTCCCCTCTCCATGATCCCAATGTATGGACTCAGAGATGTATATAAAACTTTTCTTCATTATGTGTAAGTTTCATTAAGTAAGTATGAAATGTATAAATAAGAATTGCTGGAACACCAAATCACATATGAATAATGAAAGAAAAGCCAAACATTCAGCTTAATCAGATAGTTCCATAACTCAACTAAGTCATTTTCAGGCAGTAAAATTTATGTTTAGAATGCTAAATTAATGGAGCTAAGTTGCTCTACACTACTGAAAATAACACACACAAAATAAATATTTTGGATCCTCAATTGATGTGTTTGATTATGTGATTAGGCAGAAATAAATTCAAGTGTCAAGAAACACATTTTGTTTTTAAATAGAGTCTTCATGAGAAAACTGGGGCTTACAATAGATAAATTAAAAGAGTCAGTCTCTGATACTTAATATACTATGGTGTATAATTGAACCTTAAGAATTTGCGTAAAAATTGCAAGCAGAGACACAAGACACCTGAATATCCATGACTCCAAAATAATTCTCTTATATGAAGGTTTTCATCTATTTTTTTAAGTTCTTATTGAGAAAGGATGGGCCTACGACCATAAGGAATAAAGGGATCTCCAGCACAGCCTAGCAAAGCAGCCAAATCTCCACCTCTACAAGGTGGCCCTTAGGTTCAAATTATTAAGTCAGTTTGTTTCTTTGGTCTACATGTTACTCATCATGGACTATTTCCAGATGTAGCAAACCTTTTACAAATCTTAATATTAGATGACAACATTGTCATAGGTTCTGTATTTCCCCATGTTACACTACATATTTTATATGCACATGACAATTCGGTTGTTTAAAAATAAAAATAAAAAATTCTTATCTATACAATAGCATTCTAGCTATAAATGATTCTTTTTTTACATTCTGTTTCATGTTTTCACACTATGTAGACAAAATGTGAGCATTAATAATTAATAAATTATTTAAAATATGAAATAAATAATCAAATGGGACCAATCTCAACCAACAGACAATTTTAAAAAGAACTTACTCTAGCTTTTGCAGATGTATCTTGAGAGAAGTTGCTGTGGCTGATGTCAAAGAAGTTACTGCCTATGTTCTCCTCTAGGATTTTGATGGATTCCTGTCTCACATTGAGGTCTTTCATCCATTTTGAGTTTATCTTTGTGTAAGGTGTTAGAGAATGGTCTAGTTTCATTCTTCTGCATGTGGCTGTCCAATTTTCCCAGCACCATTTATTGAAGAGACTTTTTTCCATTGCATGTTTTTTCCTGCTTTGTCAAAGATCATTTGACCATAGAATTGAGGGTTCATATCTGGGTTCTCTATTCTGTTCCATTGGTCTATATGTCTGTTTTTGTGCCAGTACCATGCTGTCTTGGTGATCACAGCTTTGTAATAGAGCTTGAAATTGGGCAACGTGATGCCCCCAGCTTTGTTTTTCCTTTTCAACATTTTCTTGGTGATTCAGGTCTTTTCTGATTCCATACAAATTTTAGGATTGTTTGTTCCAGCATTTTGAAAAATGTCACTGGAATTTTGATCGGGATGGCATTGAAGGCATAGATTGCTCTGGGTAGCATAGACATTTAAACAATGTTTATTCTTCTGATCCATGAGCATGGAATGTTTTTCCATCTTTTTGTGTCTTCTTCAACTTCTTTCATGAGTGTTCTGTAGTTCCTAGAGTACAGATCCTTTACCTCTTTGGTTAGGTTTATTCCTAGCAATCTTATGGTTTTTGGTGCTATTGTAAATGGAATGATTTCTCCAATTTCTCTTTCTACAGTTGCATTGTTAGTGTATAAGAAAGCAACAGATTTCTGTGCATTGATTTTGTATCCTGTCATATTACTGAATTGCTATATGAGTTCTAGTAATTTGGGGGTGGAGTCTTTTGGGTTTTCCACATAAAGTATCATGTCATCTGAGAAAAGAGAGAGTTTCACTTCTTCTTTGCCATTTTGAATACCTTTTATTTCTTTTTGTTGTCTGATTGCTGTTGCTAGGACTTCTAGTACTATGTTGAACAATAGTGGCGAGAGTGGGCATCCTTGACGTGTTCCTGATCTTAAGGGAAAGGCTCTCAGCTTTTCCCCATTGAGGATGATATTCGCTGTGGATTTTTCATAGTTGGGTTTTATGAACTTGAGGAATGTTCCCTCTATCCCTATACTCTGAAGAGTTTTAATCAGGAGAGGATGTTGTATTTTGTCAAATGCTTTTTCTGAATCAATTGAGAGGACCATATGGTTCTTCTCTCTCTTCTTATTAATGTGTTCTATCACATTGATTGATTTGTGAATGTTGAACTACCCTGCATCCCAGGGTAAATCCCACTTAGTCATGGTGGATGATCCTTTTAACGTACTGTTGGATCCTACTAGCTAGGATTTTGTTGAGGATTTTGAAATCCATATTCATCAGAGATATTGGTCTGAAATTCTCCCTTTTGATGGGGTCTTTCCCTGGTTTGGGGATTAAGGTAATACTGGCCTCATAGAATGAGGCTGGAAGCTTTCCTTCTGTTTCTATTTTTTGAAAGAGCTTCAGGAGAATAGGTATTATTTCTTCTTTGAATGTTTGGTAGAATTCCCCAGGGAATCCATCAGGCCCTGGACCCTTGTTTTTTGGGAGGTTTTTGATCACTGCTTTAATCTCGTTACTGGTTATTAGCCTCTTCAGGTTGTCAATTTCTTCCTTTTCAGTCTAGGCAGTTTATAAGTTTCCAGGAAGGCATCCACTTCATCCAGATTGCTCAATTTATTGGCATATAGTTGTTGATAATAATTTCTAAAAATTGTTTCTATTTCCTTGGTGTTAGTAGTGATCTCTCCCCTTTCATTCATAATTTTATTAATTTGGGTCCTTTCTCTTTTCTTTTGAATAAGTCTGGTCAGTGGCTTATTGATCTTATTAATTCTTTCAAAGAACCAGCTTCTAGTTTTGTTGATCTGATCTACTATGTTTCTGGTTTCTAATTCATTTATCTCTGCTCTAATCCCAAAAATTCCATCCCCAAATTACTAGAACTCATACAGCAATTCAGTAATGTGGCAGGATACAAAATCAATGCACAGAAATCTGTTGCTTTCTTATACACTAACAATGCAACTGTAGAAAGAGAAATTAGAGAAATGATTCCATTTACAATAACACCAAAAACCATATGATTCCTAGGAATAAACCTAACCAAAGGGGTAAAGGATCTATACTCTAGGAACTACAGAACATTCATGAAAGAAGTTGAAGAAGACACAAAAAGATGGAAAAACATTCCATGCTCATGGATCAGAAGAATAAACATTGTTTAAATGTCTATGCTACCCAGAGCAATCTATACCTTCAATGCCATCCTGATCAAAATTCCAATGACATTTTTCAAAGTGCTGGAACAAACAAAATCCTTAAAACTTGAATGGAGTCAAAAAAGATCCTGAATCACCAAGGAAGTGTTGAAAAAGAAAAACAAAGTTGGGGGCATCACGTTGCCCGATTTCAAGCTCTATTACAAAGCTGTGATCACCAAGACAGCATGGTACCGGCACAAAAACAGACATGTAGACCAATGGAACAGAATAGAGAACCCAGATATGGACCCTCAACTCTATGGTTAAATAATCTTCGACAAAGCAGGAAAAGCATGCAATGGAAAAAAGACAGTCTTTTCAATAAATGGTGCTGGGAAAATTGGACAGCCACATGCAGAAGAATGAAACTGGACAATTCTTTAACACCATACACAGAGATAAACTCAAAATGGATGAAAGACCTCAATGTGAGACAGGAATTCATCAAAATCCTAGAGAAGAACATAGGCAGTAACCTCTCTGACATCGGCCACAGCAACTTCTTTCAAGAAACATCTCCAAAAGCTAGTGAAACAAAAGCAAAAATGAACTTTTGGGACTTCATCAAGATAAAACCTTCTGCACAGCAAAGGAAACAGTCAACAAAACAAAGAGGCAACCCACAGAATGGGAGAAGATATTTGCAAATGACACTACAGATAAAGGGCTGGTATCCAAGCTCTATAAAGAACTTCTCAAACTCAGCACCCAAAAAACAAATAATCAAGTCAAAAAATGGGCAGAAGACATGAAAAGACACTTCTCTGAAGAAGACATACAAATGGCTAACAGACACATGAAAAAATGTTCATCATCATTAGCCATCAGGGAAATTCAAATCAAAACCGCATTGAGATACCACCTTACACCAGTTAGAATGGCAAAAATGGACAGGGAAAGAAACAACAAATGTTGGAGAGATTGTGGAGAAAGGGGAGCCCTCTTACACTGTTGGTGGGAATGCAAGTTGGTACAGCCACTTTGGAAAACAGTGTGGAGGTTCCTCAAAAAATTAAAAATAGAGTTACCCTAGGACCCAGCAATTGCACTCCTGGGTATTTACCCCAAAGACACAGATGTAGTGAAAAGAAGGGCCATATCCACCCCAATGTTCATAGCAGCAATGTCTGCAATAGCCAAACTGTGGAAAGAGCCGAGATGCCCTTTAACAGATGAATGGATAAAGAAGATGTGGTCCATATATACAATGGAATAGTACTCAGCCATCAGAAAGGATGCATACCCAACTTTTACATCAACGTGGATGGGACTGGAGGAGATTATGCTAAGTGAAATAAGTCAAGCAGAGAAAGTCAATTATCATATGGTTTCACTTATTTGTGGAACATAAGGAATAGTATGGAGAACATTAGGAGAAGGAAGGGAAAAATGAGGGGGGAATCAGAGGGAGAGATGAACCATGAGAGACCATGGACTCTGAGAAACAAACAGGGTTTTAGAGGGGAGGGGGGAGGGGTTATGGGTTAGCCTGGTGATTGGTATTAAGGAGGGCAGGTACTGCATGGAGCACTGGGTGTTATATGAAAACAATGGATTGTGGATCACCACATCAAAAACTAATGATGTATTGTATGGTGACTAACATAACTTAATAAAATAAAAAAATATATATGTAAGTTAAAAGTAAAAGAATTGAAAAAGATGCTAGAAAAACACAATAAAAATTTTAAAAAGAAAAAAACAAAAAACAAAAAAACTTTTTCTTCCTGTTACTTGAGATAAAGGAAAAGGAAGACAAATAAACAAATCCTACTAAGTATCTAGTATGTATGAGGCCCTATGCTAACCAGTTCCACATACATCATTCCATTTAATCCTTATGCATTTCATTATGTCTCTTTTTTTTTTCTCTGTCCTAGTGGTTTCTTGCCAATGTACACTGTACCATAAACTGAATATTTCTACCTCAGGAATATTTACTCACCATTCTCAAGCTCTGGAATAGTTTGACACTTGACTAGGGCCTTGATGAAGTGACAAATGACTTGGTAATGATGCTATCATACCTAGGCACACCAAATAGTTTTGTTTTGTTAGGAGAACTATACGAAGCCAATGTTTCTAGCATAGATAGTTAATATCAATTGGGTTGATGTAGTGGGAATTACATCATTTAAAATTTAATGCCATAGTTACAAGGCTAAATTAAATGTAAATTTAGATGAAAAAAGAAAACAAGTTGCAATCTGAGCAAAACAAAACAATCTAGCAATTATTAAATAAATTAAAATCTAAGAGTTACTGGATATATATCTTCCTTCCACTGATGGGTGATAAAATAGCACTTCCTTTTTAAAACTGAAGATTGGTTTGGTTATCCAATTAAACAATCAGTAGCTATTTATTGAATGCCTACTATAGGTAGGTATTATATGGTACATATAATAGTTTAAAGTAGTTCAATTGTCTAAAGTACCAATATGCTTCTCAATTGTTATGGAAATAGCTAGTATGATTTCTAAAGACATTTTTTTAGCTCTACGTTTCTGCAGTCTCATGTATACCTAAAAATTCTTGAGAAAACAATAAAATACTATTGACAGATTAACCTCCCCTAATGGAAACAGAAATACCCAAAAATACATAGAGATGATTAATATCCATAATTATGCTTCTTTGGGATACCATAAGGAAATCCATGTAGCCTAAGGATTATTCAAGAAGGTTTTGGGGTGCCTGAGTGGCTCAGCTGATTAAGCACCTGACTCTTGATTTTGGCTTAGGTCATGATCTCAGGGTTGTGACACTGAGTACCTCATCCCGCTCTGCACTGGGCATGGAACCTGCTTAAGATTCTCTCTCTCTCTCTCCCTTTGCCCCTCCCCCCACCCCCAGCTCACACACATTCCCTCTCTAAAAAAGAAAAAGAAGTTTTTATCAACTGATGTGTGACATAATGGTTGTCCATGAACCAAGGTAAACCACTGTGAAACTCATTCTAAAAATGTATTATTAAAAGTTAATCCCTTTGCAAAGGAGTTGAACTATGAAACTGGGCCTCATAGACTTATATAGTCACTTTGATTACTTTATTCACCTTAGAGAAAGCCATTGCACACATAGTTTATTCAGTGGTTCCTCATTGTTTACAGAATAAGAATCAAAATCCTTTTCCTGGCATCCAAGAACCACCACAACTTGAATGGAATATAACTTCCTAAACTTAATTTTCACTCTTTCAGTTTAGGCACTCTCTGCTAAAGCTCACTCACTCAAATAGTGAGTGGCCTTTACTTACAAGTTTTCTTTTCTTTTCTTTAATATTTATTTATTTATTTTGAGAAGGGGGGGATCGAGGGAGAGAATCCTCAAGCAGATTCTCTGCTGAGTGCAGATTCCCTGGGGCCTGAGCCAAAACCAAGAGTCAGACACTTAACTGACTGAGCCACCCAGGCACCCCATAAGTTTTCTTTTAAGAAATTTTATTTTGGGGGCAATTTTATGTTCACAGCAAAATTAAACGAAGATAGATTTCCCAAATAACTCCTGTTCCCATATATGCATAGCCTCCTCCACTATCAAAATACTGTACCAGTATGGTACATTTGTAACAATTGATGACCCACATTAATAGATCATTATTCTCCATTAGGATTTACTCTTAGTGCTGTACATTCTATGGATTTTGGCAAATATATAATGGCATGTATCCACCATTACAGTATCATACAAAATAACTTGACTGCTCTAAAAGTCATCTGTATTCCTTCTATTTATCCCTCCCTGCGCCTTAACCACTGATAACCACTGATCCTTTTACTGTCTCCATAGTTTGCCTTTTTCAAAATGTCGTATAATTAGAATCAAACAGCATGTTGTCTTTTCAGGTTGGTTTATATCACTTAGTAATATGCATTTAAGGTTCCTCAATGTATTTTCACAGCTTCATATCCCATTTTCTTTTTCAGTGCTGAAAATATTTCACTGTGTAGATATACAATTTATTTATACATTCACTGACTGAAGGGCACCTTGGTTGCTCCTAAGTTATGGCAATGGTGGATAAATCTACTCTAAATATCTCTATTCAGGTGTTTTGTGGACTTAAAGTTTTTAACTCATTTAAGAAATCATCACGGGATGTGTTTGCTGGATCTTATGTTAAGAACGTGTTTAATTTTATAAGAAACTTCCAAACTGTCTTCCAAAGTGGCTGTACCATTTGCATTCCCACCAGCAATGAATGAAAGTTCCCATTGCTCAAATCCTTTTCAGCATTTGGTGTTGTCAGTTTTCCAGACTTTTGCCATTCTAGTAAGTATGTAATGGTATTTCATTGTTGTTTTAATTTGAAATTCCCTAATGACATATGATGTGAAGTGTCTTTTCATATGCTTATTTGTTATCTATATACCTTCTTTGGTGATGTCTTTGTTCAGTCTTTTGCCCATTTTTTAACTGAGTTGTTTGTTTTCTTATTGTTGAATTTTAAGAGATTCTTGTATATTTTGGATGAGTTTTTTTTAAATAAGATATGCCTTTTACAATTACTTTCTCCCAGTTTGTAATTTGTCTTCTCATTATATTGATAGTGGCTTTTGCAGAGCAGAACTTTTTAATTTTAATGAAATCCAGATAGTCATTATTTTATGGATCATGACTTTGGTATTATGTATAGAAGCTCATTGCCATACTCAAGGTCATCTGTTATTTTTTTCCCCTGTGCTTTCTTCGAGGATTTTTATAATTTTGCTTTTACATTTAAGTAGATGATCCATTTTGAGTTAATTTTTGTGAGGAGTATAAAGTTTATGTCCTCTCTCTCAGTATCTCTCTTTCTCTCTCTCTCTGGATGTTCAGTTGTTTCAGTCCATTCGTTGAAAAGACTATCTTTGTTCTGTTGTATTGCCTTTGCTCCTTTGTCAAAAATCAGTTGGCTGTTTGTGGGCTCTCCATTCTATTTCACTGATCTATTAGGCAGCATTCAATTGTGCCCTTAAAGAGGTCTAGTAACATAATACTTATCGCTACTCCATAGTCTTATTTATGTCACAGTGGATATCCTTTCAATGTGTATTCAAAGCAACACTGCAGTCCTACCACCTTCCTTCTATCTCCAACTGAATATCTGCTGTAACACCCTAAAAGACTGACCATTTTTTCCAACTGGGCTTGCGTCTCTGGTCCTGGGCACCTGGAGGCTTATTGTTTCCACTCTCCGCCCAGTTGCCAAATAATGAAGGAATAATGTTATTTATTTTGCTGCTCTTTCATTGTCCTTTTGAAACTTAAACATGTAAATTAAGGATTTAAGTTACTGAGACAAATGAGACCATTTCCACTCAAATAAAATAACCTGGTATTTCCATTTGGAATAGATGGGCTCCAAATTACTGTAGCTTTCTGAGTTTCCATTGGCTGTCCAGAGTGGCAGAAGTGTATCTTCATGGGGACTCCCAGACTTCACAGGGCTGTTGTTACTCTACAGGGAGGGAGAATACTTATCCTTCTGTATTTGCACATTATCTCCAACTAGGCTAACAGCCAAGAACCCACTTTGCCCTCTTTTAACCTTAGAATAATAGACTAGAAAATATTTTCCCTAAGATAAGAATTTTAGGTTTCTCAAAATTAGTTTTGGGTTTTTTTTGGTCATTTCTCTAGATCATTGTGAACTATGTCTCTGATTCCCCTTGAGTTAAGTATGTATTATAAGTTCCATTATATAATAAATATACTCCTTCAATGGTGAAGATATGTTAGATAATCATTTGTTACATTTCTGTGCTATGTTAAGAAATTTAAAAAACTTGTTTCAGAAATTTATAGTAATAACATTACAGTTTGAAAATACTTAAATATAAGTCTCATTTCATCAACAGTTTTCTTCAAAAACATCAAAAATGTAGAAATAAGACAACATTATTGCCTCAGATTTAATTACATATGAGATATGTAGAATTGAAGTAGCAGACCCATTTTATTTAAAATAAATGTGCTGAGGATTATTTAAAATGTGTTGACTCTTCTTGAAGTATCTAATAAAATGCAGTGAGGAAGAGCATTGAAAAGGCTAATTTTGAGATAACAGTAAAAATTTTAAGATAGGAGATATAATTAAGAATCATTTCAATTAAATTTAACTTGCAGAATGGTTTACTGCTCTATGAAAAAGAAAGGAAAAAAAAACATGAAGTGCTCTAGAATACTGTGCTGTATTGACAAACCTTAACTCTCAGTGGACAAGGATTCAATAAGTTAACTTTTTTTTTTTTTTGGCTTTTTAAAACTTCATAACTTTTAATGTGACCATGACATTTTTCCTCCCTCCTCTGTTAGGTGTAAACTCTACTAAAAGTTTATAAAGGTGTTTAGGGAGAAACAGAATACAATCTTTGCCAACCTGACTAAGAATTTATAGAGGAGGATTTGTATAACTTAAGTCAATAAAGTCCCCAAAAGAAGTAATTGGAACATCTGGAATCACTAATCTCATAAGGCAAGTTTCCTCTCTTAAACTTCTCTTTTCTTTTGCTTCCTGGCAGGTTATCCAACCAATAACTCTAGGAAGTTATATTTGGTTTGAGGACTGAAATATTTGTGGAGATGCAGTTGCAAACTCAGTTTAGGCAAGAATGAGATAAACTATATCGAGTATTTAGAAGATGGGAGTTGGAAATAAACTTATTTTATGTGTATTTTTTCAATTACAAAATAAACAGAACCATCATAAGAAATAATAGCATTTTTAAAAATCAGTGTTTAAATGAAACAAAGATAGATCTGTAGAAATGAACTGGATGTGAAAGTCAAGATCATATATTAATTTGATTTATCTCAATGAAGATTCAGTTGTCGAAATACAAAAAAGCATTTCACCAAATCTCACAAGTGCATTAATGTTGAGTTAAGGACTTAAATAACGAAATTGTGAACAAACAAACCAAACAAAATGAGTCCTTTACTTTGTTTTTTTAACATGGTATTATTATCTATCTAACTATTCAAGCCAGAAACTTGAATCATCCTTGACTCATTTCCTATCATGAATTTTTCTAAATATAATAAATACCAATGAGGAGTAGTTCTTTTTGTATTTTGTTTTGCTTTGATTTGGCTTTTTGGATTAGTAAACTGTAGAGGAGGGCAGAGTCTCTGTTTGTTTATTTGTTTTTGTTTTTCCTATGCCCTGTGAGTGTAATAATAGCCGGTATAATTACAAAAAATGTTGAAAATTTGCTTAAAAATATTTGTGGAAAAGCTTACCAAAAAAAGTTTACAGATTACGATGTCAGTGACATTGTCAAGCAGAAAAACATGTAATGAAATCAGTCTATATTTATCAAGATATGAGAAAAGTGCACAAAATTCATCACTTTGGGTGAATTATTTAACCTTTCTAAAATCAAAGTTTTGTCACCTGCAAAACAGAAGTTACTAATAACATCAACATCACAAAATTAATATACAAATTATTGGTGCTCAAATGGTCTCCTCTCTCTTCCTTCTTTCTATAATAGATCCTCATTAAGGAAGAGAATGCAAGAATAATGGCAAACCAAGACAAAATAACAGCTTTCTTGGTGGCATGACTAAAGTAAAAAATGGTAGCAGTACCTCACTAGACCACAATTTGAGTGAAATGGGGCTAAGTGTGGTTGAAAAGTGCTCAAGATACTGTGTCCGAATACATACTCCAGACAAGAACCATTCTTTGAAAATAGTTATCTGAGGATGTAGACCCTTCCAGTGTAATACCTAAACAGATTCATCATTCAATAGTAACTTAAAGACTTAGGATAGTCTGAAGTGACTGCCACTAAAATCTATAAAAGAATTAAAGTCCCATTACTAACATACTGGACAGTCAAACCAATATGACCTGCTGGAAATTAGGTTCTCTAGAGATATGACAGACAGAAAGAAAGGAAGGAGAAAGAGCAAAGGAAAAGGAACACATACATTTGTAAAATAATAAAATATCACTCTTTCTAAATCTGATCAACCCTGGCAATCACATCTTCAAATGAAAATAATTAAAATATTTTCACTCTAATAGCAATGCCTACTTTATTAGAAATTACAATTTAAATGCTTATTCCAAGAGCAGAGGAGATTGTTTATTCATTAGCTACTTTGGATATTTACTTATTAAGAAGTCTCTAAAAAGGGTTTATTCCAAGAGGCTTGTCTTGAATAATTGGATGGTCAGAGAATATAAATTCTCTAGAGATTTTATTTAACTCAGAAACTCATTAGTTTTCCCAAAGTAACATAAATTCTGATTAATTAATGAATATCAATATCATTTTATGAAAATTAGTATTAATTCTGATCCAAGTGTGCAGTCACTGTGTTTGCTTTTTTTAAACCAAAGGCATTGAAAAACTTTTTTTAAATATTGAATAAGTGTTTATTATTTTTTAATATTGAATAAGTGTTTATTTAAATTCCAATTAGTTAACAGAAAGTTGCTATGGAGGAGACTGCTTGTGTTTTCCACTAGGATTTTGATGGTTTCCTGTCTCACATTTAGGTCTCTCATACATTTTGAATTTGAGTCTTGTGTATGATGTAAGAAAGTGGTTCAATTTCATTCTTTTGCATGCTGCTGTCCAATTTTCCCAACACCACTTGTTGAAGAGACTGTCTTTTTACCATTGGATATTCTTCCCTGCTTTGTCAAAGAACAATTGATCATAGAGTTGTGGGTCATTTATGGGTTTTCTACTCTGTTCCATTGATCTCTGTGTGTATTTTTGTGCCAGTACTATACTGTTTTGATTATTACAGCTTTGTAATATAACTTGAAGTCTGGAATTGTGATGCTTCCAGCTTTGCTGCTCTTCTTCAAGATTGCTTTGGTTATTCAGGGTCTTTTCTGGTTCCGTACAAAAACTTTGTTCTAGCTCTCTTAAAAATGCCAGTGTTATTTTGATAGGGATTGCATTAAATGTGTAAATTGCTTTGGGTAGTGTAAACATTTTAACAATATTTGTTCTTCAAATCCATGAGCATGAAATATTTTTTTTCCATTTCTTTATGTCATCTTCAATTTCTTACATCAGTGTTTTATAGTTTTTAGAGTACAGATCTTTTACCTCTTTGGTTAGGTTTATTCCTAGGTATCTTATTATTTTGGGTGTAATTGTAAATGGAATTTTTAAAAAATTTCTCTTTCTCTTCCTTCATTATTGGTGTATACAAATGCAACAGATTTCCATACATTGATTTTGTATCCTGCAATTTTATTGAATTTGTGTATCAGTTCTATCAGGTTTTTGGTGGAGTTTTTCAGGTTTTCTATATAACTATCATATCACCTGCAAATAGTGAAAGTTTTACTGCTTCCTTACCAATTTAGATGCTTTTTGTTCCTTTTTGTTGTCTGATTTTTGTAGCTAGGATTTCCAGTATTATGTTGAATAAAAGTGGTGAGAGTGGACATCCTTGTCTTGTTCCTGATCTCTCAGTTTTTCCCCACTGAAGATGATGTCAACTATGGGTTTTTTTGTATATGGCCTTCATTATGTTGAGGTATGTCCCCTCTAAACCTATTTTGTTGAGGGTTTTTATTATGGATGTTGTACTTTGTCAAATGCTTTTTCCAAATCTATTGAAAATATAATATGGTTCTTATCCTTTCTTTTATTAATGTGGTGCATCACGTTGATTGATTTGTGAATACTGAACCACTTTGCAAGCCAGGAATAAAATCCATTTGGTCATGGTGAATGATCTTTTTAATGTATTGTTGGATTTGGTTTGCTAGTATTTTATTGAGAATTTTTGCAACCATGTTCATCAGGGATTTTGGAATGTAGTTCTCTCTCTCTCTCTCTCTCTCTTTTTTTGTAGGCTCCAAGCCTGGTCTGGAGCCCATCACAGAGCTTGAATTCATGACTCTGAGCTCAAGACCTGAGTTGAAATAAAGCGCTTAACCAACTGAGCCATGCAGGAACCCCTGCAGTTCTCTTTTTGAGTGGAGTCTTTATCTGGTTTTGGTATCAGGGTAAACCTGGCTTCAGAGAATGAATTTGGAAGTTTTTCTTTGTTTTCTATTTTTTTGAATAGTTTGAGAAGAATAAGTATTAACTCCTCTTTAAATGTTTTGTAGAATTCACCTGTGAAGCTGTCTGTCCCGGGACTTTCATTTGTTGGGAATTTTTTGTTTATGTTCAAATCTATAAAACCTAGTTGTCACCTGTTATTTATGTAATGAAAGGCACTTATAGAGATTCAGTCTGTTTCAATTGCCTTTTAATTCTACTTATAGTCAAGAAAATTAAATGGGAATATCATCAGTATAGTCTTTAACAAATTTAGAAAATGTTTTGGTTTTAGATCCCCAAAATATTTAAAGAGATATTCAGGTGTGGAATATCTGTCAACAACCTGATCAAAATGATATGGCAGTTTTAAAAATTTGGAATAAAATTTACTTTTTCTGTTTTATTATGGTTCAATAGTTTTAGAAAATATATAGTTTAGGATTTTCATCAAATTTTTGTGTAGTAGGGGCGCCTGGGTGGCTCAGTTGGTTAAGTGACTGCCTCCAGCTCAGGTCATGGTCTCAGGATCCTGGGATCAAGCCCCACATAGGGTTCCCTGCTTAGTTGGGAGCTGCTTCTCCCTCTCCCTCTGATGCTCCCCCAGCTTGTGCTCTCCTGCTCTCCCTTTGTCAAATAAATAAAATCTTTAAAAAAATTGTTTTGCATAGTGGAAATTCATTAATAAATGTTACATTAAATAGGTGTATCTGGGACCATTTTTAGTATGTTTTCAAGTTTTAGAGAAGTTTTATTTTAGAACAGTTTACAGAGTTATTGCAAAGATAATAAAGATAGTTCCCTTTTATCCCACACTAAGTTTTCTCTATTATTAACATCTTGTATTAGAATGGTATTTCTAAATTTAATTTAAAGTTAACTTTGATCACCTGGCCTGACAGATCTGTAGATTTTTCCACAGTAAAGTTAGTCTTTTTTTTCTCCATTTCCATACTGTTCTCTTTGGAAGAGAGCCAGTATTTACAACCGCACTTAAGTAATGCTCCACCTCCTTCAGGGAAGAGTATCTACATAAAGTACTTAGACATCTTTTCCACTGGACATTTGTTTATTCTCTTGCAGTTTTAAGTTTATTCAATTATTTATGCCAGTAAAGACTCAGGGAGATTATAGATTTATATTTTGGGTTATAATCAATACTACTTAATTTATTTCCTTCCTCAAATTTTTCCAGCTTTGGCATTTGAAAGATCTTTCAGTTAGATCCTGTATCTGTCTGATATATCTTCATCATTGTATGTGTTTATTTTTGCTGTTCTTTTGAGCACTTTTCCCTTTTTAACCCTACCAGATGATGCAGGCTTATCTTTTGCATACCTGTCTAGTCCCAGAATAAGTTATTTCTCCAGAGACCTGGTTCCTTTCTCAGAGAATGACATTAGAAGTCAAAGTCTGGTTGCTAAGTGTACTTGTCACCATTGGGTATCAATTATTCTAGGCCTTCTCAGTTGACACAGCGAGGATTTAGACGTGTGTATCAACCTGCCTATATAAACATATTTTAAAATATATTTATTTGTAACTAATTTATATTTACATTAAGCTAAATATGAGTCCATACTAATGTCTGCACTCTAATTCTTTACTCATAGATCATTTTAGTCTCTTTTTGTTCCTTCTAACTACAAGAGTGAGAAATCCAATTCTTATCACCAACCATCCATTAATTTACTTGTTAAATTCCAGATATGTGTATAATAGTTTCCAAATTGTTAACTCATAACCCTGTGAAAATGAGCTTCATTAACTAGACTATATGAACAATCCCTTGTGCCCATAGACTTACAAAATGCACTAATTTCCAAAATTTCTTATGTTAGCACAGTATTTCCATACTGTCTTCATGTGAGATTGTTTCTGATATTTGTAATACATTTATTTTCTCATATCTTTACTCCATCCATTGTATGAATACACCATCACTTATTTACCCATTTACTCATTGAAGGATATCTTGGTTGCTTTTAGTTTTGGTTGATTATGAGCAAAACTTCAATAAACATTTGTGTGTCTGCTATTCTGCTGATACAAGGTTTCAAACCAGTTGGTAACTACTTAGAAATGTGATTGCTGAAATATGTGGTAAGACTATTTTTAACATTGTAGGAAATTGTCAAACTGCCTTCCACAGTAGTTGTAGCATTGTGCATTCCCATCAGCAATGAATGAGAGTTCCTATTGCTTCACATCCTCTCCAGAAATGGCATTGTCAGGTTTTTGGTTTTGGTTTTGGTTCTTTGCCATTTTAATATGTATGTAGTGTTTTATCAGTGTTATTTTAATTACAATTTCTTAATAACAAATGTTGTTGAGTATCTTTTCATTTGGAAGCTAAAAACAGAAGTAGCCTAGATTCTAACAAATTATTGTGGTTCATCCCAGATTGAGTTTATAAAGGGTTCCATTAATAACACTTTAAACCTGATTGGATCAGAAAATTTTCTTGTTTCAAGTTTTTATTTAAATTTCAGTTAGTTAACAGATAGTGTGATATTGGTTTCAGGAGTAGGATTTAGTGATTCATCACTTATATACAACAGCCAGTACTTATCACAACAAGTGTCCTCCTTAATACACATTATCCTTTTAGTCCATCCCCCACTGACCTCCCTTCCATCAACCCTCAGTTTGTTCTGAATGGTTAAGAGTCTCTTATGGTTTGCCCCCCTCTCTCCCCCTTTCCCCTATGTTCATAAATTCCAAATATGAGTGAAATCATATGGTTTTGGTCTTTCTCTGACTGACCAATTTCATTTAGCATAGTATACTCTAGTCCATCCATTTCATTGCAAATGTCAAGATTTCATTCTTTTTGATAGCTGAGTAATATTCCATTGTATATATATACCACATCTCCTTTATCCATTCATCAGTTGGTGGACATTTCAGTTCTTTCCATAGTTTGGCTATTATTGATAATGCTGCTATAAACATCAGTGTGCATGTGTCCCTTCAAATCACCATTTTTTTAATCCTTTGGGTAAATACCTAGTAGTGCAATTGCTGGGTCATAGGGTAGTTCTATTTTTAACTTTTTTTAGGAACCTCTATGTTGTTTTCCAAAGAGGCTGCACCAGTTTGCATTCCCAGCAACAGTGTAAGAGGGTTTCCCTTTCTCCACATCTTTGCCAACTCTATTCTTTCTGTGTCATTAATTGTAGCCATTCTGACAGGTATGAGGTGATATTTCATTGTAGTTCCATTTGTATTTCCCTGATGATGAGTGATGTTGAGCATTTTCATATGTCTGTTAACCATCTGTATGTCTTCTTTGGAAAAATGTCTATTCATGTCTTCTGCCCATTTCTTAACTGGATATTTGTTTTGGGGGATCATAAAATATTTTACTGTCACATAAATGATAAAGCCATCTAAACTCATAGGGAAGCCATCATGTGTTCTGTAAAATCTTCCTTACTATCTAATTAGAATTCACGGTGTTGCTGAATATTATGAATTTGGGAGCACACTCTCATTCTTTCCTGTTGTTTGCATTAAGTCAAGAATATTTAATACTTTTCCTCTAAGGATCATGAGAGTTCTAAGTATTAGGGTAAGGTATCTAAGAAAATGCACAAATGCACTCACAGATTGTATTAATTGTAGGAGTGTTTTTTTCTATTTTTTCCTGGTAACCCTGGTATCATAACACTATGAAGTTGAGTAGGAAGTTTATCAAAGATGGTCACAGAGGTTAGAAAGGCCAAAAATAGAAATGTTAATGAAATGAATGAAATTACAATGTAAGATGAATCTTAATTTTCAAGACTTTTAAATCCTATTGTCAAATTATTCAACTTTTTTAGTAATAAAAATGTATTGTTTTTGAATTATAGGTTGGTAGAGGACAATTTTGCCAACCCATTTTGAACTACAGCTATGCACAGTGGCAGTATCATAGCCAATGAGGTTTATCTGAGGTTCAATTATTGTTAATTGAACTACATTACAGAAAACCATATTATATTAAATGGTACTATTTTAAGTGAATTGAAGTGTTTGTTAATTGTTATTTGGGTGACTCTGGAAAACTAAAAATTAATGAGCTTAATAATAACTTGATTATGTATCCTTGTTATAAAGAGTTACAAGTTTTCTTTTTAAGAAATGTTTAAAAACCATGAACAAAATGAAAAGGCAACCATATAATTGGAGAAAATATTTGCAAACCATATATATAATAAGTGGTTAACAACCAAAATATGTAAATAACTCATACAACTCAAGAGAAAAAAAAGCAAAAATGACCTAATTAGAAAATAGGCAGAGGTGTGCTCACTTCAGCAGTACCTATATTAAAGTTGAAATGATACAGAGAAGATTAACATGGCCCATGTGCAAGGATGACATGCAAATACATGAAGCATTCCATATTTTAAAAAAAAAAAATTGGGCAGAGAACCTTAATAGACATTTTTCCAAGAAGATATATAAATGACCAACAGGTACATGCAAAGGTGCTCAACATCGCTAATCATCAAGGAAGTGCAATTCAAAACCACAATGAGATATAACCTACTGCCTGTTAGAATGGCTTATAATATAAAAAAGACAAGACCATAATAAATATTGCCAAAACTGTTGAGAAAAGGGAATCCTTGTGCACTGTTGATGGGAATGTAAATTTGTGCAGGTATTATGGAAAATATTACAGAGATTCCTCAAAAATTTTAAAATAAAACTACCATATGATTCAACAATTTAATTTTTGAATATTTATATGAGGGAAACAAAATCACTATCTTGAAAAGATATTGTCACCCCCATGTTTATTGCAGCATTATTTACAATAACCAAGACATGGAAACAACTTGAGTGTCCGACAGTGGATGAATGGATAAAGAAAATGTGATATATAAAAGATTATAGATAATATGTCAATTGATATAATTTTATATAATGTATATAAATATATATAGTTAATATAGTATATAATGTATACATAATATATATACACATGTTTATACAAGTATTTGTATATATAATGTATACAATTTATATATTATATATGTAACATATATAATGTATATAATTTATATAATGAAATATCATTCAGCCATAAAAATGAAGGAAACCCTGCCATTTGCAACAACACGGGTGTGCTTTGAGGGCATTATACTATGTGAAATAAGTCAGGCAGAGAAAGACAAATACTGTGTGATCTAACTTATATGTAGAACCTAGGAAAATTAATTCATAGGTACAGAGTACAAATTGGTGGTTGCCAGAGGAAGAGGGTAGGAAGTAAGTGAAATGGGTGAAGGGAATTAAAAGTTACAAACTTCCAGTTGTAAAATAAACAAGTCATGGGGAGGTAATGTTCAGTGGCAAGAGATACGGAAGGAAGGCATCCAGAGTAGATAAGCCAGTACCAGCCAAGACATGTGGGGTTCAGGGAGAGAGAAGAGGTCACATTGGGAGGGTAGATTGTAGAGTTGTCAATAGGGCTGAAGACATAAGGAACTCACATTCTTACCTAAGGGAGCTAGACTTTTTCAAAAGGCCAGATAGAAAAGGTGGTGGTTTTCTTCTAGCCAGTCAGCTCCTTTTTAAGTATGAGAAATACCTGAACAAAAGCAATGAGAATAACCATACAGTCCTTTCCTCACTTATAACACATAATTTTTGAAAGGGAAAAATTGATCCCACATATGTGATACAATGGACCAGGAGTACAAATTCTAGCTATGATTACTTAAAGAAAAGAAAAGGAGAAGCAATGTTTGCTACTATCTTTGTAGTCATGTTTTAATATAAATACGTGGACAAGGATTATAATATAATACACAAAAGTAAAAATAGATATATCTTTTGTTATGATTTATTTCCCTATAATTTTACCTAACGATATCATATCTAAAAGATGGTCAATTTTTACTGACATATAGGAATTAAGAATAAGAAAAAACAACACTAAAAGAGACATTACAATAACTTTAAATGTTTTTTACAGCTGCCAATATCATACCATTTCTTCACAAAATTCCTTTTATTTATGTGCTAGGCAATAACCTCAGGAACAATTAGGGAAGCATGTTTCTTTGAGCTGGATAATTAAATGCCAAGAAAACTCACCACTCAATATGTAATTCACTCAAAATCTTGTTGTTTGAAGGAGTCAATGTTCATACATAGGATGGATTGAATTCCTAACAATATCTGGCATGAGCAGTGGACTTGGCCCTTACTATAATAGCATTACATTCATGGTTGGAATGACAGTTAAATGGATGGATGGATTTGTCTCTAACAGGCAGATTCATGACTACAGCATAATGAATGAGAGTGTTATAACCTCTGGTCACATACACCCGGCCTGTTGCTCCTTACAAGCTATATCAGGGGATATAGAGTAAATTCCTGTTGTCAGATCTAATGGTGAAAGATTGTGGTTTCTAACTTACTGGGAGAACAAAGTAGAATTTCCATTCCAATAATTTGGATCAAAACCCTTCTGATCACCCTGGTCAATTTGTTGTGTCACTTAATTAAACCCAAAACATTGCAAATTGTGTAAGCGAACAAAAGAAAGACTGTTTCTTCAACCTTGAAAAACAGTCCTTAAGACAAATATCTTATTAAATTAGTTAAGTTCTAGGACATGTATTATGGGAGATTTTCTCTAGGACTTTTTCATGGGTTAAATATGGATTAAAGTAAATGGCAAACAGAGTCACAATTAAGAGTTAAAAGAGAAATTGAAATGCAAGAGCAAATTCATACAAAATTATAAAAAGCAGAATTCCCACCACAGATTCTCTCTCTCTCTCTTTTTCTCTCTCTGTTATATACACATACACATACACACATCCAATATCTGGGAAAGGAATTAGCAAAATAGCTGTATCATTTTAATTTTCCCCTAAACTTGAAAAGTTAGATATATAAGTTTTCTGAGTTGAAGGTCTTTGGGTATTGACAGGAAATACTACTGATTGATTTTTTTAGTTTGAAAATGTCGGTCTTTTTCCAGTACATCCCTTTCCTTTACTCCAACAAATACAATCTTTAGCAAATCCTAGAATGAATGAAAAGAGAACTACAATGATGTGGCATTTGTTGATGGCTAGTCATCAAACTTACGTGTATCCAAAATTAATACTTATTCACAATAATGAAATGCCCTTGTCACTCACACACTGTTATGATTTCGGCTACCCTATGTTTACAAACTTCCATAGGGAGAATTATAACAAAGCTCATATCTGCAAATATTTGCAGGTGTCTGCTGTTAATCTGCACTGAGTGAATAGTTCTACACCGACCTGAACTTTTCATTCTCTGTTTTGAAAACATGATGATCTGCCTGAAGAGACTACTTGTTGCCTGATAAAATGTATTTATTAAGGAAATGTGCATAAACTCTATGGGGAGGTAGATAGCACACTTTTAAGGAGACTAACAGATTAGGATACATGGCTCTGCAGCAGAACACAGTGTGCACTCTGTATTTTAATGCAATGAAACCATATTTTGGGCATTTTTTAGATTAATATGCAAGAGCTTCACTGTTGGAATCATTCAGGAAACATTACACAAATCGTTGGCAGTTGAAAAATGAACATGAGAATTTTAGCATCCTGCAAGTTGCTCTATAACACATGCTATGGAAAAAAGCTACAGTTAAACACAAAAGAGGGAAGGGGGTGGCTTCTATTGGTTCTGTTCCAATAAGTTAAAATTACTCAACATAGATTCAGTAAAGTGTATATAAAAAGTAATGGTTACATAGGTGTAGAAACAGCAAAATTATATCTATATTTTTGCTTCAATTAGTAAACCTAGAGCATCTTTATTTTTTAAAATTTTTTATTGTTATGTTAATCACCATACATTACATCATTAGTTTTTGATGTAGTGTTCCATGATTCATTGTTTGTGCAGAACACCCAGTGCTCCACGCAGAACGTGCCCTCTTTAATACTCATCACCAGGTTAACCCATCCCCTCAGCCCCCTCCCCTAAACCTAGAGCATCTTAAAATATTTTAAGGCATTTAATACCTCATTACATTTGGGGGAGATTTTACAACTAATGGCATAAAAGGAATTACACAAATTGTTTATTAATATCTTCTGCAAAGATTTATTCACTAGGAATCAATTTTCATTTTTATTTTTTTTAATTTTTAAAATTTTATTATCTTATTTTAGTCACCATACAATACATCATTAGTTTTTGATGTGGTGATCCACGATCCATTGTGTTCATATAACACCCAGTGCTCCATGCAGTACGTGCTCTCCTTAATACCCATCACCAGGCTAACTCATGCCCCCTCCCCCCTCATCCCCCAAAACCCTGTTTGTTTCTCAGAGTCCATAGTCTCTCATGGTTCATCTCTCCCTCTGATTTGCCCCCTTCATTTTTCCCTTCCTTCTCCTAATGTTCTCCATACTATTCCTTATGTTCCACAAATAAGTGAAACCATATGATAATTGACTTTCTCTGCTTGACTTATTTCACTTAGCATAATCTCCTCCAGTCCCATCCACGTTGATGTAAAAGTTGGGTATGCATCCTTTCTGATGGCTGAGTACTATTCCATTGTATATATGGACCACATCTTCTTTATCCATTCATCTGTTAAAGGGCATCTCGGCTCTTTCCACAGTTTGGCTATTGCAGACATTGCTGCTATGAACATTGGGGTGGATATGGTCCTTCTTTTCACTACATCTGTGTCTTTGGGGTAAATACCCAGGAGTGCAATTGCTGGGTCCTAGGGTAACTCTATTTTTAATTTTTTGAGGAACCTCCACACTGTTTTCCAAAGTGGCTGTACCAACTTGCATTCCCACCAACAGTGTAAGAGGGCTCCCCTTTCTCCACAATCTCTCCAACATTTGTTGTTTCTTTCCCTGTCCATTTTTGCCATTCTAACTGGTGTAAGGTGGTATCTCAATGCGGTTTTGATTTGAATTTCCCTGATGGCTAATGATGATGAACATTTTTTCATGTGTCTGTTAGCCATTTGTATGTCTTCTTCAGAGAAGTGTCTTTTCATGTCTTCTGCCCATTTTTTGACTTGATTATTTGTTTTTTGGGTGCTAAGTTTGAGAAGTTCTTTATAGAGCTTGGATACCAGCCCTTTATCTGTAGTGTCATTTGCAAATATCTTCTCCCATTCTGTGGGTTGCCTCTTTGTTTTGTTGACTGTTTCCTTTGCTGTGCAGAAGGTTTTATCTTGATGAAGTCCCAAAAGTTCATTTTTGCTTTTGTTTCACTAGCTTTTGGAGATGTTTCTTGAAAGAAGTTGCTGTGGCCGATGTCAGAGAGGTTACTGCCTATGTTCTCCTCTAGGATTTTGATGAATTCCTGTCTCACATTGAGGTCTTTCATCCATTTTGAGTTTATCTCTGTGTATGGTGTTAAAGAATTGTCCAGTTTCATTCTTCTGCATGTGGCTGTCCAATTTTCCCAGCACCATTTATTGAAAAGACTGTCTTTTTTCCATTGCATGCTTTTCCTGCTTTGTCGAAGATTATTTAACCATAGAGTTGAGGGTCCATATCTGGGTTTTCTATTCTGTTCCATTGGTCTACATGTCTGTTTTTTTGCCAGTACCATGCTGTCTTGATGATGACAGCTTTGTAATAGAGCTTGAAATCGGGCAACGTGATGCCCCCAACTTTGTTTTTCTTTTTCAACATTTCCTTGGTGATTCAGGATCTTTTTTGACTCCACTCAAGTTTTAAGGATTTTGTTTGTTCCAGCACTTTGAAAAATGTCATTGGAATTTTGATCAGGATGGCATTGAAGGTATAGATTGCTCTGGGTAGCATAGACATTTAAACAATGTTTATTCTTCTGATCCATGAGCATGGAATGTTTTTCCATCTTTTTGTGTCTTCTTCAACTTCTTTCATGAATGTTCTGTAGTTCCTAGAGTATAGATCCTTTACCCCTTTGGTTAGATTTATTCTGAGGTATATTATGGTTTTTGGTGTTATTGTAAATGGAATCATTTCTCTAATTTCTCTTCTACAGTTGCATTGTTAGTGTTTAAGAAAGCAACTGATTTCTGTGCATTGATTTTGTATCCTGCCACATTACTGAATTGCTGTATGAGTTCTAGTAATTTGGGGGTGGAGTCTTTTGGGTTTTCCACATAAAGTATCATGTCATCTGCCAAAAGAGAGAGTTTGACTTCTTCTTTGCCAATTTGAATACCTTGATTGCTGTAGCTAGGACTTCTAGTACTATGTTGAACAATAGTGGTGAGAGTGAGCAATCTTGACGTGCTCCTGATCTTCAGGGAAAGGCTCTCAGCTTTTCCCCGTTGAGGATGATATTTTCTGTGGGTTTTTCATAGATGGAATTTTATGAACTCGAGGAATGTTCCCTCTATCCCTATACTCTGAAGAGTTTTAATCAGGAAAGGATGTTGTATTTTGTCTTCCAGGTCACTAATTCGTTCTTCTGCCTCACTTATCCTAGCTGTTAGATTATCTAGATTAGGTCGGTCTCATTGATAGCATTCTTAGATTCTGCCAATTCTGCCTTCATTTCTGCCCTTAGAGAATTTATGTTGCCATTAATTGATTTCTCCATTCTAGCTATTGTCTTCACAGTTGCTACCCTGAATTTCATCTCCGACATCTTGGTTATATCTGCAGCCATTTGTAAATCTGTGGCATAAGTCATAATCTCTGAGTCTTTCCTATTTTGGGGGTTCCTCCTCCTAGTCATTCTGTTAATGGGTGGTTGAGGGAATGTATAGAGTCCAAATTATTGAGTAGAACCCAAACAAGGTGCCTGTTTTCTAGGGAACTTAGGGTTGTTGGCCTCTTTTTCTCCCAGCCTGTCTTCTGGGGGAGGGGCCTGCTGCACTCTTAGGCAACCCTGTTTGGGCAGAGTTGCTCTGCCCCCTTGTGGCGGGGGATGGGCTCAGTGGGAACCAGTTTTTTGGGGCTATTGTTCTCTGGTGGTTTTCTGCATCTCTTCTGAGAGTCAGAGCAGAAGAGACCATTTCCAACCCTCTGCCTCAGAGCAGAGAGATCGCAGTCTGTTCTTCAGTGAGCTCTCCAGGCCACACTATCTCCGTTTCTGTCTGTGCTGCTATAAACTGCACGTCCTGGGTTGTGTGCCCCTCCCAAGCACTCCCAGTCCTGCCTCCAGGTCGGGGTTTGTCTCTGCCCTTTGTGCTTCTAGAACCGCCAGCCGCTCCCAGTTTGCACACCCGACCTTGCTGCTCTGGTTTCTGTGGGGGGGCTGCCCTAAAGTCCTTTCCCTGCTACTACCGGTCTGCAAGTCTGTGCCCCGTCCCCATTGTGGGAGGCTATTGCTCACCAGCGGTGCAATATCCCCACAGCCAGGCTCCTTCTTGCTGCCTTTTATCCTCTGATATCTGCCCCAGAATCATGGCTCCCTGCTTTGTACCTCAAAACCAACTACCTGGGATATTCTCTTTGTAGAGATCCAGATCTTCTTACATCTGAGGCTGATTTCATGGGTGCTCAGAGTGATCTGGTAGATATCCAGCTCAATTCCAGGGACCAGTTGGAATAGGGTCCCCTACTCCTCCGCCATCTATTCCCCCCCAGGAATGAATTTTTAAATATAATCTTAGTGATGAAACAACATCAGCACTTCAAATATGTTCCAAGGCTTTCAGAGATGTGTATTCAATTGCAAATACCATGACATCAGTCTAAGTATTCTGTATAAAAGGGAAAGTACTGCTTCACATATATGCAAAATTTTAAGATGAAGAGATAAAGATGATAGAAGTCAGAAACCTTGACAAATTGTTGCTTTTAAATGTAACTATGGGGGGAGGAGCAAGATGGCGGAGTAGTAGGAGACCTGGATTTCGTCTGGTCCCAGGAATTCAGCTAGATAGGTAGCAAACCATTCTGGACACCTACAAAATCAACAGGAGATTAAAGAAAGGAATAGCAGCAACTCTCTGAACAGAAAAGCAACCACTTTCTGGAAGGTAAGACGTGCAAAGAAAATCCGAGGCGCTATTCAGGAAGATAGACGGCGGGGGAGGGGGCCTCCGTCAGCCGCTACTGGCAAGTGCTAGAGCCGCAGAGCACAAAGTCAGATCTCTTAGAAGTCTGCTCCGCTGAGTGGCTAAGCAGGAGGTGGAACCCTCGCTGGGACACTGTGGTCTCAGGACCCGCGGGGTCACAGAAAGTCCAGGGGTGCCTGAGTGCAGCAGAGTTCCCAGGTATTGGAGTGGGGAAGCCAGCTGCAAAAATGGAGCTGGGGAGTTGGCTCTCAGCTTGGGGTTGCCATAAACCATGATGCACAGCACAGTCAGGCCAGTGCTCTTCCAGCAAGGACCCAACAAGTGGCAGATCATTTCTTCCCTGGGAGGAGTGGCTCGGGAACGCCCTGCAGGGACCTGCTGGGTTTGGAGACTCCAAACAGGGTCATGTGCCAGAGATAGAAATGCATGGTCACAGGCTGGGTGAGCATGGAGTGTGGCCGGAGACCAGGGAGACAGGAATGATTGACTGCTTTTCTCTGGGGGTGTACTGAGGAGTGGGACCGCGAGTTCTTGACTCCTCTGGGGCGGAGATTGGGAGGTTGCCATTTTCACTCTCATCCTCCAAAGCTGTACGGAAAGCTTGCGGGGAACAAAACCTCCCGAGAGCAAACCCGGGCAGATTATTTAAGCTGGATCTGGCAAGGGTGGGGCAATTCCGCCTCTGGCAAAGACATTTGAGAACCACAGCAATAGACCCCTCCACCAAATGTCAGCAAGAACAGCCAGCCAAGACAAAGTTTACTGATCAATGAGAATGGTAGCACGCCAGCACTAGGAGAATACTGCACATAGAATTCATGGCTTTTTTCCCCATGATTCTTTAGTCTTTCAATGTTAATTTTTACTTTTTTAACTTTCTTTTTATTTTTTTTATTTTTCTTTTTCCATTTTTCAACCAACATCTTATCAATCCCTTTTTTAAAAAAAACTTTGTTATTTTTCATTTTTAGAGTCATATTCTATCCTTTCATAGTAGTTAACCTTATTTTTGGTACATATATATAAGTTGTTCTCTCTTTAAAGTTTTGGGATACAGTTTCTTCTAACAGACCAAAATATACCCTAAATCTCTAGTGTACAGCTTTGTTATAGTCTCCTGTCTGATCACATTCTCTCCCTCTTTTTTTACTTTTTAATTCTTCTTTTCTTTTCTCAACCAACTTCTTATCTATCAATACCTTTTAAAAATATTTTATAATTTTCATCTTTACAGTCATATTCCATCCTTTCATCATACTAACCCTTATTTTTGTACATATATAAGTTTTTCTTTCTTTAAACTTTTGGGAGGCACTTTGTTCTAACAGACCAAAATACACCCAAAATCTGTTGTGTGGCACTGATCTATGCACCATCCTGATCATATTTGATCACATTCTGTTTTCTGTTTGTTTGTTTGTTTTTATCTTTTTCTTTTTTCTTTTTTTCTTTCTTTCCCATTCTTTTCCCCCAGTTTCAGGTCTCTTCGGATTTGTTTAGTGTATATTCTTCTGGGTTCCGTTGTTACCCTGTTAGCATTTTGTTCTCTCATTCATCTATTCTCCTCCAGACAAAATGACAAGATGGAAAAAATCACCTCAACAAAAAGAACAAGAGGAAGTACCAACCGCCAGGGACCTAATCAATATGGACATTACTAAGATGTCAGAACTAGAGTTCAGAATGATGATTTTAAAGATACTAGCTGGGCTTGAAAAATGCATGGAAGTTATTAGAGAAAGCCTTTCTGGAGAAATAAAAGAACTAAAATCTAACCAAGTTGAAATCAAAAAGGTTATTAATGAGGTGCAATCAAAAATGGGGGCTCTAACTGCTAGGATAAATGAGGCAGAAGAGAGAATTAGCAAACATGAAACCAGCCCACAAGATATATTGAAAGGGGTCTTCTAAGCAAAGAGAGAGCCTAAAAGTAACATAGACCAGAAAGGAACACAGACAATATACAGTAACAGTCGCCTCACAGGCAATACAATTACACTAAATTCCTATCTTTCAATAGTTACCTTGAGTGTAAATAAGCTAAAGGCCCCAATCAAAAGACATAGGCTATCAGATTGGATAAAAAATAAGACATTGATATGCTGTCTGCAAGAGACTCATTTTAGACCCAAAGACACCCCCAGATTGAAAGTGAGGGGGTGGAAAACCATTTACCATGCTAATGCACAACAAAAGAAAGCTGGGGTGGCAATGCTTATATCAGACAAATTAGATTTTCTTTTTTTTTTTTTAAAGATTTTATTTATTTATTTATTTGAGAGAGCGAGAAAGAGAGAGAGAGAGAGCACATGAGAGGGGGAAGGGTCAGAGGGAGAAGCAGACTCCCCGCTGAGCAGGGACCCCCCCATGCGGGACTCGATCCCGGGACTCCAGGATCATGACCTGAGCCGAAGGCAGTCACTTAACCGACTGAGCCACCCAGGCGCCCGACAAATTAGATTTTCAACCAAAGACTGTAATAGATGAGGAAGGACACTATATCCTACTTAAAGGGTCTATCAAACAAGAAGATCTAACAATTGTAAATATCTATGTCCCTAACGTGGGAGCAGCCAATTATATAAGCCAATTAATAACAAAAGCAAAGAAACACATTGACAACAATACAATAATAGTGGGGGACTTTAACACCCCCTGACTGAAATGGACAGATCATCTAAGCAAAAGATCAACAAGGAAATAAAGACTTAAATATTTTTTTAAAGATTTTTTATTTATTTATTTGAGAGAGAGAGAATGAGAGACAGAGAGCACGAGAGGAAAGAGGGTCAGAGGGAGAAGCAGACTCCCTGCTGAACAGGGAGCCCAATGTGGGACTTGATCCCGGGACTCCAGGATCATGACCTGAGCTAAAGGCAGTCGCTTAACCAACTGAGCCACCCAGGCACCTGGAAATAAAGACTTTAAATGACACACTGGACCAAATGGACTTCACAGACATATTCACAACATTCCATCCCAAAGCAACAGAATACACATTCTTCTCTAGTGCCCATGGAACATTCTCCAGAATAGATCACATCCTAGGTCACAAATCAGGTCTCCACCAGTACCAAAAGATTGGGATCATTCCCTGCATATTTTCAGACCACAGTGCTTTGAAACTAAAACTCAATCACAAGAGGAAAGTCGGAAAGAACTCAAATACATGGAGGCTAAAGAGCATCCTACTAAAGAATGAATGGGTCAACCAGGAAATTAAAGAAGAATTAAAAAAATTCATGGAAACAAATGAAAATGAAAACACAATTTTTCAAAATCTTTGGGATGCAGCAAAGGCAGTCCTGAGAAGAAAGTATATAGCAATACAAGAAACTAAAAAGGTCTCAAATACACAACCTAACCCTACACCTAAAGGAGCTGGAGAAAGAACAGCAAATAAAGCCTAAACCCAGCAGGAGAAGAGAAATAATAAAGATCAGAGCAGAAATCAATGAAATAGAAACCAAAAGAACAGTAGAACAGATCAATGAAACTAGGAGCTGGTCCTTGAAAGAATTAACAAGATTGATAAACCCCTGGCCAGACTTATCAAAAATAAAGAGAAATGACCCAAATCAACAAAATCATGAATGAAAGAGGAGAGATCACAACCAACACCAAAGAAATACAAATAATTATAAGAACATACTATGAGCAACTATGTACCAGCAAATTAGATAACCTGGAGGAAATGGATGCATTCCTAGAGATGTATCAACTACCAAAACTGAACCAGGAAAAAATAGGAAACCTGAACAGACCTATAAGCACTAAGGAAATTGAAGCAGTCATCAAAAATTTTCCAACAAACAAAAGCCCAGGGCCAGATGACTTCCCAGGGGAATTCTACCACACATTTCAAGAAGAATTAATACCTATTCTTCTGAAATTGTTCCAAAAAATAGAAATAGAAGGAAATCTTCCAAACTCGTTTTATGAAGCCACCATTACCTTGATCCCCAAACCAGACAAAGACTCCATCAAAAAGGAAAATTACAGACCAATATCCCTGATGAACATGGATGCAAAAATTCCCACCAAAATACTAGCCAATAGGATCCAACAGTACATTAAAAGGATTATTCACCATGACCAAGTGGGATTTATCCCTGGGCTTCAAGGTTGGTTCAACAACCACAAATCAATCAATGTGTTACAATACATTAACAAAAGAAAGACAGAATCATATGATCCTCTCAATAGATGCAGAAAAAGCATTTGACAAAGTACAGCATCCTTTCTTCATCAAAACTCCTCAGAGTATAGGGATAGAGGGTACATACCTCAATATCATAAAAGCCATCTATGAAAACCCTACAGCGAATATCATTCTCAATAGGGAAAAACTGAGAGCTTACCCCCTAAGGTCAGAAACGCGACAGGGATGTCCAGTATCACCACTGCTATTCAATATGGTATTAGAAGTCATAGCCACAGCAATCAGACAACAAAAAGAAATAAAAGGCATCCAAATCACCAAAGAAGAAATTAAACTCTCACTCTTTGCAGATGATATGATACTTTATGTAGAAAACCCAAAAGACTCCACCCCAAAACCGCTAGAACGCATACAGGGATTCAGTAAATTGGCAGGATATAAAATCGATGCACAGAAATCAGTGGCATTCCTATACACCAACAGGACAGAAGAAGGAGAAATTAAGGAGTTGATCCTTTTTTCAGTGCACATAAAACCATAAGATACCTAGGAATAAATCTAACCAAAGAGGCAAAGGATCTGTACTCAGAAAACTATAAAATACTCATGAAAGAAATTAAGGAAGACACAAAGAAATGGAAAACTTTTTCATGCTCGTGGATTGGAAGAACAAATATTGTGACGACGGCAATGCTACCTAGAGCAATCTACATATCCCCATCAAAATACCATCAATTTTTTTCAAAGAAATGGAAGAAATAATCCTAAAATTTGTATGGAACCAGAAAAGACCCTGAATAGCCAGAGGAATGTTGAAAAAGAAAAGCAGAGCTGGCGGTATCACAATTCTGGACTTCTAGCTCTATTACAAAGCTGTCATCAACAAGACAGTATGGTACTGGCACAGAAACAGACACATAGATCAATGGAACAGAATAGAGAGCCCAGAAATGGACTCTCAACTCTATGGTCTACTAATCTTTGACAAAGCAAGAAAGAATGTCCACTGGAAAAAAAGACAGTCTCTTCAACAAATGGTGTTGGGAAAACTGGACAGCCACATGCAGAAGAATGAAACTGGACCATTTCCTTGCAGCACACATAAAAATAGACTCAAAATGGTTCAAAGACCTCAATGGGAGACAGGAGTCCATCCACATCTTAAAGGAGAACACAGGCAGCAACCTCTTCAACCTCAGCCGCAGCAACTTCTTCCTAGAAACATCGCCAAAGGCAGGGAAACAAGGTCAAAAATGAACTATTGGGACTTCATCAAGATAAAAAGCTTTTGCACAGCAAAAGAAACAGTCAACAAAACTAAAAGACAACCGACAGAATGGGAGAAGATATTTGCAAATGACATATCAGATGAAGGGCTAGTATCCAAAATCTATAAAGCACTTAACAAACCCAACACCCAAAGAATAAATAATCCAATCAAGAAATGGGCAGAACACATGAACAGACATTTTTCCAAAGAAGACATCCAAATAGCCAACAGACACATGAAAATGTGCTCAACATCACTCGTCATCAGGGAAATCCAAACCAAAACCTCAATGAGATAACACCTATCACCAGTCAGAATGGCTAAAATTAACAAGTCAGGAAACGACAGATATTGGTGGGGATGCGGAGAAAGGGGAATCCTCCTACACGGTTGGTGGGAATGCAAGCTGGTGCAGCCACTCTGGAAAACAGTATGGAGTTTCCTCAAACAGTTGAAAATAGAGCTACCATATGATCCAGCAATTGCACTAGTGGGTATTTACCACAAAGATACAAATGTAGGGATCTGAAGGGCTACATGCAACCCCAATGTTTATAGCAGCAATGTCCACAATAGCCAAACTGTGGAAAGAGCCAAGATGTTCATTGACAGATGAATGGATAAAGAAGAAGTGGTATATATACACAATGGAATATTATGCAGCCATCAAAAGGAATGAGATCTTGACATCTGCAACGACGTGGATGGAACTGGAGGGTGTTATGCTGAGTGAAATAAGTCACTCAGAGAAATACATGTATCATATGACCTCACTGATATGAGGAATCTCAGGAAACAAACTGAGGGTTGCTGGAGTGGGGGTGGGGTTGGAGAATGGGGTGGCTGGGTGATAGACATTGGGGAGGGTATGTGCTATGGTGAACACTGTGACTTGTGCAAGACTGTTGAATCACAGATCTGTACCTCTGAAACAAATAATATAATATATGTTAAGAAAAATAAAAAGGAAGATAGCAGGAGGGGAAGAATGAACGGGGGGACCCAGAGCGGGAGATGAACCATGAGAGACGATTGACTCTGAAAAACAAACGGATGGTTCTGGGGGGGGGTGGACAATGGGTTAGCCTGGTGATGGGTATTAAAGAGGACACATTCTGCGTGGAGCACTGGGTGTTATGCAGAAACAATGAATTATGGAACACTACTTCAAAAACTAATGAGGTAATGCATGGTTATTAACATAACAATTAAAAAATTTAAAGAAAAAAACATTTTTAAGACTTCTAAGAATACTGTACATTCTGGACATTGTGCCTCATAGTTAAGCTGGCCCTATTTGTAGGTACCAGGGTAGTTAATTGAAAAAAAAAATTTTTTTGCTCAATGGTTTTAATTTTCTTAGTGAGACAGATAATACCTACTGCAATGAATGAGATAAGTAATGGACAGAAGAGATTCATTTGAGTTGAAATTTAGAAATCCAAGAAAGAGCTTGATGAGATCCAAAGGAGATCTCTAAATTTAGAATCTTCAGTCTCCACAACCATGTGTTTGTCTGTTTGTTTTTTCCAAGTAGCACTTAGTAGCCTAGGGTTTGGAGTGGAAAGGAGAAAGATTTATCCAGAGTTAGATTTTACAGGAAATACTATATATAAAAATTCAAGATATCAGATCAATGGGGAGAAAGTGAGTATGTAATGTACTCTGAGATCTAGGTTAATAAGGAGAGAGCAATGGCAGAATAAGACTGACAGTTTAGGATAAAATGTAGTTGTCTGGGAGCTTTGTTTAACTTCTCTGCTTTGTGTTTTACAGAAGGTTTGGAGCACTTAAATGGTACATTTTTTATTTAAAAAATAAAGTAAATAAGCTATAAGAAGTTAACCATAGTGAGAATGAAAGTATAAAATATCAATGATGGAGAAATTCCAGATTGCAATGAAGTCTAGAGTGTAGGTTATTACAATGGAGTGGTTGTGAAGATCATTCACATAGATGACTTCAATGGTTATAGATTGGGGAATGGGATAGAAATTGTCCTGAAAGGATTGGCCTGGAGAGGACATTCCTAACCCAGGGGCCAAAAGAATCAATGTATATTAATCAGTGCAAATCAAAACCACAATGAGATATCATCTTTCACCTGTCAGAATGACTGAAATAAAAAACACAAGAAATAACAAGTGTTGGAAAGAATGTGAAGAAAAAAGACTCCTGTGCACTGTTGGTGGGATGCAAATTGGTGCAGCTGCTGTGGAAAATAGTTATGGAAGTTCCTCAAAAAATTTAAAATAGAATTGCCATATGATCCAGTAATTCCATTACTGGGTATTTACCCAAAGGAAATGAAAACACTAATTTGAAAAGATACACATATCCCTATGTTTATTGCAGCATTATTTACAATAGCCAAAATATAGAAGCAACTCAAGTGTCCATCAATAAGTGAATGGATAAAGACGAAGTGAATATATATAGATATATCTATATATCTATATATATCTCAAAAAAATAGAATGAAATCTTACATTTGCACCTACATGGATAGACCTAGAAGGATATAATGTTAAATGACACGTTAGTCAGAGAAAGACAAATACCATGTGATTTCACTCATATGTGGGATTTAAGTAACAAAACAAATGAACAAAAAAGAAGAGACGAACAAAACAGACTCTTAAATAGAGAAGGAACTGGTGGTTGCCAGAGGGGGTGAGTGGGGATGAGTAAAATAGTTAAAAGGGATTAAATTTACACTTATCTTGATAAGTACTGAGTAATGTAGAGAATTGTCAAATCATTATATTGCATACCTGAAACTAATATAACACTTTATGTTAATTATACTTCAATTTACAAGGGGAAATAAAAGACCAAAATATGAAAAGTAGCAATAAAATGCTTAAAATAAGAAAAAAAGTGCATTAAAAGGAGGAAAAGCCAGAAAGTAGATAGGTAGCAAAAAAAAAAAAAAAAAGTTATAGTAGACAGAAAAACTATAAAGGATTGTTTCATTTGCTCTTGTTTTATTTTTTCTTTGTATTTTGTCCAAAATTACTAGAAAATAACTCAGTAGTAACAAATATAAGGAAGAAAAGTGACAGCACCCATTTGGTCTTGTGTTATGTGGAAAGTAGGATAATAAGTAACTTACATTGGAGAGGGCTAAAGGAAAGAACATGATCCCTTGGAATAGCAAGTTTTTGCCAAGACAAGAAGAGAGAATGTGATGAAAAGTTAGAATATAAAGCAATTTTACTGCAATAGTCAAAGTATGAAGGTCAAATGGGTGGTCTGAAAGTAAGCAAAGGAAGAATGAGTTTGGGAAAGAATAATAAAACAAAAGTTAGAGTAGCAATGTAGAGGAGGAAACTTTCCTGGAGTTTATAGTTTTAATGGTAGTCAAGGATAAAAGCAATGAGAAATGTGGTTTTAACTCTTAACTGGAAAACTATGGCATGAAATACCATGTGTACAAATAAGGATGTACTGGGTGATGTCAATTCATTAATTTTTGCCACCATAAGGGATTTATTTTTCTCAGCAAAGCCTAGGCTTTTTCATTTCTAGGTCAAAATATAAGAGGACCAAAACTCACTAGATTCCCAAGAAAGCACATATAAAGATATCAAAAGCACTCACCTGGATGTTTATTCAGGCATACCTTGAATGTAATGCAGGTTTCATTCCAGACTACTGCAGTAAAGTGAATATCACAATAAAGAAAGTCAAATGAATTTTTTGTTTTCTCAGTACATAAAAAGTTATGTTTACACTACAGTGTAGTGTATTAAGTGTGAAATGGCATTATGTCTTAAAAAATGTATATGTCTTAATTAAAATATACTTTATTCCTAAAAAATACTATCCACTGAGCTTTCAGCAAATAGTTATCTATTTTCTGGGGGAAGATTTTACCCTGATGTTGGTGGATGCTGACTTATCAGGGTGCTGGTTGCTGAAGGTTGGGGTGGTGACAATAAAGTTTGCTGCATCAATGGACTCTTCCCCTCACAAACGGTTTTTCTGTACCCTGTGATTCTGTTTGGTAGCATTTTATCCACAGATCTTCCTTCAAAATTGGAATCAATCCTCTCAAACCCTGCCTGTGTTTTAATATAAGTTCATATAATATTATAAATCATTTTTTTGTCATTCAACAATCTACACAGCCTGTTCACCAGGAGTAGTTTCCATTTCAAGAAATCACTTTCTTTGAAGATGGCTGAGTGGGACCCTTAGCTTGCCTGATCCCGCAGATACAACTAGATAACACTGACATCAGCATAAACAACCCAGAAAATGACCCTAAGACTGGCAGAACAAATTCCACAACTAAAGGTAGAGAAGACACAATATCCAAGAAGGTAGAAAGGGTGAGGACATGGATTGGGAGAAAAAGGATCATGACTGGAAGCACAGAGAAGAGCAAGAAACAGTATATCACATAGTGGAGCCTGCACAGGGAAGACAGATACCCATAACATCTGGTTTGAAAGCAAGAGAGACCAAATTTCTCGAGTTCTTACAACCAGCAGGACTTAAAGCCTGGAATTTTAAAAATCAGCAGGCTTGGTTCTGGGAGAGCCTGGAGGGCTTTAGGAAACTGAGTCTTTCCCCTTACAGAGACAACATAACAAACAGCCTGCAGAGATACAGCATAGAAACAGCAGTTTGAAAAAAGCCTGGGGCATTCAGAATGGAGTGTTATTTACTCATCTCAGAGTGTCCCAGAGAGTCAGAGAACTCAGGGAGACACAACCCCCCTAGAAAAAAGGAGCTGGCAGGCACCATTTACCTCCTCCACCCACAGCATAAACACACAACCACCTGCAGGAAACAGTACAGCACCAACACTCAATACCCAACTTGGATACAAAAAGGCCCATGGCCCCACACTTTGGTAGATCTGCCCTTTCCAGTCATGCCTGCCTCAGCTCCCCTCCCCCAGAAGACTGGTGCAAACCCTGTGAACACCATGTCTGCCCACCCCCACAACATGTTCGCAGGCCTCAGTTCCCATGGGGGTAGCAGCAAGTCTTATTTCATAAGCACACCAACACACAATTTATTAAAACACACCCTACCCTGGCCAGGTACAAAATACTGCCACACCAAACAAAGGGAGCCTCTGCAGAAAACTGGACTGAAGGAAAAACTGGCCCAGACAAAACAGTAGAGCCTAATTCTAATTTCCAGCTCTTTTTTTTAATTCTAATTTCCAGCTCTTTTCTTATTTTTACCATATCTGCAGTTACTTCCTTTACTCAAGGCTTGAACTCCTCAAAGTCATCCATGAGGGTTGTAATCAACTTCTTCCAAGCTCCTATTCCTATTGATATTTTGACCTCTTCCATGAATCAAAAATGTCCTTAATGGCATCTACAATGGTAAGTCCTTTCCAAAACATTTTCAGTTTATTTCACATAGATCCATCAGAGGTATCACTATGTACCCTTATAAAATATACTTCTTAAATAATTGGACTTGAAAGTCAAAATTACTCCTCGATCTGTAAACTGCATGATGAATGTTGTGTTAGTAGGCATAGAAACAGCATTAATCCCACTGTGTACCCCATCAGAGCTCTTGGGTGACCAGGTGCATTGTTAGAGAGCAGTAATCCTCTGAAAGAATTTTTTTTTTCCTGAGCAATAGCTCTCAACAATGGGTTTAAAATATTTAGCAAACCATGTTGTCAACAAATGTGCTGTCTTTAAGGCATTATTGCTCCATCTATAGGGCACAGGCAGAGTAGATTTAATATAATTCTTAAGGGTCCTGGGATTTTCAGAATAGTAAATGAACATTGGCTTCACCTTAAAGTCCCAGCTATATTAGCCCCTGATAAAAATGTCAGCCTGTCCTTTGAAGCTTTGAAGCCAGGAATTGACTTCTGAGCTATGAGAGTCTTAGATGGCATCTTCTTCCAATATAAGGTTGTTTCATCTACATTGAAATCTGTAATTTAGTGTAGCCACCTTCATTAATTATCTTAGATAGATCTTCTGGATGACTTGCTGCAGTTTCTACAATGGCACTTGCTGCCTCACCTTGCACTCATGTTATGGATATGACTTCCTTCCTTAAACTTCGCAAACCAACCTCTACTAGCTTAACTCTTCTGCAGCTTCCTCATGTCTCTCAGCTTTCCTATAATTGAAGAGAATTAGGGCCTTGATCTGGATTATTATGATGTATGGTTGTGGCTGGTCTGATCTATCCAGACCACTCAAACTTTCTCCATATCAGCAATAAAGTTGTTTCATTTTCTTGTTTATTGTGTGTTCACTGGAGTGGCACTTTTAATTTCATCCAAGAACTTTTCCTTCTTCACAACTTGCATAACTGAGGCAAGAGGCCTAGCTTTTAGCCTATCTTGGCTTTAAACATGCCTTTCTCATAAGCTTAATCATTTCTAGCTTTTGATTTAAAGTAAAAGATGTGAAACTCTTCTATTCACTTGAACATTTAGAGGTCATTATAGGGTTTTTAATTGGTCTAATTTCAACTGTGTGTCTCAGGAAAGAGGAAGGCCTGAGGAAAAAGAGAGAGATAGGGGAATGGCCAGTGGGTGGTGCAGTCAAAATACACATAGCATTTATCAATTGTTTGCCAAATTATGTGTGTGCAGTTCATAGCACCCAAAACAATAGTAACATCAAAGTCACTGATCACAGATCACCATAACAAATAATAAAAAAGTTTGAAATACTGGGAGAATTACCAAAATGTGACATACAGACACGAAATGAGAAGACACTGTTGGAAAATGGTGCTAATAGATCTACTTGATGTGGGGTTGCCACAAAACTTCAATTTGTAAAAAACACAATGTTTATAAAGTGCCATAAAGTGAAGCAAAATAAAATGAGGTATGCATGTAGAGTTCTCAAAATGTTATTTTTGTACTTTTCTTTGGAAATTTTGTAGGTTATTATTTAATGAGTTAATCTGAGGACCTCAATATAATTTAATGCTCTTTCTATAAAAAAGGATTAGTAGTTAAGCTTTAAAAAGCAAATTTATTTATTTTTTTATTTCTTTAAATTTTTTGTTGTTATGTTAATCACCATACATTACATCATTAGTTTTTGATGCAGTGTTCCATGATTCATTGTTTGTGCATAACACCCAGTCCTCCACGCAAAACGTGCCCTCTTTAATACCTATCACCAGGCTAACCCATCCCCCCACCCCCCTCCCCTCTAGAATCCTCAGTTTGTTTTTCAGAGTCCATCACCTCTCATGGTTCGTCTCCCCCTCCGATTTACTCCCTTTCATTCTTCCCCTCTTGCTATCTTCTTCTTCTTTTTTTTTCTTAACATATATTGCATTATTTGTTTCAGAGGTACAGATCTGTGATTCAACAGTCTTGCACAAATCACAGCGCTCACCATAGCATATACCCTCCCCAATGTCTATCACCCAGCCACCCCATCCTTCCCACCCCCAACCACTCTGGCAACCCTCAGTTTGTTTCCTGAGATTAAGAATTCCTCATATCAGTGAGATCATATGATACATGTCTTTCTCTGATTGACTTATTTCACTCAGCATAACACCCTCCAGTTCCATCCACGTCTTTGCAAATGGCAAGATCTCATTCCTTTTGATGGCTGCATAATATTCCATTGTGTATATATACCACTTTTCTTTATCCATTTATCTGTTGATGGACATCTTGGCTCTTTCCATAGTTTGGCTATTGTGGACATTACTGCTATAAACATTGGGGTGCAAATACCCCTTCGGATCCCTACATTTGTATCTTTGCAGTAAATACCCAGTAGTGCAATTGCTGGATTGTATGGTAACTCTATTTTCAACTTTTTGAGGAACCTCCATACTGTTATCCACAGTGGTTGCACCAGCTTGCATTCCCACCAACAGTGTAGGAAGGTTCCCCTTTCTCCACATCTCTGCCAACATCTGTCGTTTCCTGACTTTTTAATTTTAGCCATTCTGAATGGTGGGAGGTGGTATCTCATTGAGGTTTTGATTTGCATTTCCTGATGCCAAGCGATGTTGAACACTTTTTCATGTGTCTGTTGGCCATTTGGATGTCTTCTTTGGAAAAATGTCTGTTCATGTCTTCTGCCCATTTCCTGATTGGATTATTTGTTCTTTGGGTGTTGAGTTTGATAAGTTCTTTATAGATTTTGGATACTAGCCCTTTATCTGATATGTCATTTGCAAATATTTTCTCCCATCCTGTCGGTTGTCTTTTGGTTTTGTGGACTGTTTCTTTTGCTGTGCAAAAGCTTTTTATCTTGATGAAGTCCCAATAGTTCATTTTTGCCCTTGCTTCCCTTGCCCTTGGCGATGTTTCTAGGAAGAAGTTGCTGTGGCTGAGGTCGAAGAGGTTGCTACCTGTGTTCTCCTTTAGGATTTTGATGGACTTCTGTCTCACGTTTAGGTCTTTCAACCATTTGGAGTCTATTTTTGTGTGTGGTGTAAGGAAATGGTCCAGTTTCATTCTGCATGTGGCTGTCCAATTTTCCCAACACCATTTGTTGAAGAGACTGTCTTTTTTCCACTGGACATTCTTTCCTGCTTTGTCGAAGATGAGTTGACCATAGAGTTGAGAGTCCATTTCTGGGCTCTCTATTCTATTCCATTGATCTATGTGTCTGTTTTTGTGCCAGTATCTTACTGTCTTGATGATGACAGCTTTGTAATAGAGCTGGAAGTCCGGAATTGTGATGCCACCAGCTTTGCTTTTCTTTTTCAACATTCCTCTGGCTATTTGGGGTCTTTTCTGGTTCCATACAATTTTAGGATTATTTGTTCCATTTCTTTGAAAAAAGTGGATGGTATTTTGATGGGGATTGCATTGAATGTGTAGATTGCTCTAGGTAGCATTGACATCTTCACAATGTTTGTTCTTCCAATCCATGAACATGGAAAGGTTTTCCATTTCTTTGTGTCTTCCTCAATTTCTTTCATGAGTATTTTATAGTTTTCTGAGTACAGATCTTTTGCCTCTTTGGTTAAATTTATTCCTAGGTATCTTATGGTTTTGGGTGCCATTTTAAATGGGATCGACTCCTTAATTTCTCCTTCTTCTGTCTTGTTGTTGGTGTATAGGAATGCCACTGATTTCTGTGCATTGATTTTATATCCTGCCACTTTACTGAATTCCTGTATGAGTTCTAGCAGTTTTGGGGTGGAATCTTTTGGGTTTTCCACATAAAGTATCATATCATCTGCAAAGAGTGAGAGTTTGACTTCCTCTTTGCCGATTTGGATGCCTTTGATTTCTTTTTTTGTCTGATTGCTGTGGCTAGGACTTCTAATGCTATGTTGAATAGCAGTGGTGATAGTAGACATCCCTGCCACGTTCCTGACCTTAGGGGAAAGCTCTCAGCTTTTCCCCATTGAGAATGATATTTGCTGTAGGTTTTTCATAGATGGCTTTTATGATATTGACGCATGTACCCTCTATCCCTATACTCTGAAGAGTTTTGATCAAGAAAGGATGCTGTACTTTGTCAAATGTAAAAAACAAATTTATTTATAAGCTAATTGTAGTGCCAAGATTTATGGTATTGGTTGAAAACAAACAAACAAAAAGGACTAAATTAAACCAGAGAAGTCAACACCAAGTACCTGTTACTGAGGATTACTTAGTGGATTATATTCTTGTTTTTTTTGGTGTCAGTAATTCCCTGTGGAATTAGCTTTCCTTGAATGATTTATGAATGATTTAATACATAATTTTAAGCATTCAGTAATTAGTTTGCTTGCCCTAAGGTGCTTTAGCAATCATCCTGGTTTATATGGATAGTTTGACATTCCAAATTTATCATCTTTGGTTTTCTCCAAAATAATTTCTAATTTATCAGTAATTATGTAATCTTGCACTGCACATAAATCATTTACTTTTACTTACATAAATGTAATATAATAAGATTACATGTCCATCCACCCACTGTGTAGTTTTATGGTAACAGAAAATCCCCTGAAGTCAAATGTTTCCTCTCCAGTTTGTAACAGTTCTTGAAATTCCATCATTGTATGCATAATGCTTAAAGTTCATTGCTATCTAAACCTAACTTAAAACTAGCTTATATGGTAATCAATTATTTTTATAAATAGCAGAGAATCATACCCTTCAAGGCAAACACAGTGATCACAACAGTAAATTCTCCTAGAGCAGATTTCAAGCATTGCTTTTTTGATATAATTACCTGAGGTGCTTCAGTGGTATTGCAAATGTTGGACTTAAAAACTTTTTGTAATTTTTTATAGAAAAATTGTTTTTATAAAATTCGCTCTCTGACCTTACTTGATTTTATAAGATCTATGTATGTTTGTCTGGGAAACAGAACAAATAAAGTGTAAATTCTTTTTTTTTTTAAATCTGTTCAATGATTTGCTCAACACCATATCCTCACCCTTCTTCCTTCTCTCCTAATATTTAAGATTCCATAAAGAATATGAGCAATCAGAAAAGCAGGGAGAGCATTGTGGTCCTCTTTGGTTTGTATTAAATAAAACTTCTCTATTCAAATATGGGACAGGACTGACTAATACTTAATGCACTCCAAGGATGTATCATGAATTGAGATGCAATATGTAAAAAGAAGTTATGATACATCAGATGTGTACATGCATGTATGCATGTTTGAATGTGTGTGTGTGTGTGTGTGTGTCTGTGTGTCTGTGAGGATGGGGGTGAGGGTTTGGAATAAGATCATTAAAAGATAATGCTTCAAAATAGAAAAAAAATAGTATATGCCAAGAAATTTAAAATGTCAAGTTGTCTTAAGCTGGACACTTGGAGGTTTTGTTTTTTATACCGTGGAGGTTGCTGTGGGACATGATATGCTGCTGCAGCTCACACAATATATGGTTTATCTACTAGCTCACCTGATTGACATGAGGAATCATTTGGGACCAAAGCTACATCAGTCTCAATGCAATCTTCTGCTTCAGCTTTCCCAACACTTAGGCCAGGTGTACATCTAGCTTTTTTGCCCCGGACATTCCCATCCAGTGGTGTGCTAGTAAACTGCCTCCATAGGGAAAGACAATAAGATACTAATTAGTAACACTTGCCAATTCTCATACAGTAAATTTTCCCATTCTAGCCAAGTTCAAGCTACTAACAAACAGAAGGCAACATTTCTGAGTATGTAACAATCTGTTCTTATAAGCCAGTATAAGACAGCTTCAGCCAATCACTGTCCTATTGTCTATACATTCACAGAAGTAATCTTAATTGCTTTACAGAGAATTCTGGGTAATGGATGGGAATAAATCTTGTATACCTTAAAGGAAAATAATATTTAGTTTATGAGTGAAGTTCTAATTATTGTTGAACCTATAGTAAAAATTATTAGAAAACCATTAGAAAAGAGCACAATATTTTCATTCAAAACCAGTATGTTTCACTGTTTTGAGAGGGTTATGGATTCCAGTGACCAGTTTGGTGGCCAGTTCAAAATGTAAGCCTTTCTTCAATGCATTAAAATATAAAGGTGACAGAATTAAACTGATATATTTCTCACATGAACTAAAATGTTAGCGTTTTAACATCTCTACAGTCTGTTTCTTTTTAGCATCTTTAATACTTTATCAGAGGCAAACTAATTTGCTATTATTTAAATCTTCCCTCTGTTAATGTCAGGTCACCTATTTCAGCCATTCCCTCACCCACCTCCCTTCTGGTAACTATCAGTTTGTTCTTTACAGTTAAGAGTCTCTTTCTTGGTTTGTCTCTTTCCCTTTTTCCCCCTTTCCTCATTTGTTTTGTTTAAGTTCCACATATTAGTGAAATCATATGGTATTTGTCTTTCTCTGACTAACTTATTTTGTTAAACATTATACTCTGTAACTCTATCCACATTATTGTAAATGTCAAGATTCCATTCTTTTTTGTGGCTGAATAGTATTCCATTGTATATATATATATAACACTTCTATATCAATTGATGGACACTTGAGCTGCTTCCATAATTTAACTATTGTAAATAATGCTGCAATAAACATAGGGGTGCATGTATCCCTTTCAATCAGTGTTTTTGTACTTGGGGGGTAAATACTCAGTAGTGCCATTACTAGATTATAGGGCTCTTATATTTTTATTTTTTTAAGAAAACTCCATACTGTTTCCAACAGTGGTTGCACCAGTTTGCATTTCCACAAACAGTATAGGAGGGTTTCTCTTTCACAACATCCTCACCAACACTCCTTTCTTTTGCTGTAGATTTTAGCCATTCTGACAGGTATGAGGTGACATCTTATTATAGATTTTATTTGCATTTCCCTGATGATGAGTGATGTTGAGTCTCTTTTCATGTGTCTGTTGGCCAACTGAATGTCTTCTTCAGAGAAATGTCTGTTCATGCCCTCTGCCCATTTTTTAATTGGATTATTTGTTTTTTGGATGTTGAGTTTTGTAAGTTCTTTACATATTTTGGATACTAACCCTTTATGGGATATGTCATTTGCAAATATCTTCTCCCATTCAGTGGATTGCATTTTAGTTTTGTTGATTGTTTCCTTCACTGTGCAGAAGCTTTTTATTTTGATGAAGTCCCAATAGTTTATTTTTGCTTTTGTTTTCCTTGCCTCAGGAGACATGTCTAAGAAAAGTTGCCATGGCTACCGTCAAAGAAGTTACTGCCTGTGTTCTCTTCTAGGATTTTTATGGTTTCAGGCCTCACATTTAGGTCTTTAATTCATTTTGACTTTATTTTTGTGGATGATCTAAGAAAGTGGTCCAGCTTCCTTCTTTTGAATGTTGCTGTCCAGTTTTCCCAACACGATTTGTTGAAGAGACTGTACTTTTCCCATTGGATATTCTTGCCTCCTTTGTTGAAGATCAATTAACCATACAGTTGTGAATATATTTCTAAGTATTCTGTTCCATTGGTCTTATGTGTCTGTTTTGGTTACTACAACTTTGTAATATAACTTGAGTCTAGAGTTGTGATACCTCCAGATTTGCTTCTCTTTTTCAACATGACTTTGGCTACTTGAGGCCTTTTGTGGTTCCATACACATTTTAGTTTTGTTTGTTCTAGTTCTGTGAAAAATGCTTTTGGTATTTTGATACGGACTGTATTAAATATGTATGTTGTTTTGAGTTACTAGACATTATAACAGTATTTGTTTTTCTAATCTATGAGCATGGAATGTCTTTCCATTTATTTGCATCATCTCAAAACTTCTTTCATTGGTGTTTTATAGTTTTCAGAGTACAGGTCTTTCACTGCTTTGGTTAGGTTTATTCCTAGGTATCTTATTATTTTTGGTGCAATTTTAAATGGGATTGTTTTCTTAATTTTGCTTTCTGCTGCTTCATTATTAGTGCATAGAAATATAACAGATTTTTGTACATTGATTTTGTGTCCTGTGACTTAAATGAATTATTTTACCAGTTCTAGCAGTTTTTGGTGGAGTCTTTTGTGTTTTCTATATACAGTATCATGTCATCTGCAAATAGTGGAAATTTTATTTATTCCTTACCAATTTGGATGGCTTTTATTTCTTTTTATTGTCTGTTGTGGTTAGGACTTCCAGTATTATGTTGAATAAAAGAGTTGAAAGTGGCCATCCTTCTCTTGTTCCTGACTGTAGGGGAAAACCTTGCAAGTCCCCCCACCTTTTTAAAAAAGATTTTATTTATTTATTTGTCAGAGAGAGAAAGAGAGCACAGCAGGGAGAGCAGCAGGCAGAGGGAGAAGCAGGCTCCCCATTGAACAAGGAGTCCGATTTGGGACTTGATCCCAGGACCCTGGGATTATGACCTGGACCAAAGGCAGACTCAACCAACTGAGCCACCCAGGCATCCCAGTTTTCTCCTTTTAAGGATGATTGCAGTTGTGGGTTTTTCATGACCTTTATTATGTTCAGGTATGTTCCCTCTAAACCTACTTTGTTGAGCCTTTTTATCATGAATGGATGTTCTTTGCCAAATGCTTTTTCTGCATCTATTGAAATGATCATATGATACCTATCATTTATTTTATTGATGTGATGTATCACATTGATGACTTACAATATTGAACCACACTTGCAAGCAAAATAAAAATCCCAGTTGATCATGGTGAATGATTTCTTTAATATATTGTTGGATTCAGTTAGCTAGTACTTTGTTGAGGCTTTCTGTATCTATCTTGATCTCAGATATTGGCCTATAGTTCTCTTTTTTAGTGATGTCTTTATATGGTTTTGGTATCAAGGTGATACTGACCTCATAGAATCAATTGGGAAGTTTTCCTTCTATTTCTGTTTTTTGGAAGAATAATAGGTATTAACTCCTCCTTAAATGTTTGGTAGAATTCACTTGTGAAGCCATTTGGCTGTTTCTTTATTGTTGGGAATTTATTTGATTATAGGTTCAATTTCTTTGCTAGTTATCAGTCTGTTCAAATTTTTTATTTCTTTGTTTCAGTTTCAGTAGTTTATATGTTCTAGGAATTTATCCATTTTCTTCTAGGCTGTCCAGTTTGTTGGCATATAGTTTTTCATAATATTCTGTTATGATTGTTTGTATTTCTGTGGTGTTGGTTATTTCTCTTCTCTTGTTTGTGATTTTTATTTATTTGAGTCATTTTTCTTTTATTCTTCATAAGTATAGCTAGAGGTTTATCAATTTTATTCATTTTTCAAAGAACAAGTTACTGGTTTCATTGATCTGTTCTATTGTTTTCTTTTGTTTTTTTGTTTATCTGCTTGGTTTTTTTGTTTGTTTTTGTTTTTGTTCTTTTTTTGTTTGTTTTTAGTTTCTATATAATTTGTCTGCTCTACTCTTAATTATTCCCTTACTTCTACTGGTTTTAGGTTTTGTTTGTTGTTCTTTTTTCTAGCTCCTGTAGGTGTAAGTTTACTTTTTTGTTTGTTTGTTTTTTGTTTTGTTTTGTTTAATTTTTCCTGTTTCTTGAGTTAGGCCTGTATTGCTAAAAAGTTCCTTCTTAGAAGTGCTTTTGCTGCATCCCAAAGGTTTTGGACCACTATGTTTTCATTTTCATTTGTTTCCATGTAGTTTTTTATTTCTTCTTTTATTTCCCGGTCGACCCATTCATTGTTCAGAAGCATGTTATTTAACTTCCATGTATTTGTGTTTTTTCCAGATTTCTTTTTTGGGGTTGACTTCTAGTTTCATAGTATTGTGGTCAGAAAAGATACTTGGTATGAGTTGGATCTTCTTGAGTCTGTTGAGGATGTTTTGTAGGCTATTATCTGATCTATTCTGGGGAATGTTGCATATGCACCTGAAAATAATATGTATTCTCCTGTTTTAGGTTGTAGTGTTCTGAATATATCTGTTAAATCTTATTTGTTCCAGTGTGTCATTCAAAGCCATTGTTTCCTTCTTGATTTTCTGTTTCAAGGATCTGTCCATCAATGTACGTGGGGTATTAAAGTCCCCTACTATTATTGTATTATTATTGATTAGTTCCTTTATGTTTGTTGTTAACTTTTAACTGTTTTATGTATTTGGGTTCTCCTATGTTGGATGTATAAATATTTACAATTTTTAAATCTTCTTGTTGGCTGTCCCCTTTATTATTATATAGTGTCCTTCTTTGTCTCATGTTACATCTTTGTTTTAAAGTCTATTTTGTGCAATGTAAGTATTGCTATTCTGACTTTCTCTTGACATCTATTTGTATAATAGATGTTTCTCCATCCTCTCATTTTCACTTTTCAGGTGTCTTTAGGTCTAATGTAAGTCTTTTGCAGGCAGCATAAAAAAAATTTTTTTAATCTATTCTGTCACCCAATCATTTGATTGGAACATTTAGTCCATTCTTATTCAAAATAATTATTGATAAGTGCATGTTTATTGTCATTTTATTATTTGTTTTGTGGTTGTCTCTGAAGATTTTCTCTGATCCTTTCTTGTCTTTCTCTCTTTCATGGTTTGCTGAGTTTCTTTAGTCATATATTTGTATTTCTTTCTCTTTATTCTTTGCATATTTATTAGTGATTTTTGATATATGGTTACCATTATGTTTATATATAACCATTTCTGCATATAGCGGTCTATCTTAAGTTGATGGTCATTTATGTTTGAACCCATTCTTTTCTCCTTGCCTCCCCATGTTTTAGGGATATGTTGTCATATTTTACACCCTTTTATTTTGTGAGTTCGTTGACCGATTTTTACAGAAATATTCATTTTTACTGTTTTTGTGTTTCCTACTTTTATATTTTCATTTTTGGTCTTTCTTTTCCAATCAAAGTGTTCCCTTCAATATTTCTTGCAGGGCTGGTTTAGTGAACTCCTTTAATATTTGTTTGTCTGTGAAACTCTTTATCTCTCTTATTTTGAATGATAGCCCTGCTGGATGGAGTATTCTTGGCTCCAGATTTTTCCATTTCAGAACTTTGAATATCATGTCACTCTTTTCTGACTTGGAAAATTTCTGCTGAAAAATCCCCTGTTAGACTTATGGAGTTTCCCTTGTAAATTGCTGTCTACTTTTGTCTTTCTGCTTTATTATTTTTTCTTTATCACTATATTTTGCCAATTAAATTATAATACATCTTGGTGTGGATCTGCTTTTGTTGATTTTGATGTGGGTTCTCTGTGTCTCCTGGATCTGGATGTCTGTTTCCTTCCCCAGATTAGGGAATTTTCAGGTGTTATTTCTTCAAATAAATTTTCTGCCCCCTTTTCTCTTTTATTCTTCTGGAATGGCTATAATATGAATGTTATTATGTTTGATGCAGTCACTGAGTTCCCTAATTCTATTCTCATTTTGTATAATCCTTTTTTTCTCTTTTATTCAACCTAATTACTTTCCATTACTTCATCATTTAGGTCATTAATTCATTCCTCTACTTCTTCCAGCCTGCTGTTCATTTCATCAATCATGTTTCTCATTTCTTTAATGGGCCTTTTATCTCTGCTATGTTATTCCTTATCTCTATGTTAAGGGTCTCAGTCATGTGTTCCACTCTTTTCTCAAGTCCAGTGAATATCCTTATGATCATTACTTTGAATTCTCTATCTGATATGTTACTTATATCTGTTTCATATAAATCTGTGGCCATGGCCTTGTCCTGTTCCTTCATTTAGGGTAGATTTACTTGTCTTTTAATTTTGTCTTAGTCTCTATGCCTGTTTCTTTGTGTTGGGAAAGTCAGCTAAGTGTTCTATTCTTTTTTTTAAAAGATTTTATTTATTTATTTATTTGACAGAGAGAGACACAGCGAGAGAGGGAACACAAGCAGGGGGAGTGGGAGAGGGAGAAGCAAGCTTCCCACTGAACAGGGAGCCCGATGCGGGGCTCGATCCCAGGACGCTGGGATCATGACCTGAGCTGAAGGCAGACGCTTAACGACTGAGCCACCCAGGCGCCCCTAAGTGTTCTATTCTTGAGGGTAATGACCTTATGAAGAAGAAGGCCTGTAGTTCCCTGCCATGTAGTGTCCCCTGTTCCCCAGGGCCTGGTATTTCTGGGAGTGTCTCCAAGGTGTACCGTGTGTGTTCTATTCTTTTGTCTTGGTTGCTTTAGCCTTCAAACCAGCCATCTGCAAAGGCTGTCTTTGCCTGTTGTCGGCAATGTTTGGTTGCTGGCCCGAATGTGGCATGTTTTAATTGGGTGTGCTCTGGTCTGTTTGTGAAATGAGGTCTGTTGCCATCACCACCTAAACTGAAGCTCCACAAAATTCCTGAGTCAAGAGATGTGGTGTGACCATTAGTTTAGACTGGTCTTCAAGCAAAGGGAGATTACTTCCCTGGGACTGAGGAAGGCTGACTGGGAGAGGCAGTTCCACTGAAGTGTGGGGGTATGGGACTTGGTGTAAACAAGTTATGTAGCAAGTGTGGGCACTGCACTGGTTCCTGCAGGTAGCCCTGTGCTTATGCTGAGGAACAAAGGAGTGAATTTGCCCTAGTCACTTCCTTTATTTCTGGAAGTGTCTCTCTGTGAATGCTGTCTCTGTGAGATGTGCTCCAAATGAGCAAGTAACCTCTCTACTCTGTGCCCCAGATGCTCTTCAGATTGCTGTTTCCACACTGTATGTTCATGGTTTGTTTGCCTGCCTTCTTTCCAATAGAAACCCCATTGCCTCTGGGGTCCCCTGAGCCAAGCACAATGACCTTTAAAATTCCAGTCTTTAAACAACACTAGTTCTAAAAAATCATGAAATTTGGCTCCTTTCACTTTCCAAGCCAACTGCTGTGGGTATTCATTTTCCCCGTGAGCTCCCCTATGTGCTAATCTTTTTCTTGCACTTCTCTGTGACATAGGCTCCCTCCCCATTGCAGTGACCATTACCTGTTTCTCTCTTAAACTGTGTCACTGCACTTCCTACCTCCTTCAGTGTGGCCTTTTCTCTACCTTTAGTTGTGAAGTGTTTTTTTGCCATTCTTCAGGTCAATTTCTAGGTTATTTAAGATGATTTTATATTTATCTAGTTGTATTCGTGAGATGAGGTGAGCTGAGGGTCCTCCTACTCCACCACCATCTTCCAACCAAAAAGATATCAGTATTCACATTAGAAGTTTCTTGGAAATATAATCCAACTGTCAGTTTTTATTCCCCATTTTAGTCAGTGTTCTCCAGAGAATCAGAACCAATAGGAGATATCTATATATTTACATATATACACATAAATATACATATATATGAGATATATGATATATCATAACATATATAAAGGAGAGAGAGTTATGAAAAATTGGCTTTCATGATTATGGAGGCTGAGAAATATCACAATCTACCACCTGCAAGCTGGAGACTCAATAGTATAACAGTACAAATTCAAAGACCTAAGAATCAGAGGATACAATGGTAGAATTCCCAACATAAGGGCAGGAGAAACTGGGATAAGGTGTCTCAACTTAAGCAGTGAGCCAGGAAAAAACAGGGTGCAAATTTTTCCTTTCTCTGCCTTTTGTTCTCTTCAACCCTCAACAAATTAAGTGATGCTCATTTACATTGGTGAAGGAAATTTACTTTGAGTCCACTGATTTAAATACTAACCTTGCCTAAAATACCCTCAAGAAATAGACTGGAAATAGTGTTTAATATAGGTACCCTGTGGCCAGTCAAGTTGACAAAATCAACCATTACAAGTCCACCCCTTGTCAATTTGGAACCTATACATATCTCTTTCAACCACATTTAACCTCCAAATAAAGACAGTGGCAAGGTCATAATTCTGCCTAACATGATAAACTATCTTTCTAAAAACCAAAACCGCACTAATCCCTTCCCCAGAAGAGAAGGCAAAATCCTCAAGTGATGTTTACTCTCCTCCTTGATATCCTATAACTTAAATACTATAATGTAAAATTAATAATACGTAATTTTTCTTTTGAGTAGTCCAATTTCCCCTTGGTAGTCAAGATCAATTGTCCTCGCCAGCACAGTAACTCACTTTTTTGCCTGTTGATTCAGAAGAAAGAGGCAACCAAAATGGCTGAGTTGGAGTCTTAACTTTTAGTTCAATGGAATCATTGTTGTGGCTCTGGTGGAAGCATTCCTCCCTCTGGAACTAAGACCTCTAGGCCAACAGAGTATAAAGTCATAGGAAAAGGAAGTAAAATTTTACAAGTGGGTTACTAGGGGTAATAGTAAGTGGTTCACTCCCATCTTCACTCCTAGATTCCTGGACCCATGAATCCTGGCTATTGGAAAAACAACACCATATATTGGATGCTTATTTAGAATACATATAACCTTTTGAAGAAACTTGCCCCAGCCCTAAAAGATATTGGCCTTTTTTGGTCCAAACAACCAAACAAACTGTCAAAGCCCTTTCTAACTTCCCAAGCTGCAACATTAAATTAAAATTAAATTAAATTAAATTAAATTAAATTAAATTAAATTAAATAATTAAATAATATTAAAGCAGAATTTCTGCTTAGGGAGCCCATGTTAACAAACTCAGCCAGATCCAACTTTGTTTCTTCTACTATAATCCCACACCCTTAGTATCTATTCCCAAACATGTTCTTGGATTTCTGTCTGTATAAATTAGAATACTCAAATAGTTCTTCTGGAGCATAATGCAACTCCTTATGGATCACACAGTGTACCTCACATGAGGGCCTCCTAGGACTTAAGTCTAGTTGTAGGTATAAATGCAAAGAGGGGTGAGAAAGGTAGATCCTGAGGAAAATCATCATTGTCTTGAATAACAACTACCTCAGGGAAAGCCATTACATTTTTCTCAGGCAATTCAGGGTTTAGTCCTCTCAGACTTAGGTGGGAAATTCTACACCTCTGAGTGGAGAGGTTGACAACAGTGAGGGTGGGATGCTGTTGCTACTGGAGGTGGGGAGGTTATTTCTGCTGGGGGTGAGGAAACCTCTTCCACTGGGAAATAAGGCACTTGAGTTGGGAATTGAAATCCCTGAGTTTATCTTTTTCTTTCACCACTTTGTCTAGCAACATTAGAAGGAAATGACCAACATCATTATATTCATTAGTTTTACAAAAATGTGAAAAAGTATCATGTACAGAGTCATCTAGCTTCTTGCTTTTTATAAATGTTTAGGATTGTCCAATGCAGGAATTTTACATATCTTTATAAACAGTTCATGCCATGAACTATCAATGCTCCTTCAACTAATGGAAATAGTGTCATTAGCATCTTAATCTAGCCAGATTAGAGAGTCAATTCTAGCAACACCAGAGCTAATTCAGAAAAACTCATCCTTAAAATTCTGTTCCTCTCGAACCACTGTCAGTAACAAAATCTGTTTTAGTTGGGGTTCTTTAGAAAAATAGAACCAATGGAATATATATATAGATATATAGAAATATATATTTATTATGAGAAACTGTCTCACAATTATGAAGGCCGAGAAGTCTATGATCTGTCCTTTGCAAACTGGAGACACAGGAGAGCCAGTGGTGTAAACTCAGTCTGAGCTCCAAAGCCTAAGAACCAGGGGATAAAGTAGTGTAAATCACAGTCTGAGGGCCAGAGAAGGTGAAATGAGATGGCCAGGCTCAAGTAATGAGGAAGAACATGGGAGAGGGGGAAATTTTTCCCTTCTTTGCCTTTTGTTCCATTCAGCCCTCATCTACTGACCCTGGGGAGAGAAATCTACTTTACTGAGTCCACCGATTCAAATGTCATTTTGAAAACACCTTTACAGGTACACCCAGAAATAGTGTTTAATTTGGGCACTTCATGGACAGTCAAGTCACCACACAGAATTAACCATCACATCTCCATCTGTGGAACCTAGCAAAATGCCTTGCTCTCAGAAAATGTGTACCTAACAACAAGCAGATTTTCAATTCCCTAAAGTTCAAAAAACCCCCATCAACTTGACAACAGTGCACTCTTTGTTTCTTATATTAATATTAAAAATCATCCTACTTTTATAATGGTGAATATCAGGTAAAAACATAATGAGCATAAAATGAAATTTCTATTCAAGTAGAAGTTTCTGTCAGGTCAGTGAATTTAGGGGTTACCAGGGTAACAGAAAGAAAAAGGGATAATGGTACAGAACAAGAGAAGGGGAAGCCTGGATCCATGCCACACAAATAAGGCTCCTCATTTTGAGATCATCCATGAATGCTGTCTTCAGAGGAGAGATAAATATATAGCCTGAAACTGAAATATTTTGTAATGTGGCTGAAAGGTAAAGGGGTTGAAAGAATGAGAAAACAGGGGAATGGATGAAGTTAGCCAGTAAATCCACAAATGGCACGAATGCAGTAGAATGCATCTATTCCTTCTTTAAGAAATGGTAAAGGTCCTCTCAGAAATACATTTATTGGGGGGGGTGGGGTCAAGATGACAGAATAGTAGGGGAACCTGAGCTTTCCTCATGCTTTGAACACAGCTAGATCAACATCCAACCATTTTGAACAACTAGGAATATGATCTGAGGATTAAGAAAACAATCTGCACAGTTGGAGGGAGAGAATTTGGCAGATGAGAGGTTCAGAGCTGTGAATTGGGGGAGAGGAAAGCTGCACAGCAGCATAGGAGCAGGCACCCTTTTCACGGAGCAAAGACAGGGAGAGGAGAAAGTGGGAGAGAGTGCAGTGGGTAGGGATCACACAATAAGCCCCGGTGAGGAAATACCCTGGGTCGCACAGGGAGATTGCTCCCCTTCCCAGAGTACATTTGGAAGTGTGTATTTTGCCTCTCCAAAGACAAAAGGCCAGCCAGGAGCCATTGACACTCAACAGCAGGGTCAGAGGTGTGCACAGAGGGCAGAAAATCTCTTAACAACTTTTTGCTTTGAGTCACAATAGGCTTAAACCTCTGTGTGTGTGCAGGGTGGCTGTTTTTCTGTGGCAGAACTGAACAGAGAACAGAGACACGTGCAGACTGCAGATAACCTGGCCACCACTTTTTGCTATCTGCCACAATAGATTCAGGCCTCTGTACAACTGCTTTTCTCAGACAGAATAGAGTAAGTGATGAAGTTGTGCTCAGATGGCCAAAAACCTGGTTCCAGCTTTTTGCTGAGCATTACAATAAACTCTAGCCTCTTCATGAGCACTGTGCAACTGCTTTAGGGGACAGGACAGTGCTAGGCATCCCCCAAGCCTCTCCTCCGGGGGAGGGGAGTGGGCCTGCACATTGCTAAGCCCTTTAAAACTTGGAGTTTTAAATCCCAACCACCAGCCAGAGATAAAATACAAATCTGTGGCTCTGGGGACACCAATGGCCTGGGAACAGACAGGTTAAGGGCAGGGAACTGAGGAAAGCCTGGGATAAGGGAAATCATTTGGTTTTCTGAGAGGGCCTCCTGAACAATGGTGGCCAGACGTTCCCTTCTCCTGGGACAAGAGAGTGAAGTGATGCCATATTCTTCCTCCTCCACCACCGCTCCCTCTCCCTACCCCCCAGCACAGTCAGAAGTCAGAGAGAAACACAGCACCACCAGTGGAGGCCAGAGTCCCCTGAACAAAACCCCACCCCCCTACACCTGGCAGGGTTATCTTTACAAGGGCAAGTCAGCTTGTCAGCCAGCCCAACAGACTTAGCCCTCAGAAGACCAACACAGGCCCTCACATGTAACAAGTCTACTGATTAAAGAATGCTCAAATACACCAGCTTCTGGTGCAAATAAGACCAGGTTTGCTTCTTTTTAATTTTTTCTCTCTTTCCTTAAATTTTTAATTTTTTTTTGGTTTCTATATCTTATTTTTTATTTTGTATCTTTTTTTTACATATATATATATTTTTGGTATCAGGCTTATGGCTTATAATTTTTCCTTATTTGTTTGTTTGTTTCCTTCTCTTATTTTTTGGTTCAGGCTTCTAATTTTGTTTATCTTTTCTTCTTTCCTTTTTTTTTCCTTCTTTCTTTCTTATTCTTTGGAATAAGGCTTATAGTTATCTGTTTGCATTTTTGTTCCTTTTCCTTTTCTTTTGTCTTGGATCAGGATTTTTTTTTCTTTTTCTTCATTGCTATTCTTATTTCTTTTACATACTAATCTTGACAAACAAATCAAAGCACACCTAGTTAAAGGTGAAAACACTCCCCACTACAAGCAGGGAGGAACTCTGTAGAGGATGGACCAGTGGGAAAGAGCAGCCAAAACACAACAGCAAAGTGTACACAGCATACACCAGAAACACTTCCTGAAGTTTTTGTTGTTGTTATTATTCTTGCTGTTATTTTCTTTTTCTTTCTTCCTTTCTTTTATGGACAAAATGACGAGACAGAGAAATTCACCCCAAAAGAAAGAACAGGAGGTAGTACTCCCTGCCAGAGATTTAATCAATATGGATATACATAAGATGTCTGAACTAGATTTAAAACAATCATGAAGATATTATCTGGGCTTGAAAAAAAGCATAGAAGACACTAGAGAATCCCTTACTGAGAGACAAGGAACTAAGATCTAATTAGGCTGAAAAAAAAAAATGCTATTACTCAGATGCAATCCCAAGTGGAGGTCATAAAAACGAGGATTAATGAAACAGAAGAAAGAATCAGTAATATATAAGATACAAAGATGGAAAATAAAGAAGCTGAAAAAAACTGAGGAAAAAACTATTAGATTATGAAGGGAGACAGAGAACTCAATGATTCCATAAAGCAAAATAATATCTGGATAATAGGGGTCCCAGAAGATTGAGGAGTGGGAGAAAGGGGCAGAAGGTTTATTTGAACAAATTACAGCTGAGAACCTCCCTAATTTAGGGAAGGAAAAAGGCATTCAAGTCCAGGAAACACAGAGAACCCCCTTCAAATTAAAAAATAAGTCAACACCGCAACATATAATAGTGAAGCTTTCAAATTTCAAAGATAAAGAGAAAATCCTGAAAGCACCTTAGGACAAGAAGTCCTTAAGCTACAAGAGTAGACACATAAGGCTGCCAGCAGGCCTGTTCACAGAGATCTGGCAGGCCAGACAGGACTGGCATGATATAGTCAATGTACTAAGTGACAGAAATATGCAACTAAGAATACTTTATCTAGCAAGGCTGTCATTCAGAATAGAAAGAGAGATAAAAGAGTTTCCAGGACAAACAAAAACTAAAGGAATTTGTGAATGCTAAACCAGCCCTGCAAGAAATATTAAAGGGGATCATTTGAGCAAAGAGAGAGTCCAACAGTAACAAAGACCAGAAAGGAACAGAGACAATCTACAGAAACAGTGACTTTACAGGTAATACAATGGCACTAAATTCATATCTTTCAATAATTACTCTGAATGAAAATGGACTAAATGCTCCAATCAAAAGACATAGGGTATCAAATTGGATTTAAAAAAAAAAAGATCCATTGATATGCTGTCTACAAGAGACTCATTTTAGACCCCAAGATACCTCTAGATTGAAAGGGAGGGAGGGAGAACAATTTATCATGCTGGAGCAGCCATCCTTACATCAGACAAACTAGATTTTAAACCAAAGACTGTAATAAAAGGGTCTATCCAGCAAGATCTAACAGTTGTACATATTTATGCCCCTAGCTTGGGAGTAGCCAAATTTATGAACCAATTAATAATGAAATTAAAAAAACACATTGATAATACAATGATAGTAGGGGACTTTAACACCCCACTCATAGCAAGGGACAGATCATCTAAGCAGAAGATCAACAAGAAGCAAGGGCTTTGAATGACACACTGGACCAGATGGACTTCAGTTATATTCAGAGCATTTTATCCTAAAGCAACAGAATACACATTCTTCTCAAGTGCACATGGAACATTCTCCAGAACAGAGCACATACTGGGTCACAAATCAGGTCTCAACCAGTACCAAAAGATTGAGATTATACCATGCATATTTTCAGACCACAGGGCTTTAAAACTTGAACTTAATCAGAAGAAAAAAATGGAAGGAACATAAATACATGGAGGTTAAAGAGCATCCTACTAAAGAATGAATAGGTCAACAGGAAAACTAAAGAAGAACTTAAAAAAATATACGGAAGCAAATGAAAATGAAAACAGGACAGTACAGAACCTCTGGGATGTAGTATAGGTGATCCAAAGAGGGAAGCATATAGTAATACAGGCTTTCTCAAGAAACCAGAAAAGTCTCAAATACACTATCTAGCTTACAACTAAAGGAGCTGGAAAAAGAACAGCAAATAAAGCCTAAATCCAGCAAATAAAGCAAATAAAACCTAAATCCAGCAGATAAATAATAAAGATTGGAGCAGAAATCAATGATATAAAAATCAAAATAACAGTAGAACAGTTCAATTAAACTAGGAACTGGTTCCCTGAAAGAATTAATAAAATCAGTGAACCCTTAGCCAGACTTATCAAAAAGAAAAGAAAAAGAACCCCCCAAAATAAATTGTGAATGAAAGAGGGGAGAGCACAAACAACACCCAAGTAATAGAACTATTGGGGTGCCTGGGTCACTCAGTCTGTTAAGCGTCTGCTTTAGGCTCAACCATGAGAGGTCCTGGGATCAAGCCCTGCATTGGGCTTCCTGCTGAGCATGGAACCTGCTTCTCCTTCTCCCTCTGCTCCTCCTCCCACTGCTCTCTTGCTCTCCTGTTTTCTCTTTTTCTCTCAAATAAATAAATAAATAAAATCTTAAAAAAAAGAAATACAACTAGTATAAGAGAATATTATATGCCAACAAATTAGGCAATCTAGAATAATTGGATGCATTCCTAGAAACATATAAACTATCAAAATGGAAACAGGAAGAAATAGAAAAACCTCAACAGACCCATAAGCAGCAAAGAAATTAAATCAGTAATCAAAAGTCTCCCAAAAAACAAGAGTCCAGGGCCAGATGGCTTCCCAGCAGAATTCTACCAAACATTTAAAGAAGAATTAATACTTATCCTGAAACTGTTTCAAAAAATAAAAATGGAAGGAAAACTTCCAAACTCATTCTATGAGGCCACCATTACCTTGATCCCAAAACCAAAAACCCCACTAAAAGGGAGAATCACAGACTAATAACCATGATGAAAATGGATGCAAAAGTTCTCACCAAGATACTAGCTAATAGGACATTAAGAGGATTATTCACCACAACCAAGTGTGATTTATTCCTGGGCTGCAAGATCGGTTCAACATCCAGAAATCAATCACTGTGACTCATTAATAAAAGAAAGGAGAAGAACCATATAATCCTTTCAATATATGCAGAAAAAGCATTTGATAAAATTCAGCATCCTTTCTTGGTAAAAACTCTGCTGTGTAGGGATAAAGGGAACATAATTCAGCATCATAAATGTCATATATGAAAGACCCACAACAAATATTAACCTCAATGGGGAAAAACAGAGTTTTCCCCCTAAGGTCAGGAACACGACAGGGATGCCCACTCTCACCACTGTTGTTCAACATAATATTGGAAGTCCTAGCCTCAGCAATGGACAACAAAAGGAAATAAAAGGCATCTAAATCGGCAAAGAACAAGTCAAACTTTCACTTGCTGCAGACGACATGATAATCTATGTAGAAAACCCGAAGACTCCAACCAAAGATTGTTAGAACTGATGTGAGAATTCAGCAAAGTTGCAGGATATAAAATCAATGCACAGAAGTCACTTGCATTTCTATACACTAACAATGAAGCAGAAGAAAGAGAATTCAAGTAATCGATCCCATTTACAACTGCACCAAAAACCATAAGATATCTAGGAATAAACCTAACCAAAGAGGTAAAGGATCTGCATGCTGAAAACTATAGAACAGTCATGAAAGAAATTGAGGAAGACACAAAGAAATGACAAAATATTCCATGCTCATGGACTCAAAGAAAAAATATTGTTAAAAGGTCTATGATACCCAAAGTAATCTACACAGTCAATGCAATTCCTATCAAAATAGCAACAACATTTTTCACAGAGCTGGAACAAACAATCCTCAAATTTGTATGGAATAAGAAAAGTCCCCAAATAGCCAAAGTAATGTTGAAAAAGAAAACCAAAGCTGATGGCATCACATATCCGGACTTCAATTTATATTACAAAGCTTTAATCATTAAGATAGTATGGTATTGGCACAAAAGCAGACACATAGATCAATGGAACAGAATAGAGAACACAGAAATGGACCATCAACTCTATGGTGAACTAATCTTTGACAAAGCAGGAAAGAATGTCCAGTGGAAAAAAGAGAGTCTCTTCAACAAATGGTGTTGTGAAAACTGGACAGCCACATGCAGAAGAATGAAACTGGACCATTTTCAGACACCATACACAAAAATAAACTCATAATGGATGAAAGACCTAAATGTGAGACAGGGATGCATCAAAATCCTGGAGGATAACACAGACAGCAACCTCTTAGACCTTGGTTCCAGCAACTCCTTGATAGACTCATCTCCAGAGGCAAGGGAAAGAAAAGCAGAAATGAACTATTGGGACTTCATCAAGATAAAAAGCTTCTGCACAGCAAAGGAAACAATTGACAAAACTAAAAGACAACCTATGGAATGGGAGAAGATATTTCTTTTTTGTTTTAAGATTTTATTTATTTACTTGACAGAGAGAGACACAGAGAGAGAGGGAACACAAACAGAGGGAGTGGGAGAGGGAGAAGCAGACTCCCCACTGAGCAGGGAGCCCAATGCGGGGCTTGATCCCAGGACCCTGGGATCATGACCTGAGCTGAAGGCAGACGCTTAACGACAGAGCCACCCAGGCGCTCTGACAAGATATTTTCAAATGACATATCAGATAAAGGGCTAGTATCTGAAATCTATGAAGGACTTACCAAACGCAACACCCAAATAAACAAAAAATCCAGTCAAGAAATGGGCAGAAGACATAAACAGACATTTCTCCAAAGAAGACATACAAATGGCCAACAGACACATGAAAAAATGCTCCACTTCACTAGTCAAGGAAATACAAGTCAAAACCACAATGAGATACCACCTCACACTGGTCAGAATGGCTAAAATTAACAAGTCAGGAAACAACAGATGTTGGTGAAGATGTGGAGAAAGGGGAACTCTCTTACACTGTTGGTGGGAATGCAAACAGATGCAACCACTCGAAAACAGTATAGAGGTTCCTCGAAAAGTTAAAAATAGAACTACCCTACCACCCAGCAATTGCACTCCTAGGTAGTTATCCGAAGGATACAAACACAGTGATTCAAAGGAGCACATGCACCCCAATGTTTATAGCAACAATATCCACAAAAGCCAAAGTATGAAAAGAGTCCATATGTCCATTGACAGATGAATGGATAAAGAAGATGTGGTACATAAGGGATATTACTCAGCCATCAAAAAGAATGAAATTTTGCCATTTGCAATGACATGGATGGAACTAGAGGAGTAATATTATAAGTGAAATTAATTCAGTCAGAGAAAGACAAATACCATATGATTTCACTCATATGTGGAATTTTGAAACAAAACAGATGAACATAGGGGAAGGGAAGGAAAAATAAAAATAAAATGAAAACAGAGAGGGAGGCAAACCCTCTTAACTATAGGAAACAAACTGAGAATTGCTGGAGGGCAGGTGGATAGGATGATCGGGTAATTGGGTGATGGGCATTAAGCAAGGCACTTGATTTAATGAGCAGTGGATGTTATATACAACTGATGAATCAGTAATTTTTACCTCTGAAATTACTAATACAGTATATGCTAATTAAATTGAATTTAAGTAAAAATTATAAAAATACATTTATGTTATCAAATATGAAGATTCATAGTCAAAAAATCCTAGAAATCTACATATAGAATATTATACATACAACCCATCATATTTCATAGATAAAGAAGAGAGATATGAAGAGAACACTCCAGTTTCATTAAAATATATAAAGTGCTAGAGGTGCCTGGGTGGCTCAGTCATAAGTGTCTACCTTTGGCTCAGATCATGGTCCCAGGGTCCTGGTATCGAGCCCCACATAGGGCTCCCTGCACAGCAGGAAGCCTGTTTCTCCCTCTCCCACTCCCTCTGCTTGTGTTCCCTCTCTCACTGTGTCTCTCTCTGTCAAATAAATAAAATCTTAAAAAAATAAATAATAAATAAAATAAAATATACAAAGTGCTTAATATATTTTAAAAATATTATACATTGAAGGGGAAAAATCCAGATCATTTCCTGGAGTTTATTATCTTATGAGTAGAATAAGATAAGCATATTAATAAAAGCAAATGTAATGGGTGCTATAACTGAGGTGCAATCAATTGTTAGGAACCACAAAATAGAAAAACATCACTTTGGACCCAAGGGCCCAAGGAATCCACAGAAGAAGTATCTTCTAAGCTGTGCTTAAAAGCCAGAGTGCAAAGGATATTTCAAGCAAGATGAATTAGGAGGGATCAACCTTCTTTGGTCTTAGCAGATTTCACTGGATAATTAGTCTATCACTCAAGAATTTTCTTGCTGTCCAACCACACACATTTATCTATCAGTGTACCTCTTCTCTAAGATTGCCCTTGATAAGATTATTCTAATAGAAAAACTAGGTGTTAATCTGTAAATTGAAGGAAGAACAATGAGAGGAGTTGATTTGAGACATCTGGAAGAGACTGAATAATAGATACTGGAGGAGCATATCAAAGGAGAATGAGATTGATGGCTAGCACTTCAATAGATGGAAAATAAGTAGATTTGTAGGGGGAAAAGATGACTGGCTTATTTTGCCCATGTGAAATTAATACCTTAAGATATGTCTCTACTTTAGTGATTGCTACTATTTACTATTTGTTTTTTCCTTTGTTTTTCAATAATCCAAACACCACCTAGTAAACATTGTTTGCATTCAATAAGCTCTATAGGAATTGCTACATTTCAAAATATAATGTTCTTTAATCTAAATAGTTTTCTTCATATGTTACGCCAATAAATTGATCAGAGAATGGAAAGAAAAGAAAACTAAAAATGTTGTTTACTACATTTAATTCTCCATCATGTCTCTAAGAATGTTTTATTTTTCTGTATTATTCTTAAAAGAGAATGGACACATGATTACAATGGAATCATCATTGAAGTTTAAGACACATTGACTGAATCTAGATATTTTTTGTTTTTCCTAAAGAAAAATCTGAAAGTACTGTTAATTCAATTGGGAGTGTGGGAGGCTCTCTAATACTGGTCTTTAATCTTCCCTTAAATCTGTAAATCATTTTTTTAAATCAACTAAATCTCTCACCTTTACAGAAGGCTTTTTAAAATGCTATTTAAAAAAAGGAAGAAAGAGCTTTCTATTATAAGCTGCCTCCCTCTTTGCTTAGGTGTTTAAGTAAACAAAAGGCTTGTCAAAAGATAATTTTAACCGAATGATAATGTAATGCAGACTAAACTTCCGGCCTACACAGCCACAGTGGGATTCAAAGGAGAAGACAGCGTTTCCATTTGGAAAGCTTTGTATTTTCCAACTGAGAAAATGTAACTAAAACTCAACCATATTGAAGTGGGTTGATGTGACCATGGATGCCCAAAATACAGCCTAATATGTTAAATATGTGTATTGGGATAAAACCCAAAATAGAACTTTGAGTCTTTATGCTTACTTCCTCTAAATTCCAAATATTTTACTAATGATTCAAAAGGATATAAAGTGAAGCCATTTTGTAAGATTACTGAGAACAGTCTCAAATTTTTTGAAATTTATTTCAGCTGATGACTGAACCACTATATTGTCCAGATTTTCCTATCCTTTACCTCTTGGATTTTATTTTTTATAAGCTTTCAATTTACAAGTGTTTCCTAAGATTTAGACCCTGGTTCTCTACTCCAAGCTATCCCTCCCTGCTCCAGCTCATCTATAATTGCAACTTCACAACTTATTCCCATTTCATGTCTAAATCATATTCCTTTATATTAGTCACCTACTAACCCCCTTGCTGCCTGGATGACCCATCCTTACTCTAAAACTAACATGCCTTAGGGGTGACTGGGTGGCTCAGTCATTAAGCATCTGCCTTTGGCTCAGGTCATGATCCCAGGGTCCTAGGATCGAGCTCCGCCTCGGGCTCTCTGCTCAGCTGGAAGCCTGCTTCTCCCTCTCCCATTCCCCCTGCTTGTGTTCCCTCTCTTGCTGTCTCTCCTCTGTCAAATAAATAAATAAATAATCTTTAAAAAGAAAAACTTTAAAATTAACATGCCTTAGTACCATCACTTAATCTAATTTCTTGTAGAAATAAGGACTTCTTACATCATACACCAAAAGGAAAAGTATTTAGTCATTATTCTTTTCTAATTACTCTCATAGTCACTTGCATGGACTCTGCAATTGCTCTAACCTACCTTGCATATTGCTACCAATCAGCCTTTTAAAATTCTGGTTCCGTTATAGCACCACTGAGCTCAAAAATTTTAAATGACTCTAGTAGCTACTATATATAAACCAACTGTTGGCAGCCATATCTTAATCTGCTTCCTTTAACTTATCATTGTTTCCAAACACCAAACCCTACCTCCCACCCAGAATATGGACACACCCTCTTTCTATATGTATGAATCTACCATTCTTTCTAGAAAGCCCTGCATCGTCCATGGTATCTTCCCTAAAATTGTCAAATCCCTCCATAAATTTGCAGTCAAATAGGCTGATTTTTCCTATTACTTATACCTAGGAACACACATAATTTTGTTTGTGTGGGCCTCTCTTATTTTTTTAAATTCAAATATACATTTTTATGTGCAAGAAGTATAAGAAAATATTGTATGTACCACACAAAGCTACGAGTATGATGCACACGAAAGATAGATAATACATACCTGCTCAATAAGCTTAATTGAAACCAACAAATACTTACCAAGTGTCTATTATAGCTTAATTACTGCAGATACAAAGAAAAATCATGCAAAGCTCCTACTCTTCAGGTATTATAATTTATGGGCAAAATAACATCATGAAAAAAAGACAAAATATTACTCAGGTTCTATAGATTTTTAGTTATCTGAAATCTATTTAAGTATGTTACTTTCCATAATGATTAGAAAGTTAACTTGACTCTCTGTAGTAAGTAGTGCCATTGGTCCAATCATATTCCTTGATCTCATTATCAGCACAATGTATTCTTCAGAAACTTATTTGTGACAGATTATTTGAAGATGGTTGATTAGAGACTGGAGGGCTGAATGTGGTCTCAACAAATATAATCCTGGGAAGTTTCTAAAATCCCTACAATGAATCATTGTTAAGATATACAATTAAGGAAAATAATTCTGTTAGTATATGACATATAGTAAATATTTCAGAGATTAATCAATGACATTTTTAAGATTGAAATACAACTGCAGTTATAAAATAAGAAAAAAGAAATATCAGAAATTGTTTACTTCAGATAAATATTTTCCACAGAGACATAAATTGGCTGGAGATTTTTCATGGAAAAAGAGATTCCATTTCTTTTTCTTTTAGTAATAGAACTTTTGATTCTTTTTTGTTATTTCTGGGTGGGTATAGAGCTCATAATTTATCTGAGAAATTATTGGAATTTCACAGGAGGAACTGTTGGAAAAAATTTCAGTCTCTAAAGTTGCTGCAACAACATTCTTAAAAAAGAATTTTGGTAGAATTGAGAGATTTTCTTGTTTCCATTAGATAGCTTAGTGAGATACGTCATCGATTTCATGGATATTAGAGATGTCAAGGTCACCCATATTTTCTAGGTAGTCTTTCAAAGCACCTTCTTTTTTTTGCTAACTTCATTTTGATGCTGCAGATTCTTCTACAAATATTGCTTTCAAAGCATCCGCATCCTAAAAATATTTTAATTTTTACTTTTTTCCCAGCATACAGTAAAAATTAAACAAGAGCTGAAATGAAAAAATAAATAGGCATAGAACCAAAAGTATGTTTAAATTGTTTCTTCCATGGCCAAATATTCAGAAGAGTCTAAGATATTTTAAGATAGTCCCTAACCATAAAGAAATAAAATATAAATACTTAAAGGGTAGAAATGTCAAAAGAAACCTTTTACCAGTCCCAATTCTTTTTCTCTCATCAGTGTGTGCCAATGGCATGTTGATGGCAGTCAGTCTGACCTAAGGAGGGAGACATGGATGGCACTGGGGACTTTAGTTGGTCTTAAGCAGGTGGCAAATCTTCCTACCATCCATATTTTTTATCTGGCAACTTTAGATTGTTCTGCTATTTCATTTGCTCTCCTATGATCTGTTCTTTACAGCTAGATTTCTCTCATCCATTGACTTTGGAGTAAAAAGAGTTGGTTCAACTCAGGCTCACATAGTTATTATTTGGGTAATCTTAGGCATGCTAAATAACCTCAGAGAGCATCATTACATGCTTCTATTAAAAAATGGGGCTAATAAGGGACATTGCAAAGATGGAGGAGGAGTAGGGGACCTTATTTCAACTGGTCCCCTGAATTGAGCTGGATATCTACCAGACCACTGAACACCCATGAAATAAGCCTGAGATGTAAGATATATCTGGATCTCTACCAACGGAATATCCCCAGCAGTTGGTTTCAAGGTATAAAGTGGGGAGCCACGATTCTGTGGGCAGATATCAAAGATAAATGGAAGGGAGAAGGAGCCTCTGGTATCCTGCACCACCAGAGAACAAAAACCTCCTGTTTTGGGGGCACAGACTCGCAGACAAGTAGTGGCATGGAAAGGACTTTAGAGCAGCCCCCAGGACTAAAACCTAGAGCTGTGGGGGCACACGTGTGAACTGGGGGTGGCTGGCCGTTTTAGAAACACAAAGGGCAGAAACGTGCCTGGATCTGGAAGTGAGGGCTAGGAGTGCTACTGCGGGACGCACAACCCAGGACGCTGCAGTTTTTAGCAGCACAGACAGAAATGGAAGAGTGTGGCCAGGAGAGGTCACTGAAGAACAGACTAAGATCTCTCTGTTCTGTGGCAGAGGTTGGGATATGGTAACTTCTGCTTTCTCAGAAGAGAAGCAGAAAGTGGCCAGAGAACAAAAGCGCCAAGAAACTGGTTTTAACTGAGCCCATCCTGGGGGGGAAGGGCAACTCTGCACAAACAGGATTGCCTGAGTAAGAGTGCAGCAGGCCCCTCCCCCAGAAGACAGGCCGGAAGAAGAAGAGGTCAAAAACACTAAGGTCCCTATAAAACAGGGGCATCTTGCTTGTGTTGTGGTCAATAATTTGGACTCTGTACATTGCCTCAACCACCCATCAACAGAATGAATAAGAGGAGGAATGCCCAAAATAAGAAAGACTCAGAGACTGTGACTTCTGCCACAGAAAAAATGGATATGGACATAAGAAGATGTCAGAAATAGACTTCAGGGTAGCAGTTATGAAGACAATAGCTAGGATGGAGAAAACAATTAATGGCAACATAGATTCTCTAAGGGCAGAAATGAGAGCTGATCTGGAAGAACTTAAAAATGCTGTCAATGAGATCCAATCTAATCTAGCTACTCTAACACCCAGGGTAAATGATGCAGAAGAATGAATTAGTGATCTAGAAGACAAACTGATAGAAAAAAAGGAACAGGAGGAGGCCTGGAAGAAACAGCTTAAAATCCATGAAAACAGAATTGCAGAAATAAATGACACCATGAAAAGTTCCAATGTCAGAATTATTGGGATCTCTGAGGGGGTGGAGAGAGAGAGGACTAGAAGATACATTTGAGCAAATCATTGCTGAGAACTTCCCTAATCTGGGGAATGAAACAAGCGTGTGTCCTAGAGGCAGAGAGAACTCCTCCCAAGACCAAGAACAGACCAATGACCCAGCATGTAATAGTAAACTCGCAAATCTCAGGACCAAGGAAACCATCTTAAGGGCAATTAGGAGGAAGAGATTCCTTACGTACAGAAGGAGGAACATCAGGATAATGTCAGACATATCCATAGAGACCTGGCAAGCCAGAAAGGCCTGGCAAGACATATTCAGGGTACTAAATGAGAAGAACATGCAGCCAAGAATACTTTATCCAGCAGAGCTGTCATCTAGAAAGGATGGAGAGATACAGAGCTTCCAGGACCCACAGAAACTGAAAGAATATGTGACAACTAGGCCAGCCCTGCAAGGAATATTAACAGGGGTTCTATAAAAGGAGAACTACCCCAAGAGTGATATAGAACGGAAATTTACAGAGACAATGTATAAAAACAAGGACATTACAGGCAACATGATGACAATAAATTTATATCTTTCAATAATCACTCTCAACGTGAACAGCGTAAATGCTCCCATAAAATGGCACAGGGTTGCAGATTGGATAAAAAGACAGGACCCATCCATATGCTGTCTACAAGAGACTCATTTTGAACCTAAAGATACATCCAGACTGAAAGTGAAAGGATGGAGAACAATCTTTCATGCAAACAGACCTCAAAAGAAAGCTGGGGTAACAATTCTCACATCAGACAAATTAGATTTTAAACTAAAGTCTGTACTTAGAGACACAGAAGGACACTATATCATTCTTAAAGGGTCTATCCAACAAGAAGATCTAACAATTGTAAATATCTATGCCCCCAACATGGGAGCAGCCAACTACATAAGCCAACTGTTAACCAAAATAAAGAGTCATATTGATAGCAATACCTTAATATTAGGAGACCTAAACACTCTGCTCTCAGCAATAGACAGATCATCTAAGCAGAAAATCAGCAAAGAAACAAGAGCTTTGAATGACACACTGGACCAGCTGGACCACATAGATATATATGCAGAACATTCCACCCTAAAACAGAAGAATACTCATTCTTCTTGAATGCACATGGAAATTTCTCCAGAATAAATCACATGCTGGGTCACAAATCAGGTCTCAACTGATACCAAAAGACTGAGATCATTCCCTGCATATTCTCAGACCACAATGCTTTGAAAGTGGAACTCAGTCACAGAAAAAATTTGGAAGAAATGCAAACACTTGGAAGCTAAAGACCATCCTGCTCAAGAAAGTTTGGGTCAACCAGGAAATCAAAGAAGAACTTAAACAATTCATGGAAACCAATGAGAACAAAAACACATCAGTCCAAAACCTATGGGGTTGACAAAGGTGGTCTATCCAAGCTCACTCAAAAAAATAGAAAAATTCCAAATACACAAACTCTTTACAACTTAAAGAACTGGAAAATCAACAACAATAAGCCTAACCCACGTTCAAGAAGGGAAATAATTAAGATTAGAGCAGAGATCAATGAATTAGACACCAGAAATACAGTAAAGCAGACCAACGAAACTAGAAGCTGGTTCTTTGAAAGAATTAATAAGATCGATAGACTTATCCAAAAGAAAAGAGGAATGGACCCAAATTAATAAAATTATTAATGAAAAAGGAGAGATCACGACTAACACCAAGGAAATAGAAATAATTATCAGAAATTAGTATCAACAACTATATGCTAATAAATTAAGCAACCTGGAAGAAATGGATGCCTTCCTGTAAACCTATAAACTACCAAGACTGAAACAGGAAGAAATTGATAACCTGAATAGACCAATAACCAGTAAAGAGATTTAATCAGTGATCAAAAACCTCCCAAAAAACAAGAGTCCAGGACCTGATGGATTCCCTGGGGAATTCTACCAAACATTCAAAGAAGAAATAATACCTATTCTTCTGAAGCTGTTTCAAAAATAGAAACAGAAGAAAATCTTCCAGACTCATTCTATGAGGCCAACATTACCCTGATCCCCAAACCAGGTAAAAACCCCATCAAAAAGGAGAATTTCAGACCAATATCCCTGATGCATATGAATGCCAAAATTCTCAACAAGATCCTATTGGGTCCAAGAGTGCATTAAAAGGATTATCCACCACGACCAAGTGGGATTTATCCCTGGAGTGCAAGGGTGGTTGAACATTCACAAATCAGTGTGATAGAACACATTAATAAGAGGAGAGAGAAGAAACATACGGTCCTCTCAATTGATGCAGAAAAAGCATTTGACAAAATACAGCATCCTTTCCTGATTAAAACATTTCAGAGTATAGGGATAGAGGGAACATTCCTCAATCCCATAAAATCCTTCTATGAAAAACCCACAGCGAATATCATTCTCAATAGGGAAAAACTGAGAGCCTTTCCCTTAGGATCAGGAACATGACAAGGATTTCCACTCTCACCACTATTGTTCAACATAGTACTAGAAGTCCTAGCAACAGCAATTAGACAACAACAAAGAAGTAAAATGTATTCAAATTGGTAAAAAAGAAGTCAAACTCTCTCTCTTCACACATAACATGATACTTTATGTGGAAAACCCGAAAGACTCCACCCCCAAATTACTAGAACTCATACAGCAATCCAGTAATGTGGCAGGATACAAAATCAATGCACAGAAATCAGTTGCTCCTTATACACTAACAATGTAACTATAGAAAGAGAAATTAGAGAATTGATTCCATTTACAATAGCACTAAAAACCATAAGATACCTAGGAATAAACCTAACCAAAGGGGTAAAGGATCTATACTCTAGGAACTACAGAACACTCATGAAAGAAATTGAAGAAGACACAAAAAGACGGAAAAACATTCCATGCTCATGGATCGGAAGAATAACCATTGTTAAAATGTCTATGCTGCCCACAGCAGTCTATACTTTCAACACCATCCTGATCAAAACACCAATTGCATTGTTCAAAGTGCTGGAACAAACAATCCTAAAATTTGTATGGAATCAGAAAAGACCCCAAATCACCAAGGAAATGTTGAAAAAGAAAAACAAAGCTGGGACATCATGTTGCCTGATTTCAAGCTATATTACAAAGCCGTTATCACCAAGACAGCATGGCCCTGGCACAAAAACAGACATATAGACCAATGGAACAGAATAGAGAACCCAGATATGGACCCTCAACTCTATGGTCAAATAATCTTCGACAAAGCAGGAAAAAATATGCAATGAAAAAAAGTCTCTTCAATAAATGGTGCTGGGAAAATTGGACAGCCACATGCAGAAGAATGAAACTTGACCATTCTCTAACACCATACACAAAGATAAACTCAAAATGGATGAAAGACCTCAATGTGAGACAGGAGTCCATCAAAATCCTAGAGGAGAACATAGGCAGTAACCGCTTTAACTTTGGCCACTGTGACCTCTTTCATGACACGTCTCCAAAGGCAAGTGTAACAAAAGCAAAAATGAAGTTTTGGGACTTCATCAAGATAAAAAGTTTCTGCACAGCAAAGGAAACAGTCAACAAAACAAAGAGGCAACCCACAGAATGGGAGAAGATATTTGCATATGACACTACAAAGGGTTGATATCCAAGAACTATAAATAACTTCTCAAACTCAACACCCCCCCAAAAAAATAATCAAATCAAATTAGAAATGGGCAGAAGACATGAACAGACACTTCTCCAGAGAAGACATACAAATGGCTAACAGACACATGATAAAATGTTCATCATCTTAGCCATCAGGGAAATTCAAATCAAAACTGCATTGAGATACCACCTTACACCAGTTACAATGGCAAAAATTGACAAGGCAAGAAACAACAAATGTTGGAGAGGTTGTGGAGAAAGGGGAACCCTCTTACACTATTGGTGGGAACACAAGTTGGTATAGCTACTTTGTAAAACAGTGTGGAGGTGCCTCAAAAAATTAAAAATAGAGCTACCCTATGACCCAGCAATTGCACTCCTGGGTATTTACCCCAAAGACACAGATGTAGTGAAAAGAATGGTCACATGTACTCCAATGTTCATAGCAGCAATGTCCACAATAGCAAATTGTGGAAAGAACTAAGATGTCCTTCAATAGATGAATGGATAAAGAAGATGTGGTCCATATATACAATGGAATATTACTCAACCATCAGAAAGGTTGAATACCCAACTTTTGCATCAACATGAATGGGACTAGAGGAGATTATGCTAAGTGAAATAAATCAAGCAGAAAAAGTCAATTATCATATGGTTTCACTTAGTTTTGGAACATAAGGTATAACATGGAAGACATTAGGAGAAAGAAGGGAAAAATGAATGGGCAGAAATCAGAGGGGGAGATGAACCATGAGAGACTATGGACTCTGAGAAACAAAGTGAGAGTTTTAGAGGGGAGAGGAGTGGGAGGATGTGTTAGCCTGGTGGTGGGTATTAAGGAGGGCACATACTGCAGGGAGTACTGGATGTTATATGCAAACAGTGAATCATGGAACACTACATCAAAACCTAATGATGTACTGTATGGTGACTAACATAACATAATAAAAAAATATAAAATAAAAAAAGTAAAGTGCCAGACCTGGCTTGTGCACACACAAAAAATGGGACTAATAATCTACTCACAAGTTTATAGTAATAAGTAAATAAAGAATACTAGCATGATGTACAAACTTAATAAATATTAGTTGCATTCTCCCTTGACCCACTGTGGAATAAAGTGTAGTCATGTAACATTTTATTATATTCTTCTCTCCATGAAGATAGACTTTTTGTAATTTTAATGTTCCTTAATAGCAACTAAGAGACTTTAGCGTGTAAATGCCTCAATTTCTGGTATCTTATCCTATGGCTTATCTCTTTCTTATCATCCTTGCTTTTCAGAAAGAACAAGTCAAACAAACAATAGGTTTCTCAGTGTTACCCAAATATTTAGTGAAATCATGTGATTGTGTATAAAAATAGCTGGATTTAGAGTCTGAAGTCTAAAATTCAAGAACCATATCTTGATTCCCTAAGTCTTAGTCTTCTTGTCTTTAAAATGGAAATAGTACTTTTCCTATCTTCCCTGGAGAGTATGAAATTACATCCTTTCACATAAAAACATTTCAATATATCTCAAACAGTATATACATATAAAATTATGAAATTTACATTTCAAAACAAATCAAACTTAACTTAGCCAATGAAGCTGTCACACTAGAGCAATAGTGTAGATGAATGGAATACAGGGACTCCCTCTATCCTCTACCACATAAATTTCTGATCCCTGAAAGCCCTAACATGGAACTATATAGGCAAGAAGCAAAAAAGGCAGGGAATGTTGATTTTTAATAACAACAACTACAACAAAAATGACAATGTTTAATACATATGACTCAAGCAGTGACAACATGAAAGAAAGGTGGGTGTTATGACTACCTATAGGCTGTCATTTGGAAGCAGGAGGATGAACTAGTTTTCAGAAATATATATGTTGAAGGTAATAAATATTAAAATTCAAAGTGATTTGTTTGCATTAGCCTATTAATTCAATTATCTAGTAGCTGATTATTAAAAAAATCCCAGTAATAATCTTCCTTCTTTGTCACAGAAAGTATGATAACTATTAATAAGTGTGGCTGCAACAGGTACTCAATAGCAAAGAAGGCACTTGTAGTGATGACATCTGGACAGGAAAGGAAGTTTTTTTATTGATTCTAAGCCATTGTCTTTCTCTTTTATAGCAACCATCTGGATAACAGCAGGGCTCATATGCCACAAATCCTTTTCTTTTCATCCATGGTATTAAGGCTAGAGAAAACACACACCCACCCACCCCCCCACACACACACAGTTCTCTTTGAGTAGTTCTTTGGCAAGACATGGTAAGAAATGCTCACAGGAGGGTAGAGGAGGTAGAAAAAGACACTCTGTAAGAATTTCTATTTCAGGCAAGAGTGCCAGTCCATCAGGCCTGATGTGTTTGTGTACATGAGAACCAGAGTTTTGCTGAGGCATAAAGAAAAAGAAAGCAATATTTTTTCAGCTCTGGAGAGTCAAAAGTCAGCTTAAGAGCATAGAAGTAGTGCCAATTATATTTTTAGAAAATATCTTTGATGATCCCACTCTTTTTGTATTATTAAGAAAAATCAGGTGTTTGGGAGGCGGTTTAGAGGTTGACAGAGAGAGAAGGGAGAGGCTAAATACTAGCCTTAAAAGTAATGTTTTTTATTTTAATTCCAATTAGTTAACATACGGTGTTATATTGGTTTCAGGTGTACAATATAGTAATTTAATACTTCCATATATCACCCGGTGCTCTTCACAAAATTTCACTCTTTAACTCCCATCACCTGTTTAACCCATCCCTCCACCAATGTCCCCTCTGATAACCATCAGTTTGTTCTCTATAGTTAAGGAAATTTCATCATTTTGATACATATTTGATTTCTTTAAATAAGCCTCAATCAACCAATAACGATGTGCCATCCTTTCTGTGTTTCTTCTGCAATTGGAAATGAAATGTTATCTATTCATTCATCATCACAATAAAAATTAAAAGTTTGAAGTCAAATACCAACCTGAAAGATAGAAAAGCTACTTTATGTATCTTAATAGTGGGAAAATACTTTCACAAACAACATGTTTTCCTGTGTTGAATTATTTCAAAGTTAAATTTATGGACCATTCATACATTCCAAAAGTGCAGAGTCACTGTAATGTCTAAGTATATCAAATTACTTCACTCTTCCCGTAAGCAGCCTTAGATGATCTCAAAAGTGGCTTGCTATTCACTTGACCCAGAAAACCCTACAAAATCATGCATATCAAGAGATTCAAATCTTCATGTTCACTTTAAGAGCACCTGTGAAACTGCTCAGGCCATCAAGGGTATGAATATCAGAAAAACCACCAAGTATCAGAAAGATGTCACTTTGCAGAAGCCATGCATGCCATTCCATCACTCCTGCAGTGGAGTTGGTAGGTGCACCTAGGCCAAACAGTGGGGCTGCACGCAGGGCTGGTGGTCCAAAAACAGTGCTGAATTTTTATTGTACATGCTTAAAAATGCAGTGTAATGCTGAACTTAAAGGTTTAGACATAGATTCTCTGGTCATGGAGCACATCCAGGTGAACAAAGCCCCCAAGATGCAGCATAGAACTTACAGGGCTCATGGTCAGATTAACTCATACATGAGCTCTCCCTGCCACATTGAGATGATCCCTACTGGAAAAAGAGCAGATTATTCCTAAACCAGAAGAGGAGGTTGCACAGAAGAAAAAGATATCCCAGAAGAAACTGAAGAAACAAAACCTATGGTCCTGGAGTAAATTCTGCATGAAATAAAGGCAAATAAAAGGGGAAATAAGTGTATCATATGATTTCAGGAATTCAGACATGGCAATTCTTATTAATGCATTAATTATATAATTGAAAAGTTTATCAAATACAAAAAATCAGCATATTTGTCTATATTTTAAAATGTATCTTAAGTTATTTGCTGATAATTATACTATTTGAAGTAGAAAAGTGTAGAAACATGTGTTAAAGATTTTGGAACAAAAAGCCAACACCACTTTGTATATTTACCAAAAGAGATAGCAATTTAGGATATCAGCTTTCTGGCTTCAACTGGTCTAAGTAGAGGAAAAACAAAACAAAACAAAAACAAACAAACAAACAAACAAAACATATATTGCTTGAAAGGGAAGTAGTCCTTGTTCTGCTATTAGCCGAACATAAGATTTTATGCAAATTGCCTCAGTTTCCTTGCCTGCCAATTTAATATCCCTATACCTGTTCTACCTTCTTTGAACAATACATCTGAAAACAAGTTGGAAAGGTATATAAAAGTGCGCTGAAAAATAAAATATTCCATTAGTAGAATAGAATAAGTTTATCATTACTATTTGGTTTTTAATGACTCATATGGATCATGCTTACAGTGGCTTCACTGGCAGATTTGTAACATTTTTCCTGGTTCTAAGCCCACTTTCACTTGGATTCTTTATAGTCTAGGTTTTTATGGAGTAGACATTCTGACTCTAGGTGAAGTGAGATGTGAATTTGGATTTTGAGCAGTTTTCCACAGAAGATAATTGAACTTTCCCAAACATCAGCCCAGTTCTTTAAAGTAAATGATATTTCTCCTGCAATTAGATTCAATCACCTTAATAGGCAACAAAAGAATTGTAAGATCACATTGTATCAAGAATGGACCTAAAAAAAGGGTGGGGGCACCTTGGTGGCTCAGTCGGTTAAGCGACTGCCTTCGGTTCAGGTCATGATCCCAGGGTCCTGGGATTGAGCCCTGCATCAGGGTCTCCATTCAGCTGGGAGTCTGCCTCTCCCTCTCCCTTTGTGATCTCTCTCACTTTTGCTCTCTCTAAAATAAATAAATAAAATCTTAAAAAAAGAATGGACCTAACTCTTGATTTTCTCAAACAAGTGACAAAGGTTGTCATAAAAGGTCATTTTGTAAGATACTCAGTCAAAGAAATAACAAAACCAGGCCACCTTGGGCCAATTAAAGGCCTAATAATATTTGGGGAATGTATACAAGGAGAAAATGAGTCAGCCCAACAAAATGAAGCTACATGAGACATCGTAAAAACTAGGATTTTTAATTTTTTTTCATGTAGCTCTCTTTATTCATATGGGTAATGTCCCTTCATTTCCTCTCAACTTTCCATTATGGTTGACCTTTTGATGGTGAGCAATGTCTTTGCATTAGGTGAGCCAACAAGTTGAGGATAAGAAATATTTGAGACCTTGGCAGAAATTGTATAGTAGGGAGGTGTGGTTGGGAATGAGAGGGGATTAAATTACCCAGACTCTCCATTTCCTTCACTGAGGTTCTGGTACTCTCTTTTGACTCTATTCCTCATGGAAAAATTCACTACTGCAAAAATTGTGAGAACAGCCACAAATGGTTATAAGCACTCTGGAGACCCCAGACTACATTTCAGTGATATATTAACTAAATTAATCTTTCCATGTTGTTGAGGTATTTTATATAACAGTGGGTGTTCCAGGACCGGAGACAACACAGCATGGAAGGTATTAACATTCTTCTGTTTAGGGTTTGCTTTTTCTACTCAAAGGAAGAAAAATAATTCATTCTAACAAATATTTCAGGCTCTCAGAACAAGCTATTTCAGAATTTGCTCACTGAACAGATTTACAGGTCTATAAATGCCATTCAGAGTAATTAAAATAATTTTGCCCTCCATTTTATCAGCTTCCAACTTGGGTTTTCCCTGTCAGTTGTAATCTAACAACAAAATCTGCATGTTTTCCTTAAACAGACACTTTATTCTACCACAATTGTAATCAATAATAATTTGAAACACACTGTGATGTTATTATCAATTTCCAAATAGAATATGATCACTTTAAGAGTAAGCAATATTTTTTTAAGATTTTATTTATTTATTTGAGAGAGAGAGAGTATGAGCAGGTGGAGGTGCAGAAGGACAAGAAGACTCCCCGTTGTGTGTGGAACACTCTGAGGGACTCCACGTGGGGCTCAGTGGGGGCTCAACTGGGTCTCCATGTGGGGTTTGAAGGTGGCTCCAGTTGGGGCTCCACGCAGGGCTCAATCCCAGGACACTGAAATCATGACCTAAGCCAAAGTCAGATGCTTAACTGACTGAGCCACCCAGGGACCCAAGAGTAAGTGATATTTTTTATTGTATTTTTGTATTGTTCATGGTATTCTTAACACTAGTATGACAATAAAAGCTGAATCAATGTTCATTGATAAATGAATAAACCCTTAAAGAATGCGATGAATATTTACTACACATAAGACAATATACCAGGTGCCCATAGAAGAGGTGTACTTAAATCTTTATATTCAGTAGTTTTATCTATGAAATAAGGATGTTTGAACCTATTGTATCTACCATGCAGGGTTGATCTGAAAACTGCAAGAGAAACCTAAAAGAAGTTCATTGAAAAATAAAGTGTTTTAAAATAATGTTTCACTGTTAAGCAACTATGTAACCATGTTATGAATCATACATTCATGACCTCCAAAATCTAATTTCATGTGTCAAAGTCAGTTCCCATGGATGCTAGTCCTTTCCCAGAAAGTACTTTGTTAAAGAGGTTTTAATCTGTTTTCTGTCCTTATCTGTATCTATATCAATTTATTCTAAAGGGCAAGTATACAACTGAGCTACTTGCCCATTTAATCATTTGGAAATGGAAGATAGTCTATATAGACAAATTTATAAATCAAAATAATGGTTATTAAATGTGGTACCATAAGAAGAGTCTCAGGAAATGTGAAAATAAGATAGGATAGGAAATGTCAAAACAAGTAACCAGTTGAAACAAAGAGCACCTTAAGATAATACAAGAAAAAAGAAGTAATATGATGTGACATTGTAATAGAAAGAGCTTAGAAAGAAAGGTAAGAAAATAATTAGATGGCAAAAGTATAAGAAAATGAAACAATATTTTATTTCTTACAGAAGTAATTTACTTAATAATTTAACAATAGCCTAATATATGTGCCCAATTTATCTTGGCTCAAGAGAAACACTGGCAAACATGACAATCCTTATCCTCCTGGAGATTAAAATCTATTGAGGGAGGCAATTAACTAGAATAACACAATAGCATTTCCCCCACTCAGGTCATGCTCCAAACTCTGTTAGCATTTATCTCCTCTGCTGGCTGAAGACAGGATGAAGGATGAAAGAAATCAGTCCACAGTGAAGGAGAAACTCAAGAGTTAAGTAGGCCAATGAAGTAGTTAGCAAAACCTAGAGATAATTGATAGAGAAACTTAAATAAGTAAAACTCATCAGTAAATCCATGTTGAGGAACAAGAAAGAAACACTTGTGTGGCTTTCATTTTCAGGCTTCTTGAAAGCAGTCATTAGTATTATTTTAGTCTTGTTTTTTAAGGAAAAACACTGGTGCCCAAGGTCATGACCTTTAGAGGGCAGTAGTTCACTAGTGTCCACTGGAGATGAGAATGGTTTGCAGAGTTGTGATTAAAATAAAATGTGTTGAGATTTTTACATGGGTCATTCAAAAAGTGACTTTTTCTCCAGACACAACTGGGTTAAGTGTTTTTCTGGTGCCTACTTTTCATTATAATGATGCCTCAGGGAATCTATGAAGGAAAGAAATTTAATCTGGCTAAGAGTTAGGGTGCTGCCAGAAGAGCTTAAAATTCTTTAGCACTTTTTCCCCCCCAAGAAGGAAACAATAGACTTAAGTGTTTTCAAAGATGTGCTGACTTCTATCAGGATTTTAAAACAAACTGATAGGAAGTTTACCCTCTGCATACGCTGCCTGCTGGATTTATAGAGGAAATTGTCCCCCAGCTTTATGCTCAGTCACTTTTTCTAAACTGGAATCAGTTCAAGGTGACAGATTCCTCTTGGTCCCCTCTGAATGGTTGCACAGCTGAGATGAGAGGGTTGTACTCACCATGTCCTCAACACTTCAGGACCTCCACAGAAGTCTCACTCACCCTCATGGATTTAGCTGAGAAGAACTCCATAAAGTTGTACTGACGAAGAGTCTTTGGCTCTGAACTAGCAAGAAAATATTTCCTAATTCTTTTTTTTTTTAAGATTTTATTTATTTATTTGACAGAGAAGAGACACAAGAAGAGAGGGAACACAAGCAGAGGGAGTGGGAGAAGGAGAAGCAGGCTCCCCATGGAGCAGAGAGCCCAAGGCGGGGCTCTATCCCAGGACCCTGAGATCATGACCTGAGCCAAAGGCAGACGCTTAACAACTGAGTCACCCAGGCACCCTCTTTTTTTTTTTTAATTTTCAAGATAAGCTCAAGAGAACGTTGAATCCTCAAGAGGTCTTCCAATATTTTTTATTTGTTCTGAGTGCAGAATAACAGCTTGAAGGAAAGGTGGGTTCCTCTTCTCACTTGAGTATATGGCATATCATACTTTAGAGGAAGGATCTAAGCAGAGTTGTCACAGGTCCTGTAAAATTATATGAATAATTAAAACTCTGGGCGTGCAATGCCTTTTTGGTAAAGTGGCAGAAACTAATGGGGAAATCTACTCAGAAGATTCTGGAGTTGGGATGCCTGGGTGACTCAGTCAGTCAAGAGTCTGCCTTTGGCTCAGATCATGATCCCAGGGTCCTAGGATAGAGGCGCAGCTTGGCGGGGAGCCTGCTTCTCCCTTTGCCTGCTGCTGTGCTCGCTCCTTCTCTCTCTCTGACAAATAAATGAATAAAATTTAAAAAAAAAAGCATATATTGATGAGGGCATCCTTTAGAAAAAAAAAAGATTCTGGAATCATTTGGCTACTGACAATGTTACTTGCTTTAAAAAAAGGAAAGGAGTAAGGGTATAGGGGTGAGGCAGCAGTTGGGTGGGGATTGTAAATTGTTCCTGTTCAAAACCAAACTGGTATTAGGGAAATGTATATCAAAGTGACAATGAGATACAACTTCACATCCATTAAGATTGCTATTAATAATGATAATAAAAACAGAAAATAACAAGGGCTGGTGAGGATGCGGATGAATTGGAATCCTGTACATTACTGGTGGGGATGTAAAATAATTCAACTACTATGGAAAATAGTATGGCAGTTCTTCAAAACATAAATATAGACTTGTCATATATTCTAGGAATTCCACTTCTGGATACATACCCCCCAAAATTGAAAGCCTTAAAAGGAAGAGAATCCTGACACATACTACAACATGAATGAACCTTGAAAATATTATACTAAGTAATACAAACTGGACACAAAAGGACAAATATTTTATGATTCCATTTATATGAGGTACCTAGAGCAGTCAGATTTATAGGGACTGGAGGCAAGGGAGTTGTTTAATGAACAGCGTTCCAGTTTGGGGAGATTAAAAGTTCTGGATGTGCATGGTGATGATGATTGAAACATAATGTGAATATACTTAAGGATACTGGCTTTACACCCAAAAATGGTTAAATGGTAAATTATGTTTTTATGCAATATATTTTGCCACCAAAGAAAAAAAAATTGGTAGCTCACAAATCACAGAGGCAGCTTCCACTGTCATTTTTAAAAAAATGTCACCTATAGGAATCTTCAATTACAATGCTGACACATGCATTATCTTCCACCAAGGGCAAAATTGTGCAAAAGCCCAACATGGGGCACCTATGAAAAATGAGTCTATGAAAGTTATTTAATATTATCCATGTGTAGGTAAGCAAGAGTTTCTCTGGGGTCTGTTCCCAAGAGTTCAGTTGCTACTTGGAGAGTATATCTTCAAATTTACTAAATAATAACAATTTCCCAAGACACTGTATGTGTTTGAGTATTACAAGCAATAATGAGAGTTATTTTATATCCTGGTTAATATCAGTAGTATGTTATTGTGTATTATAGGGTTTAAATTTGCATTTTTTCTGATTATTAGTAGATGTATTACATATATATGACATACATGCATATGTCATATATATGTATATGTGTGTACCATAAATATATATATGATTGGTAATGATAAGAAATTATATAATGATTAGTGAGTTGAGCATCTTTTATATACATATGAGTCATTTGTATGTCTTCCTTGAAAAAATATCTATTCGGGTCCTCTGCCCATTTTTAAATCAGATTTTTTTATATTGTGTTATATGAGTTCCTTATATATTTGGATATTAACCCCTTACCCAATAAAGCCTTGCAGATATTTTCTCCTATTCCATAGGTTGCCTTTTTATTTTGTTGATTGCTTCTTTTGCTGCGCAGAAGCTTCTTATTTGATGTATCCAACTTGTTTGTTTTTGCTTTTGTTTCTTATACTTCTGCTATCATATCAAAAAAGGCATTGCCAAAACTAAAGTCAAAAGATTTTCTGCTATGTTTTCTTCTAGGATTTTTACAGTTTCAGGTCTTATGATTACGTCTTTAATCCATCTTGACTTAATTTTTGTTAGTTATGTAAAAGGGTTTGTTTCATTCTTCTGCATGTGAATATCTAGTGTTTCCACAAACATTTATTAAAGAAGCTACACTTTCTCCATTGAGTATTCTTGAGTACTCAAATATTAGTTGACTATATATATATATATATATATATGCAAATTTATTTCTGGGCTTTCAATTCTGCTCCATTGGACTACATGTCTGTTTTTATGCCAACACAATACTGTTTTAATTACTATAGCTTTGTAATAAAGTTTGAGATTAGGAAATGTGATACCCATCCTGCTATTCCTGATTTTTGCAGAACTAAGATAGCAGTGTAGTAGGAGGACCCTAGGCTTGCCATGTTCCAAGAACACAGCTAGATAATGATCAAGTCATTCTGAATACTAAAGAAATTGACCTGAAGACTGATAGAACAAATTGTACAACTAGAGGGACAGAAGAGGCCACTTACAAGAAGGTAGGAAGTGTGGAGACATGGTTTGGGGGAGAAACAGATCATGGGTGCTGCAGGGGTGGTTTGTGTTTTATTTCCTTTTCTTAACTGATAAATCTGGCTAGGACCTCCAGTACTAAATTGAGGAGGAGAGGGGAGAATAGGCAGTTTTTTTCCTCTACCTGATTTTAGAGGAAAAGTTTTCCACCTTTTACCATTAGTATAATGTTAGCTGTGGGCATGTCACATATGTCCTTAATTATGTTGAGGTAAGTTCTGTCCCTATGGAATTTGTTGAAAGTTTTTATCAAGGGGCACCTGGGTGGCTCAGTCTTTAAACGTTTGCCTGTGGCTCAGGTCATAATCTCAGAGTCCTGGAATCAATCCCTGCATCAAGTTCCCTGCTCTGCAGGAAGCCTACTTCTCCCTCTCCTGCTCCCCCTGCTTGTGTTCCTTCTCTTGCTGTGTCTCTCTCTGTCAAAAAAAAAAAACTTTTTATCATGATACAGCAGAAATAAATGGTATAGAAATAAAAAAAAAAACAGTGGAAAACATCAATGAAACTAGGAGCTCATTCTTTGAAAGAATTAACAAAATTGATAAACCCTTAGCCAGACTTATTAAAAAGAAAAAACACCCCAGTAAATAAAATCATGAATGAAAAAGGAGAGATCACAACCAACACCAAAGAAATATAATTATAAGAGAATATTATGAGCAATTATATACCAACAAATTGGGCAATCTGGAAGAAATGGATGCATTCCTAGAAATATATAAACTAACAAAATAGAAACAGGAAGAAATAGAAAATCTGAACAGACCCATAATTACAAAGAAATTGAATTAGTAATCAAAAATTTCCCAACAAACAAAAGGGCTGGATAGCTTCCCAGGGGAATTCTACCAAACATTTAAAGAAGAGTTGATATCTACTTTCTCAAACTATGTCAAAAATTAGAAATGGAAGGAGGACATCCAAACTCATTCCATGAGGTCAGCATTACCTTGATCCCCAAACCAAAGACTCCACTAAAAAGGAGAATTAGAGACTAATAGCCTTGATGAACATGGATGCAAAAATTCTCACCAAGATACCAGCTAATAGGATCCAATAGTATATTAAAAGAATTATTTACCATGACCAAGTGGGATTTATTACTGGGCTTCAAGGGTGGTTCTACATATGCAAATCAATCAACATGATATACAACATTAATTAAAGAAAGGATAAGAATGAAATGATCCTGGGGTGCCTGGGTGGCTCAGTAGGTTAAGTGTCTGCCTTTGGGTCTGGTCATGATCCCTGGGTCCTGGGATCAAGTCCCACATTAAGCCCCCTGCTCAGCTGGAGCCTGCTTCTCCCTCTTCTCCCTACTCATGCTCTCGTCTTGCTATCTCAGTTTCACTCCCTCAAATAAATAAATTAAATCTTTAAAAAATATAATGAAGTGATCCTCACAATAGATGCAGAGAAAGCATTCGACAAATATCCTTTCTTGGTAAAAACCCTCAAGAGAGTAAGGATAGGAGGAACATACCTCAACATCATAAAGGCCATATATGAAAGACCATATCTAATGTCATCCTCAATGGGGAAAAACTGAGAGCTTTTCTGCTAAGGTCAGGACCACGACAGGGATGTCTACTCTCACCACTGTTGTTCAACATAGTACTGGAAGTCCCAGCCTCAACAATCATGTAAGAAAAAGAAATAAAATGCATCCAGATCAGCAAGTAAGAAGTCAAACTTTCACTCTTTGCAGACAACATGATCCTTTATATAGGAAACCTACAAGACTCCACCAAAAAGTTGTTAGAACTGATACAGGAATTCAGCAAAGTTACAGGATATAGAATCAATGCACTGTTGCATTGATTGTTGCATTTCTATACACCAATAATGAAGCAACAAAAAAAGAAATCAAAGAATGGATCCCATTTACAACTGCACCAAAAAACATAACATACCTAGGAATAAACCTAACCAAAGAGGTAAAAGATCTATATTCTGAAAACTATAGAACACTGATGAAAGAAATTGAGGAATATACAAAGAAATGGAAAAACATTCCATGCTCATGTATTGGAAGAACAAATATTGTTAAAATGTGTATACTACCCAAAGCACTCCACACATTCAATGCAATCCTTATCAAAATAGGATTTTTCACAGAGCTGGAACAATCATTTCTAAAATTTGTATGGAACCCGAAAAGACCCTGAAGAGCCAAAGTAATGTTGAAAAAGAAAACCAAAGCTGGAGTCAACACAATTCCAGACTTCAAGCTGTATTACAAAGCCATAATCATCAAGACACTATGGTACTAACACAAAAACAGAGACATAGATGAATGGAACAGAATAGGGAACCCAGAAGGAGGCAAACCATGGAGACTCTTAACTATAGGGAACAAACTGAGGGTTGCTGGAGGGGAGGTGGGTGGGGTGATGGGGTAATTAGGTGATGGGCATTAAGGAGGGCACTTAATTTAATGAGCACTGGGTGTTAGATGCTACTGATTAATCACTAAATTCTACCCCTGAAACTAATAATACACTATATGTTAACTAACTTGAATTTAAATAAAGTCCAAAAAAAGTTTTTATCATGAAAGTGTATTGATTTTGTCAATTTTTTTCTGCATCTATTGAGATTACCATGTAGTTATTAATGTGGTATATCACATACCAACTTTGCATACCAGGATTAAGTTTTGGTTGATCATGGTGTATGATCTTTAATGTGCTAATTTGGTGTGCTAACATTTTATTAATAATTTTTGTATTTGTATTCATCAGAGATATTGGTCTGTAGTTTTCTTTTTTTGTAGTGATTTTATCTGGCTTTGGTATAGGGTAATGCTGGCCTCATTAAATAAGTTTGGGAGTGCTTACACCTCTTTAATTTTTTGCAAGAGTTTGAAAAGGGTCACATTAATTTTTTTTAAAGATTTTGTTTATTTATTCATGAGAGACAGAGAGAGAGAGAGAGAAGCAGAGGGAGAAGCAGGCTTCCAAGGAGCAGGGAGCCCGATGTGGGACTCAATCCCAGGACCCTGGGATCATGACCTGAACCAAAGGCAGACCTTAACCATCTGAGCCACCCAGGTGCCCAAAGGAGTCACACTAATTTTTATGTTTAGTATAATTCACAAGTGAAACCATGTGGTATTGGACTTGTCTTTGTGTCAATGTTGTTGTTTTCTTGCCCTTGTTTTGTTACCCTACATATGATCATTCTTGAAGAATATTCCATATGCACTTGAGAAGAATGTGTATTCTGCTTTTGAATGGAATGTCCTATATATGTCTGTTAGGTCCATTTGATCTAGGGTGCACTGTAAGTCAATGTATCATTAATTTTGTGACTCAATAACCTATCCATTGTTGAAAACAGGATATTGAAGTCTCTGTTACTGTATTTTTGTATTTTTCCCTTCAAATCTGTTAGTATTTGCTTCAAATATTTAGATGATCTGATGTTGGGTACATATGTATTTACAAGTATTATGCCCTTCTGAATAATTGGCCTCTTTATCATTATATAATGACCTTCTTTTTCTCTGTAATAGTTTTTTTAAATTTTTTATTGTTATGTTAATCACCATACTTTACATCATTAGTTTTTAATGTAGTGTTTCAAGATTCATTGTTTGTGCATAATACCCAGTGCTCCATTCAGAACGTGCCCTCTTTGATACCCATCACCAGCCTAGCCCATTCCCTACCCCCTCCCCTCTAGAACCCTAAGTTTGTTTTTCAGAGTCCATCATCTCTCATGGTGCCTCTCCCCCTCTGATTTCCCCCCCTTCATTCTTCCCCTCCTGCTATCTTCTTTTTTTTTTCTTAACATATATTGCATTATTTGTTTCAGAGGTACAGATCTGTGATTCAATAGTCTTGCACAATTCGCAACACTCACCATAGCACATACACTCCCCAATGTCTATCACCCAGCCACCCCCCCCACCCACCCCCCCACCACTCCAGCAACCCTCAGTTTGTTTCCTGAGATTAGATTCCTCATATCAGTGAGGTCATATGACACATGTCTTTCTCTGATTGACCTATTTCACTCAGCATAACACCCTCCAGTTCCATCTACGTCATTGCAAATGGCAAGATCTCATTCCTTTTGATGGCTGCATAATATTCCATTGTGTATATATACCACTTCTTCTTTATCCATTCATCTGTCGAAGGACATCTTGGCTCTTACCATAGTTTGGCTATTGTGGACATTGCTGCTATAAACATTGGGGTGCATGTACCCCTTCAGATCCCTACATTTATATCTTTGGGGTAAAATACCCAGTAGTGCAATTGCTAGATCATATGGTAGCTCTATTTTCAACTTTTTGAGGAACATCCATACTATTTTGCAGAGTGGTTGCACCAGCTTGCATTCCCACCAACAGTGTAGGAGGGTTCCCCTTTCACCACATCCCCGCCAACATCTGTCATTTCCTGACTTGTTAATTTTAGCCATTCAGACTGGTGTGAGGTGGTATCTCATTGAGGTTTTGATTTGGATTTCCCTGATGCCGAGCGATGTTGAGGACTTTTTCATGTGTCTGTTGGCCATTTGGATGTCTTCTTTGGAAAAATATCTGCTCATGTCTTCTGCCCATTTCTTGATTGGATTATTTGTTCTTTGGGTGTTGAGATTAAGAAGTTCTTTACAGATTTTGGATACTAGCCCTTATCTGATATATCATTTGTAAATATCTTCTCCCATTCCGTCGGTTCTCTTTTGTTTTGTTGACTGTTTCCTTTGCTGTGCAAAAGCTTTTAATCTTGATGAAATCACAACAGTACATTTTTGCCCTTGCTTCCCTTGCCTTTGGCGATGTTTCTAGGAAGAAGTTGCTGCGGCTGAGGTCGAAGACGTTGCTGCTTCTGTTCTACTTTAGGATTTTAATGGACTCCTGTCTCACATCTAGGTCTGTCAACCATTTGGAGTCTATTTTTGTGTGTGGTGTAAGGAAATGGTCCAGTTTCATTCTTCTGCATGTGGCTGTCCAATTTTCCCAACACCATTTGTTGAAGAGACTGTCTTTTTGCCATTGGACATTCTTTCCTGCTTTGTCAAAGATGAGTTGACCATAGAGTTGAGGGTCCATTTCTGGGCTGTCTATTCTGTTCCATTGATCTGTCTGTTTTTGTGCCAGAATCTTACTTTCTTGATGATGACAGCTTTGTAATAGAGCTGGAAGTCCGGAATTGTGATGCTACCAGCTTTGCTTTTCTTTTTCAACATTCCTCTGGCTATTTGGGGTCTTTTCTGGTTCCATACAATTTTAGGATTATTTGTTCCATTTCTTTGAAAAAAGTGGATGGTATTTTGATGGGGATTGCATTGAATGTGTAGATTGTTCTAGGTAGCATTGACATCTTCACAATGTTTGTTCTTCTAATCCATGAGCATGGAAAGGGTTTCCATTTCTTTGTGTCTTCCTCAATTTCTTTCATGAGTATTTTATAGTTTTCTGAGTACAGATCCTTTGCCTCTTTGGTTAGATTTATTCCTAGGTATCTTATGGTTTTAGATGCAATTGTAAATGGGATCGACTCCTTAATTTCTCTTTCTGTCTTGTTGTTGGGGTATAGGAATGCCACTGATTTCTGTGCATTGATTTTATATGCTGCCACTTTACTGAATTCCTGTATGAGTTCTAGCAGTTTTGGGGTGGAGTCTTTTGGGTTTTCCACATAAAGTATCATATCATCTGCAAAGAGTGAGAGTTTGACTTCTTCTTTGCTGATTTGGATGCCTTTGATTTCTTTTTGTTGCCTGATTGCTGTGGCTAGGACTTCTAGTACTATGTTGAATAACAGTGGTGATAGTGGCCATCCCTGCTGTGTTCCTGACATTAGGGGGAAAGCTCTCAGTTTTTCCCCATTGAGAATGATATTCACTGTAGGTTTTTCAAAGATGGCTTTTATGATATTGAGGTAGGTACCCTCTATCCCTATACTCTGAAGAGTTTTGATCAAGAAAGGATGCTGTACTTTGTCAAATGCTTTCTCTGCATCTATTGAGAGGATCATATGGTTCTTGTTCTTTCTTTTGTTAATGTATTGTATCACGTTGATTGATTTGCGGATGTTGAACCAGCCTTGCAGCCCAGGGATAAATCCCACTTGGTCATGGTGAATAATCCTTTTAATGTACTGTTGGATCCTATTGGTTAGTATTTTGGTGAGAATTTTTGCATCCATGTTCATCAAGGATACTGGTCTGTAATTATCCTTTTTGATGGGGTCTTTGTCTGGTTTAGGGATCAAGGTAATGGTGGCCTCATAAAATGAATTTGGAAGTTTTCCTTCCATTTCTATTTTTTGGAACAGTTTCAGAAGAATGGGTATTAATTTTTCTTTAAATATTTGGAAGAATTCCCCTGGGAAGCCAGTTGGCCCTGGGCTCTTGTATGCTGGGAGATTTTGATAACTGCTTCAATTTCCTTAGTGGTTATATGTCTGTTCAGGTTTTCTATTTCTTCCTGGTTCAGTTTGGTAGTGTATACATCTCTAGGAATGCATTCATTTCTTCCAGATTATCTAATTTGCTGGCATATGGTGCTCATAATATGTTCTGATAATTGTTTGTTTTTCTTTGGTGTTGGTTGTGATCTCTCCTCTTTCATTCATGATTTTATTTATCTGGGTCCTTTCTCTTTTCTTTTTGATAAGACTGGGCAGGAGTTTTTCAATCTTATTAATTCTTTCAAAGAACCAGCTCCTAATTTCGTTGATCTGTTCTAATGTTCTTCTGGTTTCTATTTCATTGATTTCTGCTCTAATCTTTATTATTTCTCTTCTCCTGCTGGGTTAAGGCGTTTTTTGTTGTTCTTTCACCGCTCCTTTAGGTGTAGGGTTAGGTTGTGTATTTGAGAGCTATCTTGTTTCTTGAGAAAGGCTTGTATTGCTATATACTTTCCTCTTAGGTCTGCCTTTGCTGCATCCCAAACATTTTGAACAGTTGTGTTTTCATTTTCATTGGTTTCCATGAATTTTTTAAATTCTTCTTTAATTTCCTGGTTGACCCATTCGTTGTTTGTTAGGATGCTCTTTAGCCTCCATGTATTTGAGTTCTTTCCAACTTTCCTCTTGTGATTGAGTTCTAGTTTCAAAGCACTGTGGTCTGAAAAGTTGCAGGGAGTGATCCCAAACTTTTGGTACCAGTTGACACCTGATTTGTGACCTAGGATGTGATCTATTCTGGAGAATAATCAATGGGCACTCGAGAAGAATGTGTATTCTGTTGCTTTGGGATGGAATGTTCTGAATAGATCTGTGAGGTCCATTTTGTCCAGTGTGTCATTTATAGTCTTTATTTCCTTGTTGATCTTTTGCTTAGATGATCTGTCCATTACAATGAGCAGGGTGTTAAAGTCCCCACTATTATTGTATTATTGTCAATGTGTTTCTTTATTTTTGTTATTAATTGCCTTATATAATTGGCTGCTCCCATGTTAGGGGCATAGATATTTACAATTCTTAGATCTTCTTGTTGGATAGACACTTTAGGTGGGATATAGTGTTCTTCCTCATCTCTTATTATACTCTTTGGTTTAAAATCTAATTTTTCTGACACAAGGATTGCCACTTCAGCTGTCTTTTGGTGTCCGTTATATGGCAAATGGTTTTCCACCCTCTCACTTTCAATCTGGAGGTGTCTTTGGCTCTAAAATGAGTCTCTTGCAGACAGCATATCCATAGGTCTTGTTTTTTTATCCAATCTGATAGCCTGTGTCTTTTGATTGGGGCATTTAGCCCATTTACATTCAGGGTAACTATTGAAAGATATGAATTTAGTGCCATTGTATTGCCTGTAAGGTGACTGTGACTGTATATTGTCTGTGTTCCTTTCTGATCTGTGCTGCTTTTAGGCTCTCTCTTTGCTTAGAGGACCCCTTTCAATATTTCTTGTAGGGCTGGTTTTGTGTTTGCAAATTCCTTTAGTTTTTGTTTGTCCTAGAAGCTTTTTATCTCTCCTTCTATTTTCAATGACAGCCTAGCTGGATATAGTATTTTGGCTGGATATTTTTCTCATTTAGTGCTCTGAATATATCATGCCAGTCCTTTCTGGCCTGCCAGGTCTCTGTGGATAGGTCTGTTGCCAATCTACTGTTTCTACCATTGTAGGTTACAAATCTCTTCTCCTGAGCTGCTTTCAGGATTTTCTCTTTGTCTGAGACTTGTAAGTTTTACTATTTGTTGTTGGGGTGTTGACCCATTTTTATTGATTTTGACAGGGTTTCTATGTGCCTCCTGAATTTTGATGCCTGTTTCCTTCCCCAAATTAGGGAAGTTCTCTGCTATAATTTGCTCCAATATACCTTCTGTCCCCCTCTCTCTTTCTTTTTCTTCTGGGATCCCAATTATTCTAATGTTGTTTCATCTTATGGTATCACTTATCTCTAGAATTCTGCCCTGATGATCCAGTAGTTGTTTATCTCTCTTTTTCTCAGCTTCTTTATTTTCCATTGGTCTTCTCTATCACTAATTCTTTCTTCTGCCTCATTTATCCTAGCAGTTAGAGCCTCCATTTTTTTACTGCACCTCATTAATAGCCTTTTGATTTTGACTTGGTTAGATTTTAGTTCTTTTATTTCTCCAGAAAGGGTTTCTCTAATATCTTCCATGCTTTTTCGAAGCCCAGCTAGTATCTTTATAATCGTCATTCTGAACTCTAGTTCTGACATCTTACTAATGTCCGTATTGATTAGATCCATGACAATCAGTACAGCCTCTCTTTCTTTTTTTGAGGTGGTTTTTTCCATCTTGTATTTTGTCCAGAGGAGAATAGATGAATGAGAGAACTAAATACTCACAGGGTAACAATGACCCCAGAAAAATATACACTGAACAAATTAAAAAAGACCTGAAACTGGGGGAAAAGAAAAGGAAAGAACAAAAAAAGAAAAAAAAAGAATAAGATAAAAAAAAGAAGAATATGATCAGACTGGTGAATAGATCAGTGCCACACACTAGACTTTGGGCATATTTTGGTCTGTTAGAAGAAACTGCTTCCCAATATTTTAAAGAAAAGAAACCTTATATTTGTACAAAAATAAGGGTGAATATGATGAAGGAATGGAATATGACTCTAAAGATGAAAATTATAAAAATTTTTAAAAAGGAATTGATAAGAAGTTGGTTGAAAAAAGAAAGAAGAGAAATTTAAAAAAAAGGGAGAGAATGTGATCAGACAGGAGACTAGAACAAAACCATACACTAGAGATTTAGGTTATATTTTGGTCTGTTAGAAGAAACTGTATCCCAAAATTTACAGAGGGAACAACTTATTTAGATACCAAAAGTAAGGTTAACTACTATGAAGGGATAGAATATGACTCTAAAAATGTAAAATAAAAAAGACTTTTTAAAAAGGGATTGATAAGTTATTTGTTGAAAAAGGGGGAAAATTTTCAAAAAAATAGAAAAAGAAAAAAGGAAAATTAAAAAAATTAACTCTGAAAGACTAAAGAATCAGGGGAACAAGAACCATGAACTCTATGTGCTGTATTCCCTTAGTGCTGGAGTTCTGTCTTTCTCATTGATCAGTAAACTGGGTCTTGGATGGCTGTTTTTGCTGATCTTCTGGAGGAGGGGCCTGTTGCTGTGGTTCCCAAATGTCTTTGCCGGAGGCAGATTTGCCCCGCCCTTGCCCAGTCCGGGCTAAGAAATCTGCTAGGGTTTGCTCTTGGGATCTTTTGTTCCCTGCAAGGTTTTTGTACAGCTTTGGAGGATGAGAGTGAAAATGGCAGCCTCCCAATCTCTGCCCCAGAGGAGCCAAGAACTCAGGGCCCTACTCTTCAGTGAGCCCCCAGAGAAAAGCAATCACTCCTCTCTCCCCGGTCTCCGGCTGTACTCTGTGCTCACCTGGCCTGTGACCGAGCATTTCTATCTCTGGCTCACGACACTGTGTGGAGTCTCCAAACTCAGCAGATTCCTGAGGTGCACTCCCCTGCCGCTCCTCCCAGGGGAGGAAGGGGTGTCTCCCCAGATCTGCCACTTGTTGGGTCCCTGCTGGAAGAGCAGTGGACCGACTGTGCTGCGGATCATGGTTTATGGCAACCCCAAGCTGAGAGCCCATTCCTTGGCTCCATCTCTGCAGTCGGCTTTCCCACTCCAATATGTGGGATCTCTGCCACACTTAGGCACCCCCGGTCTTCCTCTGACCCCAAGGGTCCTGAGACAACACTGTCCCAGCAAGTGTTCCACCCCCCACTTAGCCACTGGAGTGACATCCCTCAGTGGAGTCAGCTTCTAAAAGTTCCTATTTTGTGCTCAGCTCTCTATCACTTGCCAGTAGTGGCTGACGGAGACCCCCCTCCCCCGCCGTCTATCTTCCCAAATAGTGCCTCAGATTCACTTCTCCGCACGTCCTACCTTCCAGAAATTGGTCGCTTTTCTGTTCAGAGAGTTGTTGCTATTTTTTTCTTTGATCTCCTGTTGAGTTCGTAGGTGTTCAGAATGGTTTGATCCCTATCTAGCTGAATTCCTGGGACCAGATGAAATTTAGGTCTCCTACTCCTCCACCATCTTGCTCAAAGTTTTATTGTTTTTCCTTTCATCTTTAAGTGTTCAAATAGTCCTGGAATTGCCTTTTGTGGCTGATGTGAGGTTGTGATTAAATTGTATTTTTTAAAGTGTCTACTTTTCTCACTATGGTACAATTTTGACTTCATATTATATTCTATTATCTGTATTTGGGACTTTCTCTTTACTTCAAAATAGATAGACTATTCAAAGTGCCAGGCACAGTTCTAGGCACATGTTATTCAACAATAAAAAATACAGAATAAGATTTTCTACTCGCATTGACTTTAAGTTTTGTAGGGAGAAATCAGATAATAAACAATGGACATAGTAAATAAATAAATTGTTTAAATACAATAAGGTGACAAATTCTATGCAAATAAAGAAAAACAAGTCCTCGAGTGGAAGAGGGTCAGGATGAAATTTAAATTGGAATGATCAGAGCAAGCACACTGAAAAAAGAACATTAAAGATTTGAAGAATTAAAAGTTAGCAGTGTGGTTATCCAGGTAAAGAGTAATTGGCCAGTGCAAAAACTAGGAGGCAGATGTATACCTTACAGATCAAAGAAAAAGCAAGTAGACCAATGTAATTGTATCAAAGCGAGTTAGAGTTTATAGAGTTAATGAAGGACAGATTATCTGGGGGTTCAAGGCCATTATAAGGTCTTTGGGAAACGAATGCATGTTTTTGAGAAACCAGATTTACATTTTATAGGATCCTTCTGGCTGTTAATTTGAGAATAGACTGCAGTTAGTGTATGAAGCAAAGCAGGGAGAAATAAAATGAAGCAAAGAATGGAGGTCAATTAGGAAGACATTGCACTAGTACTGTCAGATACTATTTATATTTTGGACCAGATGGTTTCAATAGAGGCAGAAAAATAAGTTCAAATATTGCATATATTAAAAGTAAAGACAACAGAATATACAAATAAATTATTACATTATATGAAAGAAAAAATTTAAGAGTAAGCCTGGTTTGGTTATGGCAGGAATGATTAGAAGTCCAATTATGAAAATATGGAATTTGTGGTGTTCACTGAGCTTCCAAATAGAAATATTGAAAAAAACAAACAAACAGATGCAAGTCTGTAGTTGCAGATAAATGTCTAAATTTTATACATAAGGTCATTACTCTATTTATTTATCTTTCCCTGAAACAAATCTGCACTTTCTTATCTGGCTATATAACTACAGTAAGACTATATATGTAAAAAGGACATTCTCCCATGTTATTTGTCTTCTCCAAAAATGTCTAAATTATTCTTGGTCCTTTACACTTTCATAAAAATTTTGGAATAAGTATATTAAATTCCATTAAAAAGCAAAAGTAAAAGTAAGCAAAAACTACTAACACTTTTAGTGTAATTTCTTTGAATCTATAATTCAATTTTGGGAAAACCAACAACTTAATAGCAATGAGACTTCTAATATGTGAATATAATTTATATGGCAAATTATGTGTGTCTTAATATCTTTTAAAAAGATTTTACAATTTTTTTCTCTAGAGGCCTTGCATAAAATTCATTACTTTATAATTGTTATTGTGATTTTAAAAGTTGTACAATTTCTGTCCCTTTAGTGTTTACTGATATGTAGAAATACAATGGATTTTTGTTTATTAATTTCTTTCCCAGCAAGCTGGTTAAAATTAACAATTTCTAATTCTAGATTTAAGGTTTAAGTAATTCTAATATCTAATTATAATTTACTGACATAATAATAATTCCTTTTGGATTCTCTTACACATTACACTAGTTATTGCACTAAATAAGATCTGCAATAAAATACTGAACTGAAATGGTGGTATCAGACATTGTGGCCTTGTTTTCAACCCCCAAAATGAATACCATCAGTGTTTTACCCATAGATAGGATGTTAGTTGTAAGGGTTTTGTGAATATAATTTATAAGAAAAAGAACGTTCCTTTTCAATTGTTTTCTGTGAGGTTTTTTAAAAAATTTTTATTGTTATGTTAATCACCGTACATTACATCATTACTTTTGATGTAGTGGTCCATGATTCATTGTTTGTATATAACACACAGTGCTCCGTGCAGACTGTGCCCTCTTTAATACCCATAACCAGGCTAACCCATCCTCCCAACCCCCTCCTCTCTAGAACCCTCAGTTTGTTTTTCAGAGTCCATCATCTCTTATGGTTCCTCTCCCCCTCCGATTTCCCCCCTTCATTCTTCCCCTCCTGCTATCTTCTTCTTCTTCTTCTTCTTTTTTTTTAACATATTGTATTATTTGTCTCAGAGGTACAGATCTGTGATTCAACCATCTTGCACAATTCACAGTGCTCACAATAGCACATACCCACCCCAATGTCTATCACCCAGCCACCCCCTCCCTCCCACCCCCCACCACTCCAGCAACCCTCAGTTTGTTTCCTGAGATGACGAACACCTCATATCAGTGAGGTCATATGGTATATTCTTTCTCTGATTGAATTATTTCGCTCAGCATAACACCCTCCAGTTCCATCTACGTCGTTGCAAATGGCAAGATTTCATCCTTTTTGATGGCTGCATAATATTCCATTGTGTATATATACCACTTCTTCTTTATCCATTCATCTGTCAATGGACATCTTGACTCTTTCCACAGTTTGGCTATTGTGGACATTGCTGCTATAACATTGGGATGCATGTACCCATTTGGATCCCTACATTTATATCTTTGGGGTAAATATCCAGTGCAATTCCTGGATTGTATGGTAGTTCTATTTTCAAATTTTTGAGGAACCTCCATACTGTTTTCCAGAGTGGTTGCACCAGCTTGCATTCCCACCAACAGTGTAGGAGGGTTCCCCTTTCTCCTCATCCCCGCCAACATCTGTCGTTTCCTGAGTTGTTAATTTTAGCCATTGTGATTGGTGTGAGGTGGTATCTCATTGAAGTTGTGATTTGGATTTCTATGATGCCTTTTTCATGCGTCTGTTGGCCATTTGGATGTCTTCTTTGGAAAAATGTCTGTTCATGTCTTCTGCCCATTTCTTGATTGGATCATTTGTTCTTTGGGTGTTGAGTTTAAGACTTTCTTTATAGATTTTGGATACTACCCCTTTACTCTGATATGTCATTTGCAAATATCTTCTCCCATTGGGTCGGTTGTCTTTTGGTTTTGTTGACTGTTTCTTTTGCTGTGCAAAAGCTTTTTATCTTGATGAAGTCCCAAGAGTTCATTTTTGCCCTTGTTTCCCTTGCCTTTGGTGATGTTTCTAGGAAGAAGTTGCTGTGGCTGAGGTTGAAGATGTTGCTGCCTGTGTTCTCCTTTAGGATGTGGATGGACTCCTATCTCACATTTAGGTCTTTCAACCATTTTCAGTCTGTTTTTGTGTGTGGTGTAAGGAAATGGTCCGGTTTCATTCTTCTGCATGTGGCTGTCCAATTTTCCCAACACCATTTGTTAAAGAGACTGTCTTTTTTCCACTAGACATTCTTTCCTGCTTTGTCAAAGATGAGTTGACCAAAGAGTTGAGGGTCTATTTCTGGGCTCTTTATTCTGTTCCATTGATCTATGTGTCTGTTTTTGTGCCAGTACCATACTGTCTTGATGATGACAGCTTTGTAATAAAGCTGGAAGTCCAGAATTGTGATGCCACCAGCTTTGCTTTTCTTTTTCAACATTCCTCTGGCTATTCGGGGTCTCTTCTGGTTCCATACAAATTTTAGGATTATTTGTTCCATTTCTTTGAAAACAGTTGATGGTAGTTTGATGGGGATTGTTTTGAATGTGCGGATTGCTCTAGTTAGGATTGACATCTTCACAATTTTGTTCTTCCAATCCATGAGCATGGAACGTCTTTCCGTTTCTTTATATCTTCCTCAATTTCTTTCATGAGTATTTTAGAGTTTTCTGAGTACAGATCTTTTGCCTCTTTGGTTAGATTTATTCCTAGGTATCTTATGGTTTTGGGTGCCATTGTAAATGGGATTGACTCCTTAATTTCTCCTTCATCTGTCTTGTTGTGGGTGTATAGGAATGCCACTGATTTCTGTGCATTGATTTTATATGCTCCCACTTTACTGAATTTCTGTATGAGTTCTAGAGTGTTGAGGTGGAGTCTTTTGGGTTTTCCACATACAGTATCATATCATCTGCAAAGAGTGAAAGTTTGACTTCTTCCTTGCCGAGTTGGATGCTTTTGATTTCTTTTTGTTGTCTGATTGCTGTGGCTAGGACTTCTAATACTATGTTGAATAGCAGTGGTGATAGTGGACATTCCTGCCGCATTCTTGACCTTAGAGGGTAAGGTCTCAGTTTTTCCCCATTGAGAATGATATTCACTGTGTGTTTTTCATAGATGGCCTTTATGATATTGAGGTATGTACCCTCTATCCCTATACGCTGAAGAGTTTTGATCAAGAATGGATGCTGTACTTTGTCAAAAACATTTTCTGCATCCATTGAGAGGATCATATGATTTTTGTTCTTTCTTTTGTTAATGTATTGTATCACATTGATTGATTTGTGGATGTTGAACCAACCTTGCAGCCCAGTACTAAATTCTACTTGGATGTGGTGAATAACCCTTTTATGTATGTTGGGTCATATTGGCTTGTATTTTGGCAAGAATTTTTGCATCCATGTTCATCAAGGATGTTGGTCTGTAATTCTCCTTTTTGATGGGGCTTTGTCCGGTTTGGGGATCAAGGTAATGGTGGCCTCATAAAGCGAGTTTGGAAGTTTTCCTTCATTTCCATTTTTTGGAATGTGTCAAAAGAATAGGTACTAATTCCTTTTTAAATGTTTTGTAGAATTCCCCTGGAAAGATATCTGGTCCTGGGCCTTTGTTTGTTGGGAGATTTTTGATGACTGCTTCAATTTCCTTAGTGGTTATAGGTCTGTTCAGGTTTTCTATTTCTCCTGGTTCAGTTTAGTAGTTGATACATCTCTAAGAATGCATCCATTTCTTCCAGATTATCTAATTTGCTGGCATAGAGTTGCTCATAATATGTTCTTATAATTGTTTGTATGTCTTTAGTGTTGGTTGTGATCTCTCCTCTTTCATTCATGATTTTGTCGATTTGGGTCCTTTCTCTTTTCTTTTTGATAAGTCTGGCCAGGGGTTCATCAATCTTTTTAATTCTTTCAAAGAACCAGCTTTTGTTGATCTGTTCTAATGCTTTTTTGGTTTCTATTTCATTGATTTCTGCTCTGATCTTTATTATTTCTCTTCTCCTGCTGGGCTTAGGCTTTATTTGCTGTTCTTTCTCCAGCTCCTTTAAGTGTAGGTTTAGGTTGTGTATTTGAGAGCTTTCTTGATTCTTGAGAAAGGCTTGCATTGCTGTATACATTCCTCTTAAGACTGCCTTTGCTGTATCCCAAAGATTTTGAACAGTTGTATTTTCATTTTCTTGTTTTTCCATGAATTTTTTAAATTCTTCTTTAATTTCCTTGTTGACGCATTCATTCTTTAGTAGGATGCTCTTTAGCCTCCATGTATTTGAGTTCTCTCTGACTTTCCTCTTGTGACTGAGTTCTAGTTTCAAAGCACTGTGGTCTGAAAATATGCAGGGAATGATCCCAATCTTTTGGTATCAGTTGAGACCTGATTTGTGACCTAGGATGTGATCTCTTCTGGAGAATGTTCCATGGGCACTAGAGAAGAATGTATATTCTGTTGCTTGGGATGCAATGTTTTGAATATATCTGTGAAGTCCATTTGGTCCAGTGTGTCTTTAACGTCTTTATTTCCTTGTTGATCTTTTGCTTAGATGATCTGTCCATTTCAGTGAGGGGGGTGTTAAAGTCCCCCACTATTATTGTATTGTTGTCTATGTGTTTCTTTGCTTTTGTTTTTAATTGCCTATATAATAGGCTGCTCCCATGTTAGGGGCACAGATATTTACAATTGTTAGATCTTCTTGTTGGATAAACCCTTTAAGTAGGATATAGTGTCCTTCCTCAGCTCTTATTACAGTCTTTGAATTAAAATCTAATTTGTCTGATATAAGGATTGACACCTCAGCTTTCTTTTGGTGTCCATTACAATGGTAAATCATTTCCCACCCCCTCACTTTCAATCTGGGGGTTTCTTTGGGTCTAAAATCAGTCTCTTGCTGTCAGCATACTGATGGGTCTTGTTTTTTTATCCAATCTGATGCCCTCTGTTTTTTGATTAGGGCTTTTAGCCCATTTACATTCAGGGTAACTATTGAAAGTTATGAATTAAGTGCCATTGTATTGCCTGTACGGTGACTATCACTGTATATTGTCTCTCTTCCTTTCTGGTCTATGTTGTTTCTAGGCTCTCTCTTTGGTTAGAGGACCCCTTTCAGTATTTCTTGGAGGGCTGGTTTCGTGTTTGCAAATTCCTTATTTTTTTTTTTTTTTGTCCTGGAAGCTTTTTATGTCTCCTTCTATTTTCAATGACAGCCTAGCTGGACATAATATTCTTGGCTGCATATTTTTCTCGTTTAGTTCTCCAAAGATATCATACCAGTTCTTTCTGTCCTGCCAGGTCTCTGTGGATAGGTCTGTTGCCAATCTGATGTTTCTACCATTATAGGTTACATATCTCTTCTCCCGAGCTGCTTTCAGGATTTTCTCTTTGTCTCTAAGACTCGTAAGTTTTACTATTAGATGTCAGTGTGTTGAGCTATTTTTATTGATTTTGAGGGGGATTCTCTGTGCCTTGTGGATTTTGATGGCTGTTTCCTTCCCCATATTAGGGAAGTTCTCTGCCATTATTTGCTCCATTATACCTTCTGCCCCCTCTCTCTTTCTTCTTTTTCTGGGATCCCAATTATTCTAATGTTGTTTTGTCTTATGGTATCGCTTATCTCTCGAATTCTACCCTCATGATCCGGTAATTGTTCATCTCTCTTTTTCTCAGCTTCTTTATTTTCCATCATTTGGTCTTCTCTATCACTGATTCTCTCTTCTGCCTCATTTATCCTAGCAGTTAGCTCCACCATTTTTGATTGTACCTCATTAATAGCCTTCTTTTTGATTTCGACTTGGTTAGATTTTAGTTCTTTTATTTCTCCAGCAAGGGTTTCTCTAATAACTTCCATGCTTTTTTCAAGCCTAGCTGGTATCTTTAAAATCATCATTCTGAACTCTAGGTCTGACATCATACTAATGTCCGTATTGAGTAGGTTCCTGGCAGTTGGTACTGCCTCTTTTTCTTTTTGTTGAGGTAATTTTTTCCGTTATGTCATTTTTTCCAGAGAACAATAGATGAATGAGAGAACAAACTGCTAACAGGGTAACAACGTCCCCAGAAAAATATGCTCTAAACAAATCAGAAAAGACCTGAAACCGGGAGAAAAGAAAGGGAAAGAACGAAAAAAGAAAAAAAAATGAAAAAGAAAAAGGTAAAAACAAACAAAAACAAAAACAAAAAAAACAGAATATGATGTGGCTGGTGCGTAGATCAGTTCCACACACTAGATTTTGGGTGTATTTTGGTTTGTTAGAATATAGTGCCTCCCAAAATTTTAAAGAAAGAAAAACTTATATATGTACAAAAATAATGGTTGATACAATGAAGGAATGGAATATGACTGTAAAGATGTAAATTATAAAAAAATTTTATAAAAGGAATTGATAAGATAAGAAGTTGTTTGAAAAAAGAAAGAACTGGATTTAAAAAGAAAAATAGAGAAAAGGGGCAGAGAATGTGATCAAGCAGGAGACTAGAACAAAGCTATACACTGGAGATTAGGGTATATTTTGATCTGTTTCAAGAGACTGTATCTCAAAATTTTAAAGAGAGAACAACTTACATATATATGCCAATAACGAGTGTAACTACTATGAATGGATAAAATATGACTCTAAAAATGAAAAATAAAAATGCTTTTTAAAAAGGGATTGATAAGTGTTGGTTGAATAAGGGAAAAAGAAAAATTAAAAAAAAAGACAGTTAAAAAAATTAACTTTGAAAGACTAAAGAATCATTGTAAAAAAGCCATGTGCAGTGTTCCCCTATCTCTGGAGTTCTGCCGTTCTCATTGATTGGTTAACTCGGTCTTGGCTGGCTGTTCTTGCTGATCTTCTGGGGAGGGGCCTGTTGCCGTGGTTCCCAAATGTCTTTGCTGGAGGCGGAATTTCCCTGCCCTTGCCTGGTCTGGGCTAATTAATCTGGTCGGGTTTGCTCTCAGGAGCTTTTGTTCCCTGCAAGCTTTCTCTAAGGCTTTGGAGGGTGAAAGTGAAAATGGTGGCCTCCAAATTTCCACCCCAGAGGAGCCGAGAATGCTGGGCCCTGCGCCTCAGTGAGCCCCAGAGTAAAGCAGTCAATCACTCCCATCTTCCTGGTCTCTGGCCACACTCCAGCATCATCTGGCCTGTGACTGAGCATTTCCATCTCTGGCACCAGACCCCGTGTGGAGTCTCCAAACCCAGCAGATCCCTGTGGTGCACTCCCACTCCGTTCCTCCCGGGGGAGGAAGGAGCATCTCCCCGATCTGCTGTTTGTTGGGTCCCTGCTGGAGGAGCAGTGGCCCCACTGGGCCACGGATCACAGTTTATGTCAACCCCGAGCTGAAAGTCCACGCCTCGGCTCTGTCTCTGTAGCTGGCTTCCCTGCTCCCATACCTGGGAGATCTGCCACATTCAGGCATCCCCGGTCTTTCTGTGACCCCAAGGGTCCTGAGACGACACTGTCCCGTGAGGGTTCCACCCTCCGCTTAGCCACTGGAATGATGTCCCTCAGCGGAGTCGACTTCTAAACATTCCAATTTTGTGCTCCACTGCTCTATCACTTGCCAGAAGTGGCAGACAGAGGCCCCCTCCCCCGCCATCTATCCTACCAAATATCAATATCGCCTCGGATTCACTTCTCTGCATGTCCTACCTTCCAGAAAGTGGTCGCTTTTCTGTTCATAGAGTTGTTGCTATTCTTTTCTTTGATCTCCTGTTGAGTTTGTAGGTGTTCAGAATGGTTTGATCCTTATCCAGCTGAATTCCTGAGACCAGAGGAAATCCAGGTCTCCTACTCCTCCGCCATCTTGCTCCGCCCCCTCTAACAGCTATTGCTGTGAGGTTTTTATTTCTGTTTTCATCATGGATGAGTTTTAAATTTTATCATAAACTTTTTCTGTACATATTGAAATGATCACTTGGAACACAATATGATAAATATATCTATTGATATTCTAATTTGAAAAAAATTCTTTCTTAGAATAAAACTTACTTAGTCATGGTACATTTTTCTTTTTTCAAAAAAAATATTGTCGTTAGTTTTACTATTCTTGCATTTAAGCTTTTTTTGCACTTATTTTCATGAATGGCATGAAATTGTAATTTATTTTCCCTTATACCTTTGTTGCATTTTAGTTTCTAGGATTATGCTAGCCTCAGAATATAAGCACAGAGTATCTCATATTCTTTTTTTAAAAATTTTCTTTCAAAGACTGTGTTAGATTGGATTCATTTCTCCTTTCATTGTTTTTAAATGCTCTCTGATGAAGTCATCTGGGCCTGGAGTTTTCTGAGTGAAAGTTTCTGAATAATGAGTCAAACTTCTTAAATGATTTTGGACTAATAAGTTTTTCTATCTTTTTAGGACTCAATCTTGCTACATTATGTGTTGTTGTTGTTGTTTTCTTTTTCTTCAAGAAATACTTCCATTCCATCTAAACCATGAAATAGTGGCAAAATCTTCACTTGATATACTTTCATTACCTTTTCAGTGTCTCCAATATCCATTCTGTGTTCCTTTAAAAATCACCTATACAATAGGTGATTTTACCTGCACCTCTATTTACTTTGAACAATACTGTTAGAGATATTTCAATTTTATTAGTATTTTCAAAAAAACTTTTCACTTTGTTGATTTTACCTAATAATTATACCTCTTCTAGTTTATTGATTTCTAGTTTATTGATTTCTGTCCTTACCCTTTGACTTACTTTAAGTTTATTTTGTTCTTCTTTCTGTTATTAACTTCCCAAAATATATTTCTTTAACTTTCAATTACATTTCTTTTTAATACATGTATTACCAAGCCTGTAATTTTTCATTAAACTACAGTTTGACTGCATCCCACAAAACTTAGAGATGAACTTTATTTATTGTTCACTTCAAAATATTGTCATTTTTAGTTTTTCTTGGATCAATGAATGTTTGAAATTATATTGCTTAATCTTCAATATAGGAAGCTTTATAGTTTTCATAATTGACTTTTACCTTAACTAAACTGTACACTTAGAATATAGAATATATTCCATATTACTTTATTTTGAAATTTGTTGAGACTTGATTTATGGTCTAAGGAATGGTTAGATTTTTAAGTAGTTCAACATATATTTGAAATGAATGTGTATTTTACAGTTCTTGGATAAAGAATTCTGTTCTGTAATGACTTTAAGCAATGTTTGTTAATTGTGTTCTCCAAATTTATTTTATTAATGTTTGTTCTCAAAACTACTCATTGAAATAGGCTAAAATCTTTTAATTAGATTGTTTTGTGTATTTTACCTTATACACATGTCAATTTTTTATTTATATATTTTGAGGCTCTGTTTTGAGGTACATCAAATTTTATCTTTAAAAAGTGCTGCATGTTATTTTTAGAAATACTTTTCTTGTTTAAGTCCATTTTGTCTACTATCAATGAAATTATATCAGCTTTTTAATTATTATTATTTTAGTGCTACTATTTCCTTTATAATGTTCTTCCTTTAAGCTTTGGTGTTTCCTTATGTTTTAAATAAGACAAAAGATGGAGCCTTTAAAGCAAACAAAAACAAACAACAAAAACCTTTGACTGAGAAAGGCAAACCCTCCTACACTGTTGGTGGGAATGCAAGCTGGTGCAGCCACTCTGGAAAACAGTATGGAGGTTCCTCAAAAAGTTAAAAATAGAGCTATCCTATGACCCAGCAATTGCACTACTGGGTATTTACCCCAAAGATACAAATGTAGTAATCCAAAAGGGCACCTGCACCCCAGTGTTTATAGTAGCAGCGTCCACAATAGCCAAACTATGGAAAAAGCCTAGATGTCCATCAACATCTATGCTCTAGGCCCTAGTGTCTAGGGCCTGGCACTTCAGGGAGTGTCTCTGGTGTGTGCTGCATGCACTGTGCTGCTGTGTTTTGGCTTCTTTTATCCTTCAGTCCAGTCATCTGCAGAGTCTGTCCTTGCCTGCTATGGACAGTGTTTGGTCCCTGGTTTGAATGTAGTGAGTTTTAACAAGGTGTGCTCTGCTCTGCTTCTGAAATGGGACCTGACCCACTTCCATGAGAACTGAGACCCATCAACAGATGAATGGATAAAGAAGATGTGATACACAAACACACACACACACACACACACACACACACACACACACACACAATGGAATATTATGCAGCTATCAAAAAATGAAATCTTGCCTTTTGCAATGACATGGATGAAATTAGAGGGTATTATGCTAAGCAAAATAAGTCAATCAGAGAAAGACAATTATATGATCTCACTGATATGTGGAATTTGAGAAACAAGGCAGAAGGTCATAGGAGAAAGAGGAAAAAATGAAACAAGAAGAAACCAGAGAGGGGACAAATCATAAGAGACTCTTAATCTCAGGAAACAAATTGAGGGTTGCTAGAGTGGAGGGGGTTGGGAGGGATCGGGTGGCTGGGTGATGGACATTGCGGAGAGTATGTGTTGTGATGAGTACTGTGCACTGTGTAAGACTGATGAATCACAGACCTGTACCCCTGAAATAAATAACACATTATATGTTAATAATAAAATTTAAAAAAATTAAAAAAAAAAACCCTGGCTACTAATGTTTGTCCTTTAACTAAGGAATTGGTTCTATTCATATTTTTTTGATATTACTGATACAGTTTCTTTAATTCATCATTTGTGTGCTTTCTTTTATCATATTTGTTCAATCTTCTTTTTCTCTTTTTTAATATTTTCATTTGGAATTAAATGTATTAAATTATCACTTTTTACAATTAATATTTATGTTTGATTCTGTTTTTTATATAGATAACCAGACAACTGCAACTTCTATTTATTAAAATTTAAATTAATATTTTCATCATCTTCTTTTATTTTTGTCATTTAATTTACTTCTGTGTTGTTTGTTCATTAATCTCACAAGTTTTTATTGTTATTGATACAGCCAGTACATGTATAGATTTACTCACATATCTGCTAGTTCATTTCTCTCTAGTCCTTACTGTATCAGACTTTTCATCTGGGAGTGTTTCTCTTCTGCAAGATGTACAGTCTTAGAAATTTCTTGAGAGTGGCTCAGTTATTGTTAGTACCTGATGTTTCCATATGATGGGTGAGATTTTAGGTTCACTTTATCCTGAAGTATAATCCTTTAGTAATAAGCCAGCATAGCATTAGGAGACTCTCTTTTTTGACTCCTGCCTTGGACAGACTCTCTCCTTCCACTTCTGTCTATTTTACCATTAAAATAGTACAAGTTTTTCTTGGTAAACAGATACCCTCAGGGATAGTCAGCTTCAGTATTCCCCTGCTTTCTTCCCTGAATTCCCCCCTTTCTCTTAGATTTTAAAACCGTGGGGAAAAAAAAAGATCATTAGCAGTGACTGTTTTGTATTTTAAAGATAATCCCCTCCAAAAGCAACTTTGCCTATATCCCTCCTTTCTGAGAAGAATAACTATTTCTATCCTTATTTAAGAAGTCCTCATGGGTGCCGGGGTGGCTCAGTCATTAAGTGTCTGCCTTTGGCTCAGGTCATGATCCCAGGGTCCTGGGATGGAGCCCCACATCGTGCTCCTCGCTCCGTGGGAAGCCTGCTTCTCCCTCTCCCAGTCCCCCTGCTTATGTTCCCTCTCTCACTGTGTCTCTCTCTGTCAATAAATAAAATCTTAAAAAAAAAAAGTCCTCTTCTGAGGCTCCAGTTATGACCTCTTCTTTCTTCTTTGCTCTATTATGTCACGTCTATCTTCCAAAGAAACTCCATGATTTCTTTTCCCAGAGTTCTCAAATATTTTGGTCTCCTCCATTATTAAAATCCTACAAAAGAATCTTTAAGATTTACCCCTACAATAAGCTATTGTCTAATCTCCTTATCTACAAAACGTTTTTTCAAGATTCTGCATTTGTTGCCCTTGTTTTCTTTTCTTAACCCATTTCAGTGAGGCAAAAAACGAAACAAAACAGAACAACTCAGTCACATTTGGAGACCTTCTCTTTTCTTCTTTCTATAGGTGATAAAATATTTCTACTTCTTTGAGTTTTTTATAATAGAGATAATATCAAAAAATAACAGCTGAATGAATAATCCTGTCACATATGTGATTGCCTCCATTCAGTAATAAGAGGATGGTATAAAATGACTTGTTGCTGAGTCTGTGACTAGATTGGTTCTTAGGAGGGCTGGATATTTTTTTTTTAAGATTTTGTTTATTTATTTGAGAGTGTGAGAACCAGAGAGCACAAGTGGGGTGAGAGAGCAGGAGCAGGGTGAAGGGCAGAGGGAGAAGCAGTCTCCCTGCTGAGCAGGGAGCCCAATTCCAGCTCCATCCAGGACTCCAGGATCATGACCTGAGCCAAGGCAAATGCTTAACTGACTGAGCCACCCAGGTGCCCCAGGAGGGCTGATCTTAATAAGACCTTGACTTGTAGTTCTTAGAATTGTTACTGGCACTGTCAGAATTTAATAATTATGTTATTAAAAAATTTTAAAAAAACATTATGGCCATTCCCAAGGAAAATTATTCAGAAGATCAATTTTTTTAACATACTGTATATGTGGAAAACCTTCATTGATTACCTCATATTATTAATAAACATACTTTTACATTATTCTAAAGAATATGTTTTTTTAATTATATTTCACAATGTTTCTCATTTGTAATGAAAAGAGATTTGAATTTAATAGAAGAAAAATTAAATTGTCTCCTGTCCTGCCTCTGTAATTCAAATTAAATGTTACCATAGATAATGTTAATGAGCTATGTTCTGGAACCATTTTAACACATTTATTATCCTGATTTAATGAGAAAGTGAACAAATCTTTAAACATATGTTCTATGTAAAGAGGTATACAAGGGATGTGGGGCTTTTTTTTAATTTATAGCATAGTATTTAAAACTGTACACCCTGTTGATTTTATGGGAGTTCTCTGTGTCTCCTGGATGTGAATGTCTGTTTCCTTCCCCAAATTAGGGAAGTTTTCTGCTATTATTTCTTGAAAATAATTTTCTGCCCTCTTTTCTCTCTCTTCTTCTGGGACTCCTGTAATATGAATGTTCTTACATTTGATGGAGTCACTGAGTACCCTAAATCTATTCTCATGTTGCATAATTCTTCTTTTGTTCAGCTTCACCATTTCCATTATTTTGTCTTCTAGGTCACTAATTTACTCCTCTTCTTCTTCCAAACTGCTGTTCATTGTATCAAGCCTGTTTCCAATCTCGTTTATTGTATTCTTCATCTCTGATTGATTATTTTTTAATTTTTTCTCTGTGGTAAGGGTCTCATTGATGTCTTTTATTCTTTTAAGTCCAGTGAGTATCCTATGACTGTCGCTTTAAATTCCCTATCAGGCACGTTACTTATTTCTCTTTCTCTTAGATCTCTGTCCATGGCCTTATCTTGTCCTTTCACTTGGGATAAGTGGAATAAATCCCTCAATCTTGGCATTTTTGTGCATGTCTGTGCCTTCTTCTCTGTGTTAGAAAAGCCATTTATGTCTCCTGCTCCTGACAGTAATAACCTTATGAAGAGATCATGTAGTGTCTAGGGCCTGACACTTCAGGGAGTGTCTCTGGTGTGTGCTGCATGCACTGTGCTGCTGTGTTTTGGCTTCTTTTATCCTTCAGTCCAGTCATCTGCAGAGTCTGTCCTTGCCTGCTATGGACAGTGTTTGGTCCCTGGTTTGAATGTAGTGAGTTTTAACTAGGTGTGCTCTGGTCTGCTTCTGAAATGGGACCTGACCCACTTCCATGAGAACTGAGACCCAGCAGAACTCTGTGGTTGGGAGGGGTTTGTCCTGGTCTTTTGGAGGAGGTACCTGCCATGCTGGGACTAAGGCAAGCTTGACTGAGAAGGGCTGTCACACCAGAGTGCAGTGGTGTGGGGTTTGGTGTAGGCAAGTTAGGCAGGCAGTGTCAGCTACAAGCTTGGCTACACCACTTAGCATGTGACTCTACTCAAGTCACTGTAACTATGTGAAAGCTCCATTCTCATTGCTAGTATGGACATAATTATACCTTAAAGAGAGCTGAAACCTCATTTCTATTTTTCTGGATCTTGCTCTATCCCTTGGAGCCTTATACAACAAATGTAAATCCTTCTGCACATGCCAGACAACTACCTCCCCTTGAACTTTCTTCACTGATTTAAGTTCTTTCCTAAAGGTGACTTTGTTCCCATAACCTCTTGTCATCCTGATAGTCTTTTTCTGAGTCTAAGTCCTCATGGTTGTGTAGCAGAATTTTGCTTGATTTATTGACACCCTATGCTTATTCATGATCTAAGATTAATTTTTAAGGTAGATATTTTCCATATTAACTTTATATTAACTAAGATATATATGTACATATATACATATATATATAGACATTTACTTTGGAAAAGGAAAGGAAACAGCTACAAAATCCAATAGGTGGGTCAATAATGACACTTATTAAAAAACCAATAAATAATGAATAAAAATAATAAAAAGCAAGAAAAATAAAATCTCACGTATACAGATGCATGGACCAAGAGAAGCATAATTTTTAAAGTTTCTGTGACTTTCAAAACCTATACTTCATTCTATTCTGATTTGTTAACAAAAATCATAAAGTCACAAACAGATTTTTGTTATTTACATACATTTCCAATATGTACAAGTATGCATTTTGTACAGAAGACAAAAAGCAGAAATCAAAATGCCCTATAGAAAGTAAATCCATGAAAAGTGCCTATGATATCATGAAATTCCCATATCAAAAGTTACTGCTCATATAAACATTATGCCTTATGACCTTCTAATAAACCTGTGTTAAATGAACCCTATTATGGTTTTAAATAGAATACTTGAGAAATGTAAATTAAGACATACAAATATATATGTGATACCTGTGTATATATATGTGTGTGTGTGTGTGTGTGTGTATATATATATGTAAATGCAAGCGGATTTCATTAAATAAAAACTTTCCATCAAAAAGTGCTATAAAAGCGCACTCTTTTATGGGATCATTATTTCCATTGCAGATCAGTAGGTGGTGCTTTGCTTGAAACTATATTTATATATATTGCTGTGAAGTTGCTTTGCTTGAAACTATATTTATATATATTGCTGTGAAGTACCATATGAAGATCAACGTTTTAAAAATGCATATGAAAAGTATGAATTAATTGTTTGTAACTCATTAAGTGCTTCCATATATAGCCATTATTTTTGATGAATTGTTTTCCCTATTCATTTTATTATTGTATATAGGAGGCCTAAATCAATCATTCAATGATCCAGATTCTTTAGTAAGGTTGAAATCAACAAAATGAACAAGACTGACTTTTTAAGTATTCAACAATAGTATCTACACTGTGAGTTTCAATGTTCTTCATATATTGTTTCTCAGAAAATATAGCATGTATTTGCCTAGAGTTCCTTTTTACTATACCATATAAACAATATGTTTTAAGGAATAGCTTTGTCCCCTGTATGACCCATCAATCATATACTATAGAATGGAAATGAAAGACTAACTTTTCCTGAGCAAAAATAACCTTGTAGTATGGATTGCAAAGCACAGAAAGATGACAATACTAAACTGATTTATTATGTGTGTGGGCACGTGTTTGTGCTGTTTGTGTGTAGATACTTATATCTTATCATATATAAAACATATCTTGTTAATGTATTTTTGTTTCTAAATGCAAATTTTCCTTTTGGTTTTTAATATGGTGTTAGTTCCTCTGAGATTCACTAAAACATGCCACAGGGTTATGAACTGTAGAGAAATATGACAAAAGTGTGAAGAAAAGTCCTTTTTATTAATTCAAGATTTTAAAGTCTCTGATGTTGCAGATACTTGTAGATTTTTCACTCATTTCTTTAGGTTGATATAATTTGACATTATTGTGCCTTAGTTGCTTGTCTTTTCTTTCCATCAAAATTTATTATAGCTTTGGACATGTGGGATAATGATATTTTCTTCTTTTATGGAAATAGACAATCATACACAGAACTCTTGTAAATGATTTTTAAAAATGAAAAAATAGTAAGATAAATATTGAAGAACAAGCAGATTCAAAGATTGAATTCATTTTTATTTTCTAAAAATAAAGCATTAAATTTTAATGTTGCATTTTTCATGACAGTTAAAGTTCTTGAGTGGAATGCAGAGATCTTTTTATCTTGGCACTGTATTAATGGAGGATTAGTTTATTTTAGTAATTTATTATTGGAAGAATTAAATCAAGCTTTAGGCTTTCTAAGTTTGATTTGAGCTTATGCTTTCACATTTGTTTGTGTGGTCCTTTAGTCTTAGGCTGTGGCAGATTAAAGATCCTTTCATGCCTTCCCATCAAAAGATAGAATCCATTTCTCTGCCCTCCCAAACCCACCTGAAGGTTGGCCTAAGACAGTTTTGACCAAGACACTGTGGTAGAAGTGACACAATCATATTTCTGGGTTTCGGCTTTAGAAGGACTGGCCCCTTCTGCTTTGTAATTTTGGAGTCCTGAGTCATCTTCTAAATGTTTACTACATGCTGGGGAGACCCCACACAAGGCTCTAAGAATACATGAAGATATTCAGCAAATTCTAGTCTTCTAGATGCCTCTGTTGGAGCACCAGGCATGTGCATGAAGACTTTTTGATTTTTCCAGACTAGTCCAGGCCCTGGCTATTTCTAAGTGACCTGAGATGATGCCACTGATGCAAAAACCACCCAGGTGAGACCTCTCTGAAATCTTGACACCCAACTTTGAAGTATAATAAAACAGTGGTCATTTTTAACCTCTCTGTTTGGGGTAGTTGGGTGGCAACAGATAGCCAGAACAAATAACCAATTAAATGGTGTCATCAAAACAGCCAATAGTATTAATGGCATTAACTTCTGAGAAACTTCAAAAGCTAAAATTTAAATTCTGAGTTTCTGGTTCTGTATATATATGCCTTCAAAATATCCTGATGACTTTAAAACCAAAACAATCAAGATTCAAAAATAATTAATTAAATACAGATAGGGTTTATTCTAAATTAATGGTTCCTATTCAAATAAATTTTGTTATTGGATTACTTTTCTATTTTCACCTACATTGTAGATCAAAAGAGATATATTTAATAACCTGTGGACTTAAAAACATGATATTTTTACAGTATTTTGAGTAAAAGAAACTAGCAAAAGAAGACAATGCATGAACTTGTTGAATGCCAGGTCACCAAATAAGATGCAGTGGCAACTGGTGGAGAAGGTATGGTTTATAAACCTGGTCTGCTTAGCCAGAACTTTGATTATTTGTCTCTGTTACCCAGGGACTTCTGGCCAGAGCCTCTTTCTTCATGGTTAACCTTTCTCAGGTAGCTTCAAGACATGCTTAATGTCATTTACTCAGTGACACTTTTCTTTTAACCGTCTACTATAGAATGTTTGTGTCTGCCCAAGATTCATATGTTGAAATCTTAATCCTCAATGTGATGGTATTAGGAGGTGGGGCCTTTGGTAGGTAATTAGGTCATGAAGATGATCTCCTCATTAATGGGATTAGTGCCCCTATTTTTAAAAAAGAGCATAGGAGAGCTTTCTCACCCTTTCCTCCATGTGAGGACAAATGAAAAGATGGTCATTTGAAAACCAGAAAGTGGGCTCTCATCAGACATCAAATCTGCTGGCACTTTGGTTTTGGACTTCTTAGCATCCAGAACTGTGAGAGATAAATGTTGTTTATAAGCCACAGTCTGTTTTATTATAGTAGCCCAAACAGACTAAGACACCATCCAATGGCAGATGTTTAATTCCTTCCTCTTCACAACTCTGTAGATATGGGGGATGAGGACTGGTCAGGGCTGTGCTTCATTCATTGAGTGATACAGAGGTCCAGGTTGTTTTTAACTATACTTGCATTGTCATAACACAAGGCCTTTTAGGGTGCAGAGAAAAAAAAGAATTCTTATTGCTTCAACCTATGTATAATTGGGCTGGAAGTGCTGGTCTCCTATGTGTGCAGAAAGGAGAGGACAACCAAACATACATGAATGATGTCTATATCATCCTTAACCTATAAGACATAACACAAAGACAGGAAGTGGAGAATGTGCTATGAACAATTCAGTTGCTTTACAGACATTAACCTATTAACTTTTGTAATTGTACCTGAGGTAGAGCCATTTGGACAGATAAGCCCCCATTTACAAAGCAGGAAAGAGTGAGCATCTGAAATTCATAGAGCTCTAGAAACTGAGAGACTATTATTCAGACTCCTATTGTGGTGTATCTAGGGTATAGGGTCCCACGTATATCCAAGCATAAACATCAGTGAGTGGCCAAGATAGAAAGGAATCTCTATCTCTGAGCTTCTATAGTAACATACTTTCAATTACATCATAGATGATAAAGAAACTGGAGAGAAAGGAAATTTGAAACTGAAAGTATTTACCTATCTTCCATAGGTTTCCACTTTTCTTGCCTATCTTTCTGAACTGAAATTTCTTGGTGAAAAAGCATGCCAAGTTCAGGCCTTTGCATTTAGAAACACACACATCAAACATAAGCCTTGGATCGACAAGTGTTGAAAAGCATTAACTATGAGTTTAAAGGTTTTGTTGTCATCATTGTTATTGTTGTTATTTGCTAAGTAAAGCTTGAGATTTGTTCCTGCTTTCCAAGTATGTCATGTAAATAGTTTAACGAGAAAAATTCTTACTTTGAAGAGGGGTTAAGTTTCCAAATTCATTTAATGCACACAAAGTTGGCTTAATTAGTAATTCCATATATATATATGGATATATATATCCATATATATATAATTCCATATATATATATACACACGCACATATATGTATGTATATATATATACACACACACACGCACACACGCACAAGGTAATGAACAGTTTTCTTAGCACTTGTGGTATGAATCATTTTTGCTAAAGCAAGCTAGGATAGTGAGTTATATTACAGGATAGTGAAGACTTAAAGGGGGAAAACGAGTTCTGGTATAATTTTAAAAACTATTTTACCTATTGAGGTAGATATCTGTCAACTAATGCTTTGTAAGCACATTTTTAAAAAAAGATTTTATTTACTTATTTGACAGAGAGAGAGAGAGAGTGCATGCACAAGCAGGGGGAGTGGCAGGCAGAGGGAGAGGAAGATGTGGGCTCCAATCCCAGGATGCTGGGATCATGACCTGAGCCAAAGGCAGATGCTTTACCTACTGAGCCATCCAGGCACCAAAGCACATTTTTTTAAAAATAGGAAAAAATGAGTTTTATGCTGCTCAATTTCTTAAATTAAGACAGATTAAAAGTACAGATTAAATATAATCTTTATTCCCAAAGTCATTCCTGTGTACTCTGTTAAGCATGTGGTGGCACTTAAATTCTTTGAGCCCATTAGAATTCCATTTTTCTGTCATTGTTCCAGCACAAAAAGCTACTTTCATTTGTTGGATACTCTGAGTTTCTGTTTTACTAAATTGTTTATCCCTCCACAACCCCTGAGCTTTTATTAGTTTTCCTCCCCCAAGGACCAGAGCCCTGTTTCTAAATCTTAGGAAAGAATGGAATTTGGCTGCTTTTAAATTGATCTCCTTATTTTTATTAAAACCCATAGAAGATAACAGCCTTTTTTTTTGTTTTATATGCCATTTGAGTTTTTGATATGCTTTCTTTTTACCCGAATCATGACTTGAAATTGGCTTATCCTTTAGTTATTTTGTTTCACACACCCAAATTCACCTCTTACATGAGGAAATTGCATCCCTCATTGCTTGTTTTACTTTAAAGGATCTCTTCCTGCTCTCTACTTTCTCTGTTAGCCACACCTTATGAAGCATCCTGAAGTATAACTATTGCCAAATTATCTTGGCCTCCAAACAACAAACACAGTTCCACTATTATTTTGGTATTCAAAATACCACAGATGTGAATACCTATTCATGTATTTAATCCATTACCCAAAGAAAACTGGCATGCAAAAGGAAGCTAAAAAAAGACAACATAGGTGTAACATCAATATCAATGTATCTATTAGTATCTTTCCATATTTCTTTAAGGAATTTATTTCATAGAATATGGCTTTAGTTATCTCCATTTCTACTTTTTCTTTCTACGAATATTGGCTATGAGAGACAAACACTCACTGATCCATTCCTCATGTAAACACCATTTCCACAAAATATAAAAATTCTAAGTATTACAAAATAACATTACTTAAAAGTCATTAAGATTGTAAAATGTACTATATGTAAAAACTAAATATCTCTAGATTGCTAAGTATCTAGTCATCTGTATATTAATATCTCACTTTTAATGTCTTCCTGGTTTGGTTTTCTCACTGGTGTGGCACTCTTATATGGCACTCCTGGGCTCTCCTTTCTTTAAATCCTCACCCATAATATTTCCAGAGCCCATGGATTTCTATAGTATTTGGAGTTTATTCACCTATGCTTGGTTCCCTGATTTCTCTCACATATTCATGACACTAGAAAAGATGAGAAAGAAGAAAAACTCTAGTTTCTTTACTTTACAAATAAGAACCATTTTTTAATGCCCAGGTTTTTCAGTTATGACTTTTTACTTATTTCCATCCATTTATTTTGTTGTTCTTTTTTAATTCCCCACTGAGAAGAGAATTATTTTTGGTGCCCATAACTTTAGAGGCTTTGCTCTTTTCCATCAGTATAGTTTTTCTGGGTCGAAAACTAGTTGCTCACAGAAATATTATCTCTGACCCAAAAGAGTCAGTTTGCTGTTAGGATGCTTTATAGGGTCTCTATATCTCCAACTTTTGAGAGCCTTCTATGAACTTGTCATATGGCCTAGAAGCATTTATTCAATATTTATTGAGCATACATCATGCATTAGACACTAGAAAATAAAACAGATCTGATCTCTGCCTAAATGGACTTACAGTCTTATGAAACTTACTTATTGCATACAATTTTACCAATATCCAAATAAGCATAAGGAGAGTTTGGATTCATATGTATCTTGATAGCTATCTTGCTTAGCTATCTTGATTAGTACATGTATCTAAATCTTTCCTCATTAAGAATAGACATCAATTATTCTCATCTAGTCTTTTACCCTATTCCTTCCACCAATATTAATTCAGGAAGTCAATCATTCTGATTTGTTTTATCTGCTTCATACTAGTAAATTAGTACTTAAAAAAAATTTTTTTTCCCCAGGAAAATGTAAAATGCTCTGATAGTGCTCAAGAAAGTTATCAGGATGAATTTTACTCTCATATCAACTTCTTATGTTACTATGCAGCTCCAATCATAGTTTTGAAAAAAAGAAAAAGATAGGGAAGTATAAACAGAAGAAATATTGGGTCAGTGCCTACCTTTATACATAAAAGATCATCCCCTCATTCCAAAAAAAATTGAATGACTTTAAACATTTAATTACATTGATTTTTTAAAAGTTTATCATGAAAATGAAATGGAAGACATTGTTAAATATCTGAATTTTTTGTTGTTGTTTGAAGAAATTTGATTTCCTTAAAGATGTCTTTAATGTTAATTAAAATATTTATGAAAAGCTTTAAATACTTCCAGCTTACAATTCCAAATAAAAGGAGCTAAGAAGTAACCGCTCCTTTTTAACAAGTTAAAAGCTGAACAGACTGAAAAATCAACTCTTCCAGAGCCCATTAAAAAACTAAGGACACAGGGCAAACCAAGGCCCCAAAGACCAGAGATACAGACAGGCAAATGCAGAGAAAATATTTTACCAGTACAGAGACCCAGGAGTAGATACTGCTGTGGGAACCAGAGCTGGGATAAGAAAATCAGAGTTGTAATTGACTATTTGCTGGAGGCTCATATGGACAATTCAGAGAGTTAAACACTCCAGGAGCACTCAGTGATAGGAGGACCACAGAATATTGTGACATTTATCTCCAAGGAACTTGGTCAGGTTCCTAGAGTAAATAGAGAAAAATTCCTTTGTGCTTCCTACAATTGGAGAGAAAGGAAACTGTTTTGAAGTATTCCAGAGTGCTCTTCTTCTTAACAAGGCTTGTCCTCAAGAGAAATTAGTTAGCCAGAACTTAATCTGCTTGGACATTATATCAGAGACTAACTGATCTGGGAGAGGGGAAAAACCCAATTTCAGTGAGCACCTGCCTTTTATATGGGAAAAAGGAAATACTCAGCTCACTCTAGTCATCCTTTCCCACCTACAGAGAAAGAAAAAATAAATAAAGATAGTTGTGAAGTCCAGAGGCATAAGCTCACTAACAGATTAAGACCTAATCATAGGACTATGGAACACTTTCCATCTCACCATGTTTACCACCACATTACTAAAGGCCTTTTTATAGCAATTCTTTTACTTGGTATGTAATATCCGGCTATAAGAAAAAAAAAACACGTTATATAAAAAGAAAATAAAAGACAATTTAAAGAGATAAAGAGTCAGAACCAAACATAGCTGAGATATTAGAATTATCAGAACATGAATTTAAAACAACTATAAATATTCTAAAGGATCTTTTGGGTAAAGGAGAGAGCATTCAATAACAGATGGGCATCAAAAATTAATGATGTACTATATGCTGGCTAATTGAACATAATAAAAAAATTTCCTCTAAATAAATAAATAAATAAATAAATAAAATAACAGATGTGCAATATAAGTAAAAGGTGAAAATTCTAAAAAAGAAAACAACAGGCCTACATGGGTTCACTGGTGAATTCTACCAAATGTTTAAAAAAGAAATTAGACTAATTCTCTACAATCTCTTTCAGAGGTTAGAAGTAGAGAGAGAGGATACTTCTTAACTCATTCTAGGAGGACAGACTTACTCTAATATCAAAAGAGATGAAGACATTCCAAGAAAAGAAAACTACACCCCACTAATCCAATACACAAAGTTGTAAAAATTCTCAACAAAATATTAGCAAATTGAATTCAACAATGTATACAAAGAATTATACACTACAACCAAGTAGGATTTATCCATGTATACAAGGCTGTCTCAACGATTGAAAAATCAGTTGTTATAAGTCATTACAGGAATAGACTAAGAAAGAAAAATCACATGATTATATCAATAGATACATAAACACTATTTAACAAAATCCAACACCCATTCATAATAAAAACTTTCAGTAAACTAAGAATAGAGAACTTCCTCAACTTGATAATGAATAAAACAAACAACAACAAGAACAACAAAAAACCCTACTTAATGGTGAAAACCTCAAACCTTTCCTGCAAAGATCAAGAACAAGGAAAGAATGCCCCCTTTTACCATTGCATTTCAACATCACACTGTAAGTCTTAACAATGCAAAAAGGCAAAAAAAAAAAGAAAGAAAAGAAATAAAAGACACACAGATCAGGAAAGAGGAAATAAAACAGATTTTGCTTGCAAATGACAAAATTACCAACGTAGAACATAAGAATTGGAAAAAAAATATTGGAGCTATTAAGCAATTAAAGAAAATTTGGGTTTGACTGGGAAGATGGTGGATTAGGAGGACCCTAAGCTCACCTTGTCCCATTGATACAACTAGGTAACACTCACATTGTTGTAAACAACCCAAAAAATGACTCAAAGCCTGGCAGAACAAACTCCACAACTAAAGGTAGACAAGCAGCCACATCAAAGAAGGTGGGAAGGGTAATGACTAGGTCTCAAAGTGAAATGGACCTTGGTTGTCCATGGTGGGGAAGGAGCCAGTGGTGCTGAGAAGGGCAAAAAACAGACTTTTACACCCAGTGCTCCATGCAGTACATGCCCTCCTTAATACCCATCACCGGGCTAACCCATCCCCCCCAAAAAAAAACCCTCAGTTTGTTTCTCAGAGTCCATAGTCTCTTATGATTTGTCTCCCCTTCCAACTCCCCCCCTTCATTTTTCCCTTCCTTCTCCTAATGTCCTCTATGCCATTCCTTATGTTCCACAAAGAATTGAAACCATATGATAATTGACTTTCTCTCCTTGACTTATTTCACTTAGCATATTCTCTTCCAGTACCATCCATGTTGATGTAAAAGTTGGGTATCCATCCTTTCTGATGGCTCAGTAATATTCCATTGTATATATTGACCACATCTTCTTTAACCATTCATCTATTGAAGGGCATCTCAGCTCTTTCTACAGTTTGGTTATTGCGGACACTGCTGCTATGAACATTGGGGTGCATATGGCCCTTCTTTTCACTACATCCATGTCTTTGAGGTAAATACCCAGGAGTGCAATTGCTGGGTCATAGGGTAGCTCTATTTTTAATTTTTTGAGGAACCTCCACCCCCAAATTACTAGAACGCATACAGTAATCCAGTAATGTGGCAGGACACAAAATCAATGCACAGAAATCAGTTGCTTTCTTATACACTAACATTGCAACTGTAGAAAGAGAAATTAGAGAAATAATTCCATTTACAATAGCACCAAAAACCATAAGATACCTCAGAATAAACTTAACCAAAGAGGTAAAGGATCTAACTCTAGGAACTATAGAACACTCATGAAAGAAATTGAAGAAGACACAAAAAGATGGAAAAACATTCCATGCTCATGGATCAGAAGAATAAACATTGTTAAAATGTCTATTCCACCCAGAGCAATCTATACCTTCAACGCCATCTTGATCAAAATTCCAATGACATTTTTCAAAGTGCTGGAACAACCAATCCTAAAATTTGTATGGAATCAGAAAAGACCCCGAATTGCTGAGGAAATGTTGAAAAAGAAAAACAAAGCTGGGGGCAACACGTTGCCTGATTTCAACCTATATTACAAAGCAGTGATCACCAAGACAGCATGGTTCTGGCACATAAACAGACATATAGACCAATGGAACAGAATAGAGAACCCAGAGAAAAGAAGAGAATTACATACAAGGGAAACCCCATAAGGCTATGAGCAGATTTTTCAGCATAAATTTTGCAGACCAGAAGGGAGTAGCATGATATATTAAAAGCACTGAATGGGAAAAGTCTGCAGGAAAGAATACTCAATCCAGCAAGTCTATCATTCAGAATAGAAGGAGATATGATGAGTTTCCCAGACAAACAAAAGCTAAAGGAGTTCAAGATCAATGAAACTAGAAGCTGGTTCATTGAAAAAATTAATAAAATTGATGAAACCTTAGCTAGACTTATCAAAAAGAAAAGAGAAAGGATTCAAATGGATAAAATCACAAATGAAATAAGAGAGATCACAACAAACACCACAGAAATACAAAAAAGAATTATAAGAGAATATTATGAAAAATCATATGCCAACAAATTGGACAATCTAGAAGAAATGGATAAATTCCTAGAAACATATAAATTACCAAAACTGAAACAAGAAGAAATAGAAAATTTAAACAAACTGATAACTGGCAAAGAAATCGAATCAGCAATAAAATAAATTCCCAAGAAACAAACGTCCCAGTCTAGATGGTTTCCTAAGGGAATTCTACAAAGTATTTAAAAAAGAGTTACTACCTATTCTCAAACTGTTCTAAGAAATTGAAATGGAAGGAAAACTTCCAAAATTGCTCTACAAGGCCAGAATTACTTTGATCCAAAACTGGATAAATAGCCTACTAAAAAGGAGAATTACAGACCAATATCTCTGATGAATATGGGTGCAAAAACACTCAACAACATACTAAAAAATTGAGTCCAACAGTATATAAAAAGAATTATTCATCACAATCAAGTAGGATTTATTCTTTGGCTGCAGGGATGGTTCAATATTTGCAAATCAATCAGTGGGATATACAACATTAATAAAAAGAAAGGACAAGAACCATATGATTCTCTCAATAGACTCAGAAAAAGCATTGACAAAATATAGTATCCTTTCTTGATTAAAACACTGTAGCACAGGGATAGAGGGAACATACCTCAATATCATAAAAGCCACGTATGAAAAATCCACAGTGAATATCATTCCCAATGGGTAAAAACTGATGGCTTTTCCCCTAAGGCCAGGAACACAACAGGGATGTCTACCCTCACCACTGTTGTTCAACATTGCACTAGAAGTCTAGGCCTCAACAACCAGACAACAAAAAAGAAATAAAAAGGCATCCAAATTGGCAAAGATGTCAAACATTCACTCTTTACAGACATGACACTATATGTTGAAAACTCAAAAGATTCCACCCCAAAATTGCTAGAATTCATACAGGAATTCAGCAAACTGTCAGGATATAAAACCAATGTACAGTAATCAATTGCATTTCTATACACTAACAATGAGACAGGAAAAAAAAAAGACAGAAATGAAGGAATCAATCCCATTTATAATTGCACAAAAACCATAAGATACTTAGGAATAAACCCAACCAAAGAGGTAAAGGATCTGAAAACTAAAGAACACTCAATTAAAGAAATTGAGGAAGACACAAAGAAATGGAAAAACATTCCGTGCTCATGGACTCAAAGAAAATATATTGTTAAAAGATCTATGATACCCAAAGTAATCTACACATTCAATGCAATTCCTATCAAAATAGCAACATTTTTCACAGAGCTGGAACAATCCTCAAATTTGTATGGAATAAGAAAAGTTCCCAAATAGCCAAAGTAATGTTGAAAAAGAAAACCAAAGCTGATGGCATCATAATTCCAGACTTCAAGTTATAGTACAAAGCTGTAATCATTAAGATAGTATGGTTCTGGCACAAAAACAGACACATAGATCAATGGAACAGAATAGAGAACCCAGAAATGGACCCTCAACTCCATGGTGAACTAATCTTCGGTGAAGCAGGAAAGAATATCCAATGGATAAAGGACAGTCTCTTCAACAAATGGTGTTGGGAAAATTGTATAGCTACATGCAGGAGAATGAAACTGGACCATTCTCCTACACCATACACACAGATAAACTCAAAATGGTTGAAAGACCTAAATGCGAGACAGGAATGCATCAAAATCCTAGAGGAGAACACAAGCCACAACCGCTTTGACCTAGGCCAAGGCAACTTCTTGCTAGATACGTCTTCAAAGGCAAAGGAAACAAAGCAGAAATGAACTGTTGGGACTTCATCAAGATAAAAAGCTTCTTCACAGCAAAGGAAACAATCAAGAAAACTAAATGGCAAACTACGGAATGGGATAAGATATTTTCAAATGCCTTATCAGATAAAGGGCTAGTATCCAAAATTTATAAAGGACTCACCAAATTCAACACCCAAGGAAAAAAAAATCCAGTCAAGAAATGGTAAGAAGACATAAAAAGATATTCCTCCAAAGAAGACATACAAATTGCCAATAGACACTTTAAAAAATGCTCAACATCATTCATCATCAGGGAAATGCAAATCAAAACCACAATGAGATACCACCTCACACTTGTCAGAAAGGTTAAAATTAAAAAGTCAGGAAACAACAAGGAGAACTTGTTTTATTGCACTTTGCAGATATTGTAGGGTTTTTTGGGTTTTTGCTTGTTTGCTTACAAATCATAGTTTTGTGGCAACCCTTTGTCAAAGTTTCCTTCCTCTTGTATTTTTTGGAATAGCTTGAGAAGAATAGATATTACTCTTCTTTAAATGTTAGAATTCTTCTGGTCCTGGACTTCTGTTTGTTGGGAATTTTTTGATTACTGATTCAATTTCATTGCTGGTAATTGGTCTGATCAAATTTTCCATTTCTTCCTGCTTTAGTTTTGATAAGTTCTATGTTTCTAGGAATTTATCCATTTCTTCCAAGTTGTCTAATTTGTTGGCATGTAGGTTTTCAGAATATTCTCAGTTACAATTGTTTGTATTTCTGTGGTGTTGGTTGTTATATCTTCTCTTTCATTAGTGATATTGTACCTCCTAATCCCCTTTACCTAGTTTACCTAGTTCCCCATCCTTCCTTCTGGCAATCACTAGTTTGTTTTCTATATTTATGAATCTGTTTCTTTTATTGTTGTTTGTTTATTCATTTGTTTTTGTTGCTTTTTTTAAGATTCCACATATCAGTGAAATCATATGGTATTTGTCTTTCCCTGACTTATTTCACTTAGCATATTACCTGCTAGATCTATCCATATTGTTGTGAATATTAAGATTTCATTCATTTTTATGGGTAATATTCCATTGTGTATTTGTACACACTTGTTTTATTCATTCACCTTTGATGAACATTCAGTTTGCTTCCATATTCTAGCTATTATAAACAATGCTTCAATAAACATAGAGGTGCATGTACCTTTCTGAATTAGTGTTTTAATTTTCCTTATGTAAATATCTAGAAATAGAAGTATTAGATCATATGATACTTCCATTTTCAGTTTTTTTGTGGTACCCCCATACTGTTTTCCACAGTGATGCCTTTTCTTCCTCTCCTCCACAATATTTGTTATTTCTTATGTTTTTTAGTTTAGTCATCCTGATTTGGTGTGAGGTGAGATTTCATTGTAGGTTTGATTTAGACTTTCCTGATGATTAGTGATGCTGAGCATCTTTTCATGTGTCTTGGTCATCTGTATGTTTTCATTGGAAAAATATCTATTCAGGTCCTCTGCCCATTTTTTAATCAGATTTTTGTGTGTGTGTGTTGAGTTGTATGAGTTCTTTATATATTTGGATGTTAACCTCTTATCAAATACATCTTTTATAAATATCTTATCCCATTCAGTAGATTACCTATTCATGTTATTTATGGTTTCCTTTACTGTGCCAAACTTTTAGTTTAATATCATCTCAATTGTTTATTTTTGCTTTTATTTCTCTTGTATGGGGAGACCTCCAGAAAAATATTAGTAAGGTTGATTTCTAGGAGATTACTGTCTGTGTTTTCTTTTAGGAGTTTTATAGTTTTAGTTCTTACCAATTACTAATAAAAAGATTGAATCAGTAATCAGAAACTCCCAACAAGCAAAAGTCCAGGACCAGATGGCTTCAAAGATGAATTCTAAGCAAACATTTAAAGAAGAGTTAATACCAATCCTTCTCAAACTGTTTCAAAAAATAGAAAAGGAACGAATGCTTCCAAATTCATTGTATGAAGCCAGCATTACCCTGCTACCAAAACCAGACAAAGAAACTGCAAAAAAATAAAATTACAGACCAATATCCCTGATGAACATAGATGCAAATATCATCAACAAAATATTAGCAAACTGATTTATTCTAAAGAAGCAAGGATGGTCAATACATGCAAATCAATCAATCAATATAATATAATATAATATGCCACATTAACAAAATGAAGGATAAAAATCATATGATTATCTCAGTAGATACAGAAAAAGATTTGACAAAATTCAACATCCATTCGTGATAAAAACTTTCAATGTAGTGGGCTTAGAGAAGAAACATACCTCAACATAATAAAGACCAAATATGCTAAACCCACAGCTAACATACTCAGTGGTGAAAAACTGAAAACCTTTCCTCTAAGATCATATACAACACAATAATGTCTACTCTCACTTTTATTCAACATAATATTGAAAGTCCTAGCCAGAACAATCAGACAAGAAAGAAAAAAAAGGACATCTAAATTGGTAAGAAGTAAAATGGACACTATTTGCTCTGCATGTGTCCATGGGACATGATACTATAAATAGAAAATCCTAATGACAATCACCATAAAACTGTTAGAACTAATATGAATTTAGTAAAGTTGCAACACAAAATTAATGTACACAAATATGTTGTGTTTCTATAGACTATTAATGAAATAGCATAAAGGAAAATTAAGAAAACAATCTTACAATATAATTGTAACAAAAAGAAAAAATACCTAGGAATAAATTTAACCAAAGAGGTGAAAGACCTATGCTCTGAAAACTATAAGATATTAATGAAAAAAATTAAGGCAACAAAAATAAAAATCCATGCTTGTGGATTGGAAGAATTAATGTTGTTAAAATATTTATACTACCCAAAGCAATCTACAGAATCAATGCAATCCCTATCAAAATGCCAATAGTATTTCTCACTGAACTAGAACTAAAAATCCTAAAATTTGTATGGAACCACAAAAGACCCCAGATTTCAAACTCTACTACAAAGGTATATTAATCAAAACAGTATGGTATTGGTACAAAAATAGAAAGACACAAAAATCAATGGAATAGAATTGAGAACCCAGGAACAAACCTACACTTATATGATCAATTCATCTTTGAAAAAGGAGGCAAAAATACACATTGGAGAAAAGACAGTCTCTTTAATAAGTGGTGTTGGGAAAACTGGACAGGTACATGCAAAAGAATGAAACTGGACTACTTTTTTACACCATACACAAAAATAAATTCAAAAGGGATTAAAGACCTAAATGTGAGATATGTTCCTTTCTTGTTTGAGGAGGTGAGAATGGAAAGATATAGTATTATATGCATGGTTCTCATGCCTTTCTTTCCATCTCGCTTATGGTTAAAATGACATATCTGTTTATGTTTACTATTTACTAAATACTCCTGGTCAATATATCTACCATTTTGAAGATTAATTTTTAGGACTTAGTGCAACTTTTGTTTGTTATTTATGCAGCCTTATCCAATGGGAGTGAACTAATTTTTATAGCTTAATTTGTGGAAGTGAGAAAGAAAAAGACCTTGTCTAGGTCAAAGACAGTCCTTTCTAGGGAATCTGACTCTGTTGTCTCTATGGAATTCCCTTCAAATGCTCTATGCCAATCACCACTCTATCCAGCAAGGGAATATCACACTCCAGCATTATTCAATTTGTTCTCCAATTACCATCATACCCTGGAACTCTGAATATGTTCAGTTGGCAGTAAATATCCATCCCCTCCTCTTTTATATGCCTTATGGTATTATAGAAGCTGGAAAGCAAAAAAAAAAACAGTTTCCCATATTCCTCTGTAAATAAGATTAAGTAGGCAAATTAAATGTATTTATGCTATATCTGGAATTAATCTGTGGAGTGAAAACTATCACCCTGCTGCTATTTCTGCTGGACAGCAAGGTTGTAGGGATAGACTCAACTGGGGTTCCATTGAGGAGAGTTGTGGAGACCAGCCTCAGTGATCCATCTTATGGTCACTGGCACTTTGAGGATGTTTTAAGATGGTTGTTGGGGTGGTAATATAATAATGACTTCCAGATCATTAGACTGTGGCTATGGTAATGATTTCTGAAAAAAATAAATCCATTGCTAGTCCCAATTCCTATTATTTCAGTCCTCGCAAAAATGTTTTATTTCTTATATTAAATCTCTCTCTGCTTAAAATACCCAACAAGGTGATGGGAATTAAAGAGGGGACATGATATGATGAGCACTGGCTGTTATATTCAACTAATGAAACATTGAACATTATATCAAAAACTAATGATGTACCATAGCTTGGCTAATTGAATTTACATAAAAAGTAAAAATAAATAAAATAAAATAAAATAAAATAAAATAAAATAAAATAAATAAAATAAAAAATACCCAAGTCCATTTGTTGCACTGAATTTGTATGATATGCCTAGAATATGGCAAGATTTGGCAGGCTTTCTTGGTAATGCTGAGATTACCAGATGACATCTAGAATTTCTTACTCTCAAAGGTTTATCCTTGATTTCTCCCAAGCTGTCCACTCAGTGCTTAAGTTTGTTTGCTTGATGCATGTTTTATTTTGTTCAGATGGTGAAGGTTTATTTTACTAGGTATGGAGGAAGACAAAATCTGGAATCCTTCTTTACTCCACTATCTCCTTTTATAGCAAAGAGAATGATTTAAAAACTCATCAAAAAGAAATATACATGAAGTTAATTTTTTTGACTAATTTACTTTGTTTTTTCCAGAGGACTTTGTATATTCAAAACAAATGAAAAGAAAACATACAATTAATTATATTTGCAATTATTTTGTGTCAGATCTATTTTATAATATTATATTTAAAATACAAGGTCATTTTTTTCATAAATATATTTTGACTATTTTAAACATTTGCTCTTGGATAATTAACTATTTTTTGAATGCCTCTTAAACATGAAATAATTTTTTAGGCCCTGAGGAAAAAAAGATAAGTAAGGCATATTCTCAGTGTGTCTCCAGTGAACATTTCTGCTTCAGAAACTATCATAATTATGTCTCTAAAACAGCAATGCTCTAAACAGAGTAACCTATCTTTCATATACCTTATATGTATTGAAAGAGAAGGGTGAAAAAAATGATATGTATTGGTTCTGTTACATTGTTCTTCAATTTCAAGAAATCTTTTTAATTTAAATTCAATTAGCCAACATATAGTACATCATTAGTTTCAGATATGGTGTTCAATAATTCATCGGTTTGGTATAATACCCTGTGCTCATCGCATCACATGCCCTCCTTAATGCCTATCACCCAGTTGCCCCATCCGTCCATCCACCTCCCTTTCCACAACCCTCAGTCTGTTTCTCAGAGTCCAGAGTCTGTCATGGTTTGTCTCCCTCTCTGATTTCTTCCCATTCAGTTTTCCCTCCCTCTCCCTATGATCCTCTGCACTATTTCTTATATTCCACATATGAGTGAAACCATATGATAATTGTCTTTCTCTGATTGACATATTTTGTTAAGCATAATACTTTCCAGTTCCATCCACACCACTGTAAATGGTAAGTATTCATCCTTTCTGAAGGCTGAGTAATATTCCATTCTATATATAAACCACATCTTTATCCATTCACCTGTTGAAAGACATCTCGTCTCATTCCACAGTTTGGCTATTGTGGATATTACTGCTATGAACATTGGGGTGTGGTGCCCCTTCGTTTCACTACATCTGTATCTCAGGGGTAAATATTCAGTAGTGCAATTGCTCGGTAATAGGGTAGCTCTATTTTTAACTTCTTGAGGAACCTCCATACTGTTTTCCAGAGTGACTGTACCAGCTCACATTCCCACCAAGAGTATAAAAGGGTTCCCCTCTCTCTGCATCCTCACCAGCACTTTTTGTTTCCTGTCTTGCACATTTGGCTAAGTGCAAGGTGAGGTACCTCACTGTGGTTTTGATTTGTATTTCCCTGAGGCCAAGTAATGTGGAGCAATTTTTCATGTGTCTGTTGACTATTTGTATGTCTACTTTGGAGAAATGTCTGTTCATGTTTTTCTGCCCATTTCTTAACTGGATTATTTGTTTTTTGGGTGTTGAGTTTGAGTTCTTCATAGACCTTAGATCAGATCAGATCTTATCTGATATGTCATTTGCAAATATCTTCTCCCATTCCATAGGTTGTCTTTTAGTTTTGTTGATTGTTCCCTTTGCTGTGCAGAGCTTTTTATCTTGAGGAAGTCTCAATATTTCATTTTTGCTTTTGTTTCCCTTGTGTTTAGAGATCTGTCTTGAAAGAAGTTGCTGTGGCCAAGGTTGAAAAGATTGCTCCCTGTGTTCTCCTCTAGGATTTTGATGGATTCCTGTCCCACATTTAGGTGTTTCATCCATTTTTGACTTTATCTCTGTGTATGGTATAAGAGAATGGTCCAGTTTCATTCTTCTACATGTGGCTGTTCAATTTTCCCATAACCATTTATTGAAGAGACTTTTTTGCATTGGATACTCTTTCTTGATTTGTTGAAATTAGTTGACCATAGAGTTCAGGATCCATTTCTGGGTTCTCTATTCTGTTCCACTGATCTATATGTCTGTTTTTTTTTTTTTTACCAGTACCATGCTGTCTTGATGATCACAGCTTTGTAATATAGCTTGAAGTCAGGCATTGTGATGCCATCAGCTTTGGTTTTCTTTTTCAACATTCCTCTGGTGATTCAGCATCTTTTCTGGTTCCATATAAATTTTAGAATTCTTTGTTCCAGTCTGTGAAAAATGTAGATGGTATTTTGATAGGGATAGCATTGAATGTGTAGACTGTTCTGGGTAGCATAGACATTTTAACAATATTCGTTCTTCCAATCCATGAGCATGGAATGTTTTTGTGTCTTCTTCAATTCAATTCCTAAGTGTTCTGAAATTTCTAGAGTACAGATCCTTTACCTTTTTGGTTAGGTTTATTCCTAGGTATCTTATGGTTTTTGGTGCAGTTGTAAATGGGATCAATTCCTTTATTTCTCTTTCTTCAGTCACATTGTTAGTGTATAAAAATGCAACTGATTTCTGTGCATGGATTTTGTATCCTGTCACATTGCTGAATTGCCGTATGAGTTCTAGCAATTTTGAGGTGGAGTCTTTTGGGTTTTCCCCATAAAATATGATATCATTTGCAAAGTGAAAGTTTGACTTATTCTTTGCTGATTTGGATGCATTTTATTTTGATGTCTGATTGCTGTGGCTAGGACTTCTAATACTATGTTGAATAGCAGTGGTGATAGTGGACATCCCTGCCATGTTCCTGACCTTAGGGGGAAAGCTTTCAATTTTTCCCCATTGAGAATGATATTCGCTGTGGGTTTTTCATAGATGGCTTTTATGATATTGAGGTATGTACCCTCTATTCCTATACTCTGAAGAGTTTTGATCAAGAAAGGTTGCTGTACTTTGTCAAATGCTTTTTCTGCATCTATTGAGAAGATCATATGATTCTTGTTCTTTCATTTATTAATGTATTGTATCACATTGATTGATTTGCGGATGTTGAACCAACCTTGCAGCCCAGGGATAAATCCCACTTGGTCGTGGTGAATAACCCTTTTAATGTCCTGCTGGATCCTATTGGCTAGTATCTTGTTAAGTATTTTGGCATCCAATTTCATCAGGGATATTGGCTTGTAATTCTCCTTTTTGTTGGGGTCTTTCTCCGGTTTTGGGATCAAAGTAACACTGGCCTCATAGAATGAGTTTGGAAGTTTTCCTTCCATTTCTATGTTTTGAAACAGCTTCAGTAGAATAGGTATTCTTTCTTTTGTAAATATTTGGTAATTCCAGTGGGAAGCCATCTGGCCCTGGACTCTTGTTTTCTGGGATATTTTTGATTACTGCTTCAATTTCCTTGCTGGGTATTGGTCTGTTCAGATTTTCTATTTCTTCCTGTTTCACTTTTGGTAGTTTATAAGTTTCCAGGAATGCATCCATTTCTTCCAGATTGCCTTATTTTTTGGCATATAGTTGCTCATAATATGTTCTTAAAATTGTTTGTATTTCTTCAATTTGGTTGTAATCTCTCCTCTTTCATTCATGATTTTATTTGTTTGGGTCCTTTGCCTTTTCTTTTTGATAAGTCTGGCCAGAGGTTTATTGATCTTATTAATTCTTTCAAAGAACCAGCTTCTAGTTTTGTTTATCAGTTCTACTGTTTTTCTGGTTTATATTTCATTGATTTCTGTTCTAATCCTTATTATTTCTCTTTTTCTGCTTGGTTTAGGCTTTATTTGCTATTTTTTTTTTCTCCAGCTCCTTTACGTGTAAGATTAGGTTGTGTATTTGAGGCTTTTCCAATTTTTCAAGAGAGGCTTGTATTGCAATGTACTTCTGTCTGAGGACCTATCCCAAAGGTTTTGAACAAATGTGTTTTCATTCTCATTTGTTTCCATGAATTTTTTAAATTCTTTTTTAATTTCCTGGTTGACTCATTCATTCTTTAGTAGGACACTATTTAACCTCCAAGTATTTGAGTTCCTTCCAAATTTCCTTTCGTGATTGAGTTCAAGTTTCAAAGCACTGTGGTCTGGAAATTTGCAGGGAATAATCCTAATCTCTTGGTATTGGTTGAGACCTGATTTATGACCCAGTATGTGATCTATTCTGGAAAAAGTTCCATGTGCACTCGAGAAGAATGAGTATTATGTTGTTTTGGATGGAATGTTCTGTATATATCTGTAAAGTTCATCTGGTCCAGTGTATCATTCAAAGCCCTTGTTTCCTTTTTGATCTTCTTAGATGATCTGTCCATTGCTGTGAATGGGGTGTTGAAGTCCCTTACTATTAATGTATTATTATCAATGTGTTTCTTTACTTTGGTTATTAATTGGTTTATATAATTGGCTGCTCCCATGTTGGGGACATAGATATTTACAATTTTAGATCATCTTGTTGGGTAGACACTTAAAGTATGATATAGTATCCTTCTTCATCTCTTACTTTGGTTAAAATTTAATTTGTCTGATATGAGGATTGCTACCCCAACTTTCTTCTGAAGTCCATTAGCATGGCAAATGGTTTTCCACCCCCTCACTTTAAATCTAGACGTGCCTTTGGGTCTAAAATGAGTCTCTTGCAGAAAGCATATTGATGGGTCTTTTTTTTTTTATCCAATCTGATACCCTGTGTCTTTTGATTGGGGCATTTAACCCATTTACATTCACAGTAACTATTGAAAACTATGAATTTAGTGCTATTGTATTACCTGTAAAGTCCCTGTGTCTGTAGATTGTCTCTGTTTCTTTCTGGTCTGTGTTACTCTTGGGCTCTCTCTTCACTTACAGAAACCCCCTTAATATTTATTGCAGAGCTGGCTTGGTGGTTACATATTCTTTCAGTTTGTTTGTCCTGGAAGCTCTTTATCTCTCCTATTCTAAATGATAGGCTTGCTGGATAAAGTATTCTTGGCTGCATATTCTTCTCAGTTAGTACCCTGATGATATCATGCCAGCCCTTTCTGGCCTACCAGATCTCTGTGGATAGGTCTGATGTTAGTCTGATGTTCCTCTCTCTCTATAGGTTAGGAGCCTCTTGTCTCAAGCTGCTTTCAGGCTTTTCTCTTTGTCTCTGAATTTGAAAACTTCACTATTATATATCAGGGTATTAATCTATTTTTATTGATTTAGGGAGGAGTCTTTTCTACCTCTTGGATATGAATGTTTGTTTTCTTCTCCAGATTAGGAAAGTTCTCAACTATGATTTGCTCAAATACATCTTCTGGCCCTCTCTCTCTCTCTTCACCCTCAGGAACACCAACAATTCTGATATTTGTACATTTTGTGGCATCACTAATTTCTTAAAGCCTCTCTTCATGGGCTATTAGTTGTTTTTCTCTCTTTTCCTCAACTTTCTTCCTTTCTATCAGCCTGTCTTCTAGGTCACTTACTCTCTCTTCTGCCTCATTTACCCTAGCTGTTAGAGAATCTAATTTAGACTGCATCTCAGTTAAAGCATTTTTAATTTTCGCCTGATTGGATCCTTTTTCTGCACTAATTGATTCTCTGATGTCTTTTATGCTTTTTTGAAGCCCGGCTGTTAACTTTATAATTGTTATCCTGAATTCCATCTCTGACATCTTACTAAATTCATATTGATTAGATCTGTGGCAGAGAACATTACCCCTGGTTCTTTCTTTTGTTGTCAATTCCTCCTTCTAGTTATTTTCCCCAGAGAAGAATGGATGAGTGAATGAACAGAATGAAAAAAATCAACCATGATCCAAGCAAAATACACACTAGACAAATCCGAAGAGGTCAGAAACCAAAACAGAAAAGGAAACAAAAACGAAAACAAAAAGGGGATAGAGGAGAGAGAATATAATCTCACAGGGTGGACAAAACAGGGTGATCCACTTGTTCCTGGTTGTATTTTGGCCTGTGTATTAGAAGACACTAACTCCCAAAATTGCAAAGAAAGCAAAACTTATAAAACATACATATATACACACACAAAAATAAAATTGAATAGAATGAAAGGAGACCAAAAATGAAGCATGTATCTACAAAATGTAGATAAATAAAATATAAAAGCAACTTAAAAACAAAGATTTGATAAAATAAGAAACTAGTTGAAAAGGGAAAAGAAAAAAAGAGAAATGGAAAATTTTAGACTGAAAGACAAATGAATCATGAGAAAAAACCTCGAGTTCTTCCTACTATTTTCTTATAACACCAGAGTTTTACAGTCTTGTGGGATCCATAATCTTGTTGTGCACCTCTTTTTTCAGTTGATCTTCTGAGGGAAGGGCCTATTGTGCTGCTTCTCAGGTGTCTTTGCCTGGGCAGAGTTGCACCACCCCCTGCCAGGGGGCTATGCTCTTTGTAAGCTGGTCCTCTGTGTGGCTTTTGTTTCTTGAAGGCTTTCTGTGCCTCTTTAGAGGATCCAAATAAAATTGGTTGTGGCCCAATTTCCAGCCCCAGAGACAAAAGATGAAGATCCTCCCTCTTCAGTAAGCCCTCTGGGACAAATGGTCTTCACTTCTGTGTGTGCGGTACTCCGCAGACTCCTGCAGTACGTGACCACAGTGATCCTCCTGGCAGGAAGTCCAATGGTCCCACGTCACTGCCCTTTGCAAAGTCCTGGTGCTGAGAGCGGTTGGGGGATCATGCATGGATTTGCTCTGCTCCTCTCAGGGACGATGGGTGGTACCTGTGTTCCAGTCAGTTGCATGGTGCGCAGGCAGAGAGTGATCACCCAAATGGCCTGGCTCAAAGTTTATTGTTAACTGAGCTGATAGACCCCTCCTGGGCTAGCTGAACATAACCAGTTTCCTGCTCCACTGCTTAGGAACTCTATCAGCTCAGGCAACCCCATTAGTTTTGTGACTCCTGGGATCCTGAGACCACACTGACCCATCTAGAATTTTGCCTGTTTTATGCCCTGAGCCCCTTTCAGGCAGGGATGTCTCTCACTGGAGCAGATTTCTATTGGCTCTGATTTTACCCTCTGGGGCTATGTCATTTTCTGGGAGCCAGCTTATGGAGGCTCCTTCCCCTCTGTCTATCTTCTGATATCCCTCCTCATATTGCCTTCTCTGCACCTCCTTCCTTGCAAAAAGTGGTTGCTTTACTACTTGTAGAATTCCAGATTTTTTTTTCTTAACATCTAAGGCTGAATTAATAGGTGTTCCAAATGGTTTGATTGTTATCTAACTAAATTCAAGGGATCAAATGAAACGAGGTCCCCTACTTTTTTGTCATCTTGCCTCCTCCTCTAATCTTCACAGAAATCTTAGTAAGCAAATATCATCCAACTTTTACATATGAGGAAACAAAGATCAGAAACAGAAAATGACTCGAACATCATCTTTTAGGACACTGAATAATGCAGTTGTATTCTAAAATCCATCTTGTTTTCTTTTTTTCATGCACTTTCTCTGGAGATACAATTATAAAAAGGTATTTTTGTGAAAAAAACATTCATGCTATCTTACACATTAATGCTCTTAATACTTCTCAAGCCAATTTTTAGGTTTGTTGTTTAATTTAGTAGCTTAATAGTCCATGACATTGGCAGGGGTAAAATTATACCCATTTTATAGAAGTTGATGATGGAGGTACCTAATCTGATTAAATTTTTACATTTTACTAACTAAATTAAGTCATTGTGTAATGTCATGGGATTGCTGGATGAAAACTTTAAAACAAACAAAGACAACTACTTTTAATTATCTGCATTTTACAGAGTAAAGGCTTTAAGCAAGATTTTTAAAAATTAGTTAGAAAATCTTGTACTCTGACAATCTCTCTGAATAATATTCATTTTAATTTTTCTTAAATTATAATGCTTGAACCAGTTTTTTTTTAATTTGGTTTCAAATTTTTAATTTGGCTTCAAAATGAACATCAAGAAAAACTATATAAATGCATCCAAAATTTTTTAAAATAAAATAAATAAATTTTAAAATATTTAAAATAAATAATAAACTACAGAATGACACCAACCTATGAATTAGGACAATTATAGAAGTATAACACTGTTTAGTTAAAAAAAAAATGCTTACCCTTGCCCTTATACTTTTGGTCTGGCTTTATCAACCTCAGTATTTTTCTAAATATCTACTCAACTATGTACTAGAGAGAAAATTGGGCAACATGCCAGCTCTGCGGGGGCATTATCACCTGTATAACTGAGCCATGTCAGACAAAGAAAAGGACTAAGTGTGTAGATGTAGAGTGCCTTTTATAGCCATGTCCTTCAAAATATATGTTGTCTTTGAAAACAGAAAATCAGAGTGATAAAATAGGAAAATTCAAAAAGACCTTGGAAATCACTGACATTGTTCCTTTTCCCAGGTAAAATTATACTAAAACTACCTGGGATTATTTTAAAGAAAGCTATTTGTCTTTGGTTGTCTTTCTATTTTATGTTAGTCAGAATTTGCTCATTTTTAATCCTAAAAGTATTTTATACTTCAACTGTTGTTTACAATCATCAAAATTCTTTGTTTGTTGAGTTGCATAATATATTTGCCTACATTCAATTCTTTGCCCCATTTAAATTATGTATTCTAATTGTCCCTTCTATTACCATGATGTTACCTCTTTAAATGTCACACACTATGTGAAAGTATGACTGTATTTCAGTTTGCTGTCTTTGATGCATTTCAAATTAATTTTAAGATAATTTTCTTAAAGATTACAGCCAAGAGGGAAAATAAAAGAACAATCCCATGGATCTCATAAAAACTATTAGAACATTAATTCTTTCCAAACTATGGTCACTAAAAATTCAATTGAGATTACAGAGAACTCCCTACTTAGGAAGATATGAAAACAATTCAGAGCCTGGTGTTTTCACACAAAGAATGTAAAAATCTAATTCCTAAAAATGTAAAATGTTGCCAAGCCTTCCAGCTATAACTCACCAGAGCTTTCAGGGATTTCCCATTTGCACTTTTATCTTCTTGCCAACTCTGTGTATATACATAGTAACTTGAACAGATCCATTTTGTCCTTCTTCCAAAGAAACATTTTAATAACATAGGTGTTGCTAATTTTAGGATTTTGGGGTGGGGTCACGTGACTACCGACAAACATGTTGGTTTCATGCTTTGGATATCATTAGCTATCAACATACAGTGAATTATGTAACACAGAGAGAGCTGCAAGTAAAAAACTTTGCAATTCTAATGCTGCTAGAATTAGAAGCTATTTCTATAAACTAAGAAAAATTAAGTCCTGATAGAGAGGGTTATAAACAGGAACAGCATGTTAGAATACAAAATTTTGCATGTAGGTCTGAAGTAAGAGATAGTTAGATGCATGTTATTAACCTAATATACTATAGCATTTATCATGAGATAGTCTTGCTATTCAGGCTGGACTTAGAGAATCTGTAGAGATCTATTGTTATTATAAACAAAGAAAGCACTAACTAAGCAGTGATAATATATATCAGTGAGAAAGGATCTCATAAATTGGATGATTTTTTTAATTGACTCTTGATATTTTAATATTTTAAAAAGGGTATTAGGAGTGACATCAGCAAAATGGCTGAGTGGGAAGACCTGGATCATCCCTCCTCCCATGAATACACCAATTAAGCTACATTCATGGACAAATTTCCTTTATGAAAAATCCAGAAACCAAATGAAAGATTCCTGCACTCTAGGTGACCACGAACCCATTCACATAATCCTGTAAAGAGACTGGGATACGCTTTTACAGGAGTCCTGTATCCTAGCATAGTACCATACAGAAAAAAAGAAAAGAAAAGAAAAGAAAAGAAACCTAGTTCCCACCTTTTAGAAGGTTTGTACATCTAGTGAGCCAACTTTTCCAAGGGGTCTCACCAGAAAACTGACCTTGTCCTGACAAAATCCTGGAACTCAGATGTGTCCACCATAGTCTAGCAGCCTGGAATAGAATGGAGACAGCACTTTGGGCTCAAACACTATAGTTCCCCTCCTGTTCAGTACAGATTGGATAGAAGAAAAAGTCCAGCTCTTAGTTTCCCCCAGAAAGGGAAATAGTAGAATGAAACTAAAAATCAATAGTAGGAGGAAAACAGAAACTATACAAAAATTGGGTAATCAACAACATATCCTTGAACAACAGTTAGAGCAAAGAGAAAATATAAAAGAAATTAGAAAATATCTTGAGACAAATGAAATTGAAAATACAACATACCATAACTTATAGAATGCCGCAAAAGTAGTACCAGCAGGGAAATTCACAGTGAAAAACTCATTTAAAAAGAAAAAAAAAAAACCTTCAAATAAAACCTCATAAAGCTAAAAAAAGAAAAAGAACAAACCAAGCCCAAATTTAGTAGGAGGAAGAAAATAAAGATTAAATAAAAATTAAAGCAAAAATAAACAAAATAGAAATAAAACTAATAGAAAAAAATCAATGAAACTGAAGAATTTTTTTAAAAACATAAAATTGTCAGAGCCTCAGCTAGACTAAGAATAAAAGAGAAGGCACAAATAAATACAATTTTAAATAAAAGAAAAAATATTACAACTGTTGCCACAGAAATAATAAAGATCATAAGACACTATTATGAATAATTATATCCTGATAAATTGGATGACCTAGAAGAAATGGATAAATTCCTAGGAACAAACAACCAAACAAAGCTAAATTATGAAGAAATAGAAAGTCTAAACAGACCCATAATAAATATGGAGATTGAATCAGTAAAGCCCAGGGCCAGATGGCTTCACTAGTAATTTTTACCAAATATTTAAAGAAAAACTAACATTAATCCTTCTTAATCATTTTTTTCAAGTTTTTATTTAAATTCCAGTTAGTTAATATACAGTATAATATTAGTTTCCGGTATAGAATTTAGTGATTCAACACTTACATACAACACTGGGTGCTCACTACAAGTAACCTACTTAATCCCTACCACCTATTTAACCCATCCACATACCCATCTCCCCTCAGTTTGTTTTCTACAGTTAAGAGTCTGTTTCTTGGTTTTTCCTCTCTCCCCCACCCCATGTTGGTTTGATTTGTTTCTTAAATTCCACATATGAGTGAAATCATACAGTATTGGTCTTTCTCTGACTTATTTCACTTAATGTAATACTCCAGCTCCATTCACATCCTTGCAAATGGCAAGATTTCATTCTTTTTGATGGCTGAATAATATTCCTTTCTGTATATATACTACAATCTTTTTATCCATTCATCAGTCTATGGACATTTGGGCTCTTTCCATAACTTGGCTATTGTTGATAATGCTGCCATAAACATTCAGGCATCACAATTTTTTTAACCTTTGGTTAAATGCCCAGTACTGCAATTGATGAATTATAGGGTAGTTCTATTGTTAACTTTTTGAGGAATCTCCATACTGTTTTCCAAAGTAGCTGCACCAGTTTGCATTCCCACCAACAGTGTAAGATGGTTCTGCTTTCTCCACATCCTGGCAATACCTGTTTTTTCCTGTGTTGTTAATTTTAGCCATTCTGACTGGTGTGAAGTGATATCTCATTATGGTTTTGATTTGTATTTCCCTGATGATGAGTGATGTTGAGAACCCTTTCATGTGTCTATTGGCAATCTGGATGTCTTCTTTGGAAAAAAATATTTATTTACATCTTTTGCTTATTTTTAACTGGATTATTATTTTTGGGGGGGTGTTGAAATTTATATAAGTTCTTTATATATTTTGGATACTATCCCTTTATCAAACATGTGATTTGCAAATATCTTCTCCAATTCTGAAGATTGCCTTTTAGTTTTGTTGTTTCCTTCCCTGTGCAGCAGGGTTTTATCTTGATGAAGTCCCCATAGTTTATTTTTGTGTTGGTTACCCTTGTTTCAGGAGACACGTCTAGTCAGAAGGTGCTGCTGCCTAGGTCAAAGAGGTTGCTGCATGTGTTCTCCTCTAGGATTTTGATAATTTCTTGTCTCACATTTAGGTCTTTCAACCATTTTGAGTTTATTTTTATGTATGGTGTAAGAAAGTGGTCCAGTTTCATTCTTTTGCATGTTGCTGTCCAGTTTTCCCAACACCATTTGTTGGAGAGACTGTCTTTTTTTACATTGGATATTCTTTCCTGCTTTGTTGAAGATTAGTTGACCATATAGTTATGGGTTCATTGCTGGGTTTTTTATTCTGTTCTATTGATCTATGTACCTGCTTTTGTGCCAGTACCATACTCTCTTGATCACTACAGCTTTGAAATATAACTTAAGTCTGGAATTGTGATGCCTCCAGATTTACTATTAGCTATCATAGGATTTCGGTTATGAAAATTTCTGATCGTACTGAGCAAGAAACACAATGTTTTCCTAGCTCCTCTATGTAGGCCAGAGCAAAACTAATAGCCAAGAAAAGACCATGACAAAAGGTTTTCTTAATCCATGTCAGCTGTTTGTTTTGGTTACACTCTACTCAGTATTACAATTAAGGGATTTGATTATAATATAGCTATCTGTATCCAAACCTGCTGATGGATTTTTCCCTGAGAACATAGGTTTATGGAGGTTAAAGTTGAATGATCACCATATAAGCAAGATGAATTTCTGTAATATTCTGCTCAGAGTTCTACAACCAGTAATATTCATAGCATTTGAATGTTCACTGTATTCTAGAAACTTTTTACCATGGTTTATATGAATTCATTTAATTTTCTTAATAAGCCCATGTAGAAGATATGGTTATTATTCCCATTTTGCAGAGGAGGGAACTGATTCACAAAGAAATTAGATTGCTCATGGCCACAGAGGTTAGAAGTAGTTGAGCTGAAATATGTGCCAAGCAGCCTGGTCGCAGAGCCCACTGTATTCTAGTTTCTCATTGGAGGACTTTAAGAATGTATCTATTGATAAGGGTTAAGGTTTTATTATAATTGCAATAGTTACTGAACCGATACCCAGTTGTCACAATTATCTCTTATTTTCTTTTATTCCTCTTCTATTTTCCCTTTTTTTAAAATGTCCTACCACGTTTAAGACCCTAATCAACTGTGCCATGGAACTGTATTTGTGCCAAAGGCATCTTTTCTCAGCAGTCAACTAGAAAGATTTCAGAGTAACTGATTTACCACATAATTAAAAATGATGACCCGCTTTGGCATCTGATGTAAATTGCCTCAATTTGGAAGAGAAACCAAATGGCTTCAACCAACAGCTTTTTAGGCTTAACTGTAAGGCCCCTATTCTCTATACTCAATATGTTCACAATATTCTTTTACATCAAAGAATATTACATAGATTACAAAAGAAAAATATAACAAAGAGAAACTCTTTCTATATATAGATATATATTTATACTTTATATTTCTTTATTTCTTTAGATATAACAGCATGATCATAAATTAATTTATTAACAATGTTATTTATGATGGTACAATTGTTTTCTTTGTAGCAATGACATATATCTAATGAAAAAATTAGACTCCTGTCTTAACTGACTCATTTATAAAAAAAAAGTATTCATAAGCCAAAGATTAGTTTGATCCAACATAACCCACTCATCAAATTTTTAATGTATTTTATGCTAACATATTTTGAGATGTGGCAAGCTTCTCTTTGACATTATGTTCTTATTCTCAGAAATGTCTACTGATATAGAGCTGGCATTCTATGAGATGCATGTGCCAGAGACTATAACAGTAGAAAGACCATGTGACTTCAACCCAGGCCACAAATTGATGGCAAATTGTAGTTTATCACTCCATCTGCATGAGTCAGTTAAGATGAGAATGCCAATTTTAGCAGATGTGTGTTTTCTGTTTTTGTAATATAATGTGAATGTGAATGATTTTCTCAAATGAATCTCACCATCAATCTAAGCTGAGCTTCCTTACTGTTGAAAATATTTTGCTGCCTGCATAAATTGACACTGCTTATGGGATAACTTTTATAGCAACTGGATCAGAGTGAAGTAGGTCAAGTTGGCAAGGTGAATAACTTATGGTGAATAACAATAATAACTTATGGTAAATTAGTAAATTATATGAAATGATTAGTTAGGGGTTGCATACTTAAAAATTCTTTCCAAAGTAATGTAGCAAAGAAATCACATTAATACTAAATATTTTAAATATTATTATCAATTTTAAAATTAAAAATAATAGGGAGGGATAAAATAGCCTGGAAATTCATGAATAGCCTATTTTATAAGCAGTGAACAGTCACTGTGTAGCTTCAAGGAGCTTAAAATGGATACTGACATATAAGACAGCTTTATGTGGAACAACTAGAGAACAAATAGATCAATATAAATAAGTCATCATTCAGGATTAGAAAAAGACCACTACAGTCTGCAATCCACCTGATAAACCTTCCTGGAGAAGCTAAATGTTGACTAAGCTCTGAAAAATATAGGATTCAGATAAAACCAAAATGGTGAGTAAGGTGATAATGAATAAATAGATTTTTGTATATGAGAAGGTAATATAACAAAATAAGAAGGCCTAATGCTGTTGTGAGGGAGGAACTCCCGGCATTTAAGAAGGCTTTAAGAAGATTAACAGCACCAGGAACAAGCTGATTTGGAATAGGATGAGAAACTTGAGAGATTCACTGGAAAGTTATGTTCATAATCTAAGTGTGATGACAGCAGCTGAAGTAGAGACAAAATGTTGAATCCAAGCATACTTCATAAGAAGTATCAGCAGAACATCATATATTGATGGTCTATGATAGTTTAAAGAGGAGATAGTAAATAGACAATTCCCAAGTCAGTTTAGTAAACTGCATGAGGAATGGAGAGGTTAGTGGATGTGGAAAGATGACAAATTTATTTTTTATACAAGTTTCTTTTGAGAAGAAAGTTGCTTATTAAAGTAATATATTATGTATCTGGTCTTTACAACTCTCCATGCAAGTGCAAGCTCCTGGAAGCCAAGGCATATGTTTTAATGTTTCTTCTGTAACCCCCACAGCATATGTTCAGTAAATATTTAGTGGTGTTGTAAGAGATGAAAATATTGGATGAAAACTTAAATAAAATTTCAAGAATGAAAACGTAGATAAATTATTCATCATAATCATAGAAGGGAGTTGAAAGCATGAAACTGGATCTTCATAGGTCATAACATTGGAAGAACAAGATGTGAGATTGAAGTTGAGGAAGAAAGAACTGGGTCCCATCTTAAAGGTAGGAGGGAAGCACAGAAGTAATCATTGATGCCAAGAGTCTGTTTGAAAGGATTGCATATAAAAACTCAAAAAAAACCTTTGACATTGATGAATGACAGAAGAATATTAATTTTGGTTAAATTGAGTGACAGCAAATCATAGTTTTTAGAAGTGTGGCCCCAGAGAGATCAAAAATTGTCAATGGAAGGGACAGGGTATTTGTACTAGTTTAAATGTATCAGGTCTAAGCTGGCCTTTCACTTAGAATTTTTACTACCAAGACAAGTGTATGTAGCTAATTGCAGGGTTTGTATAAAGTATGTGTCAGCTTCTCAGAGCTCTTGCAATTTGCATAGCATAACCCGAATAAAGACCAAATATTCATGGTTCAGGTAAGATTCTACCAAAGGGTCTGTAGCATAAAAATTATTTCCTCTCACTCCTGGAAAATTAAAGGCACATTTGAATTGATGACTATCCAACCCTCCCTCTTTGATTTTAGTTGTGTCACTTAAAAACAACTGGATATTAAAGAATTGAAACTTTTTAAAAACAAATTATAAAAAGTTGTGCACTGTTAAGCTATCATTAGTGGTGGTGATAGCATCAGTGGTAGTGGTAGTAGCAGGTATAATAGTCGCATTAGCGGTAGGACCTTGGCAGTGTCAGCAATGTCAGTATTACTAAGTATCCATTGTGGTTTGGAGCATTGCACACCCATAGGACTCCTTAAAATAATGTGACTGCCTTGTGGTGTTACTAAGTTTTATAAATATATTAATCTTTAAATAGGAATACTGACTGATTCCTTCCTAATACTAAATAATGTCAATATAGGTATTTTTTCCTGACTGACCATGGGCAGTGAGATGGAGTGATGAAGGTAAACATCAGAAAGTCCATTTATTAAATATATCTCTTTCTAGAAGGTCAGTATTTATTTGAGTTAACAAATTCTTTGGGAATATTACAGAATCCCATAGGAGTAACTCACACCTTAAATTCACATGAATTTGATAGCCGTATTGAATCCAAATTTAAATTACATGGGAAAGGAAGAAATAGGAAGAGAGAGGAAGAAAAGGAGAGGGGAAAGAATGGAAATAACTGCTAACAGAGGTCTAACTTGATTTGTCCTGACCCTACCACAGAAAGTGCCCTTCTAATTTTAAGAACCTCTAGAAAAGCATTTTACAATGAGCTTAAATCCATGCTCCTTTTTGACATCTACAAAAAAACTCAGATACCCAAGATTTTGTGAAATTTCCCTTGGATGGAAGGAGAGGGGAAATTAGTCATACTCCCCTCCAATCGTAATTCTCACCAACCCAGTAAACTTTGTATAATTTTACATTCTATATTTTGTTTTATGAAAATAACAGTTTGAAGAGAATTTATAAGCAACTAAATTTGGGGGGATAGTTTTTCTAGTTATATCAAACCAAAAAAAAGAAAGAAAAAAGTGAAGAGAAATATAATTTGGCTGGATGAAGGTGATAATGGCAGGCAAGGGGAAACATCTGGAAAATGTGTGGTGGGTATTCACAGGCCCTCTCCTTTTGAGGACTGGGCTTGAACTCTTTCTTGCTATTGAGATTTACAATCTTGAAGCAATACAAATTTAATATCTGCTTATGTATTCCCAAATGGTATATATAGGTAAGAACAGTGTTTATGATATTGATTTCCTTAGAAACTGTATAGGTAGTCCTGCAAATATATATACACACACTCATATATATATGGTGTTTATTATTTTATATATACATATTATATATATAATTTTTAGATATTTATATGTTATTTATATATTTTAAAAAGTCATATTTATTTTAAATTTACTATATTTTTATTTATTATATATTTATATATTTATTTTTAAAGTTTTATATATTTATATAAAAGTTATTATAGATATATAAATATATGTATGTATATATGTATATATGTATGTGTATATATGTATTCTCCATGCCCAAATGGAACTGCTGTTGGAATAGATCTTACATGGGCAAACTTCAAGTCCATTTGAGAACTTTACTTATCCAAGGGGGCTTCATCCACTGAAAGGTGGAATAATATGGATAGAATTGTCAAAAATATTCTTTAATTTCAATTTTTTTGTGATTATTAAGAAAAGTTCTATTATGATCACACTTGAATCTATTCTCTAGGAAGTTAAGATACTTTGATAAACGTAATATTGTATGGCAGTATAAAGTTTATGTGATGTGAAATCCTAGTTTTTAAAACTTTATAATTTCCATTCACTCAATATTCAACTATTTTAAACACATTCAAATATTTTAAACACATAGAAATATATCTCATTAGACAAATTGACAATTAGAAACTTACTCTAATTTTTAAAATTTCATGCATTTAACTATAAAAAGATGGCTACCATTAACTCATTTTTTTACTGCAAAATGAGCTATGATTTAGAATTGTTGGCACTTTGTTAAGCTAACTGGTCCATCTGCTTGTTATGGCATTTAGTGGCTAAATGTGATTGGTTTAAATTAAAAAAAATCTTTTAGGGCAGAAAGATAACTCTGAGTGTAGTTGCCTATTGTTCCTTCTAGCTCTTAGGTGTGATCAGCGACTGATTCATATGTAAATTGTTTTCAAAGAGTTCATTTTGTTTAACAGAACTTGCCTGATAATTAGATATGCTCAGTGATTATTTTTATATTGACAGGGGTCAAACTGAATCTCTCAAATATATCCTCATGTTGGAAATCTTAATTCTGTATTCTTCTAACATTTGGAAATGGATCAACTGCTTTAAGAGTCATCTTTGTTAAAAAATTTTCAGTTTAAAATGTTGAGAAATACTCCCTTTCTATTCTTGATGATCTTGAAAAACAGTTATTCTTTAGTGTATATTTTTTTCAATAACAGTTAAGTCAAATATTAAATTGAGTTTGGTCACAATTTGGGACAATACATGCATGGTTTTGAACTGAAATAATCATCTTTATTTTATTATTTTATTTTGTTCTTTTTACAGAGTAACCCATTAAAATCCTACAGTTTTACTTAATGAGACAGGCTAATTTTCACTATGCTAACAAATTAACCCCCAAATCTGTTTCTTATCCATTCACTCATAATGTGTGCTCTCAAGGGAAGTTGCTTTCCAAGTCCTAACTTGGAAGCCGTAATCCAAGCAGTGGTCCAGTCTATTTTCATTTTGAGGATCTACAATAGCAAGAGGATCACTTTGCAGAGGTTGAAAGAGAGGAAAACTCATGTTTCAACTTCAAAATGACAAATATCACTTCTGTCCAAGTGGCCAGAACTAATCACACAGCTCCAAAATAACAATAGGAGAGTCTAGGAAAGAAAATCTTTCCGTCTGAGTAGGAACAGGAAACTAACAGGAGATTTAGAGAATGACCAAAAATCTTCAACAAAATCCTAGCAAATCAAATCCAGCAACAGACAAAAAGAAAATATATGATCCCAAATAGGGCTTATCCAGGAAATGAAACTAGTCAGTTCAATATTAAAAATTTAATGTAATTCATCTTATTGACATAATGAAAAACATGAAAATTTCATAGATGCAGAAACAATTTTTGACAAAGTTCAGCATGTATGCATAATAAAAACTCTCAACAAACTAGAGTTAGAGTCAGGATACTTTCTCAGCTAGAGAAAAAGAATCTATTGAAAAAAAACTAGAGCAAACATCATACTTAATAGTAAAAGATTGAATTCTTTTCCCCTAAGATTGTGAGAAAGACAGCTATCTACTCTTACCACTCCCTTTAACATCATACTGAAGGTACTTCAGTGCAAAAAATAAATAAATAAATAAAATAATAATAAAATGAATATAGAAGAAAGAAATAAAACTCTATTTGCAGTTGATATAATTATCTCCTTAGAACATTCTAAAGTATTCATAAACAAGCTATGAGAAGTAATGTTGGAGCTTACAAGGTCACAGGATATGGAGTCAATATGCAAATCTCAATCATATTTGTTTATACCACCAATAAACAATTGAAATTTTTAAAGGACTCAAAAGATAAAACCCAGGTATAAATCTAACAAAATATATTAAAGGTATATATGCTGGCAAAATAAAATATTGATGAAAGAAATCAATAAAGACCAAACACAGAAAGAGAGAGAGATACTATGTTCATAGTTAGAAAAAACTCGAGTTGCTGAGATGTCAACTGTCTCTAAATTGATGGATAGATTCAACAAAATTCTAATCAAAATCTCAGCAAGATTTGTTGTAGAAATTAACTAGCTATTCTGAAAATGTTTGTGGAAAGGCAAATAATCAATTTTCTAAACAAAGTTAAGATCTTAACTCTCCTTAATTTCAAGACTTATTTTAAAGCTACATTAATCAAGATAGCATTTTATTAGCATAAAAATAGACATAGATAAATGGAATAGAATAGAACAGGGATCAGCAAACTACAGCTTCCAGGACAAATTCATTTATATATTGTCTATGGTTGCTTTCACACTGCAGTGGTAGAGATGAGTAGTTGTTAACAGAGATGGTATGGCCCTCAAAAAAGCCTAAAATATTTGCTACCTAGCCTTTCACATAGAAGTTGCCAACTACTGAAAGAGAGTATCCAGAAAGACACTTACATATCTATGGTTACCTGATTTTTGACAAACTGAAAAGACTATTAAATGGAGAAAGAAGAATTTTTTAAACAAATGGTGCTGAAACAATTAGACCTTCATATGCAAAAACAAACGTCTTCATTTATACATTGCTTTAATTTTTAAACAAAAGCTCAAAGTGAGTCATAGACCTAAATGCAAATCCTAAAATGATAAAACTATTAAAATGGCTAAACCTTTAAAAATGACAATATACTGAGGAGGATTTGGAGGATGCATTTCTGGTGGAAATGCAAAATGTTACAGTTTGGCAGTTTCTCATAAGTCTAAAGATATGCTCATCATATGATGTAGCAATCTCACTCTTAGGTATTATTAAAAATTTGTAATTATTAATTAATCTCATTCCTAGTATTCTAAATGAAACAAATACTTATTTTCACACAAAAACCTATATGCAAATATTTATAATGGCTTTATTCACAATCACCCACAAATGGAAACAATCCAGCTATCCTACAACTGATGAATGGATAAACTATGGTACATTTATACAATGGAATACTAATCAGCAACAAAAAGGAGCATACTACTGAGATAAGCATAACATGGATGAATCTCAAAAGTATTCTGAGTGAAAGAAGCCAGACTCAAAAGGCCACATATTATATCATTCTATTTTGTTTTTTTATTTGCATTTTTTAAATTTTATTTTATTTTATTATATAATGTTAGTCACCATACAGTATATAATTCCATTTTAAAAAACACAAAATCATAAGGATAGAAAACAGATTAGTAGTTACCAGGGGCTAGAGGTAGGAAGAAAAGTTGACTTCAAATCATCATGGGTGATTTTTTTTTCCCCAATGATAGAACTAATCTACATCTTTATTTTGTTGATGGTTACATCCTTGTATGAATTTGTCAAAACTCATTAAAATTATACTCTAAAGAAAATGAATTTTACTATATTTAAATTTTAACTTAATAAAAATATATAAATATTTGTTGTTGAGTTCTATAAGACATAAGTTCCTTAGAGTATTAATGGTTAATGGCTTAACTTGGAGTCAGACAGCTTGGATGCAAATACTATTTTTACCAGTTTTGAGCAGTGTGAACTTGGGAAAATTAGTTATCTTATTGGGCTTCAATTTTCTTCCTTCTAAATGGGGTTAAGAAGGTAGGAGAAATAATTAAATGAGATAATGTATGAAAGCTACTTTTGGCAGTGTCTAACAAGTAGTATATATCCAGTCAATTTAGCTGGTAATAATAGCAAGATGGTAGTAATATGTTCAACACAGATTATCCACTATGATTATCCTTTGTCTTATTTCAACTTGTCTATGTTTATTTTATTTTATTTATTTTTATTTATTTATTTTTTAAAGATTTTATTTATTTATTTGACAGAGAGAGATAGCAAGAGAGGGAACACAAGCAGGGGGAGTGGGAGAGGGAGAAGCAAGCTTCCTGCAGAGCATGGAGCCTGATGCGGGGCTCGATTGCAGGACCCTGGGACCATGACCTGAGCCAAAGGCAGATGCTTAATGACTGAGCCACCCAGGCACTCCTCTATGTTTATTTTAAATATCTACCATTTGCCAAGTATCAGAGGGAGTCAAATGCATAGTTCTTGCTCTTGCAATTTATGATAATCTTAGAAACATGAGTTAGGCCCGGAAAAATATTTAATTAATCAAGACCTCATCTGTTCTGCAGCATGTGCCTGGAATGATGTTACATCAAGGCACTGGAGGAGTCTTTAAATGCAGAGATGGGATTTACTGTGGTCCTAAGGATGTTCCATGCCCCAAGGATGATAGAACCTAGTTGTAGAGGTAAATATGAACACAGCTCACAAACCACTAGTATATACAAAAATGAAAGTGAAATAAAGGAAATAAAATTTAAATGCTGAAGGATTTGGAAGAGATAGAGATAAGGAAAAAACGTCTCTAGCAAAAGATTGTATATGTTTAAATGTCAAAATGTTCTACACAGGCTAAATAGAGAGGAAGAAAAAGGAAATTATGTTCAAAGACAGCTTTAATTGTTGGAAGAATTCTACCAGACCAGTTGGATCTTAAATAAGTCTAAAAGAGACAAAACTATTATGAACACTTTAGAAAAAAAGGAGGACAAAATTGTGAATAATTTGCAGTAGAAGGGAATTTATTAAACAAAAAAGAACACTAGAAAATATAGTATGTTGCTATGTCTCTATGGCATCATGTGGATAGAAGATATTTTAGCCACATTCTTGTTTTCATTGTTTTGAAAATAGGAGGATTCAAATTTGAATGCTCTGCCCTGCCTCCCTACACCAGAAATCTAGAAGCATCTGTTTCAAAATAGTGTCAGGGTCCCTGTGCTGCTTACTGCTGTGTCTTGTCCAATAGTTTCTCACTTACTTTTCATGCAAGCAATTCTATATTTCTTCCTGCTTCCCATGCAGTTCCCTCTGGCTCACTGAGTAGAGGCCACAAAGCCCAGATGCAAATGGCTTTTACACTGTCTGACATTCTATTCACTTCCCACACTGTCTGGGAGTAGCCTTGTCCAGTTACCAGAAAACAGACTGGAATCTGGATCATTCCAAAAAGCGTCTCTAGCCCACGGTGCAGAAAATTCTAATACTAAACACACTTGGGTGTGTGTGTGTGTGTGTGTGTGTGTGTGTGTGTGGCGGGAAAAGTGGGAGTAATAGGGGGCAGCACTGTGATAGGATTCTATGTGTATATTTAAAAATATGTCACATGTGGACTTTTATGGGGGAAAGACTGTTAATTGTATACTGAAAGTAAAAATAGAATTTGGCTTATATGGTAGCTAAAGAAATGAATCTGCAATTACAAAAACATTTGTTCTATTAGAGAAACAGGTTGTTTTTATTGTTATAACAATGGATGATGGCTTTCTTTTTTCATTTCTCTCCCTGCCCCAACTCAACCCTAGCAAAGAAAGTATGAGAATTTGGGTAAATGATTTCTACCTCTCTGGTTTAGACTGTGGTTGTTTCTTGCTAGTGCCAGATTTCCCAAGTCTGAATATTCTAGGACAGGGAGATCACCCAAACAATTGCTAGTAGCTGCTCAACAAATGTCAGTTTCTTTTTTTTTCCAAAGTAGTCCCTAAAATTCCTTTCTAGCATGATCCTGCAAAGGGATCTTTGGAAGTAGGAAGAAAAATTGACAAGGGGCAAAACTAACTCTAAAAAAGGGAAGAATTATTACAATAGGAAAGAACTACACACAATCCTCTCAATAACAACTGGGTTTCTAAAGAAAGGACATAAAAAAAAATACAGACGTTCATTGTACAAAAGTTTAGGAGAAAAATGAACATGAATCAGAAAAGCAGTCTCCTGAGTTCCTGAGGACTAAACAGAACAGGAAGATCCACATCCCCTCTCAGCCCCCTGTCAGCTGAGTCCTGCAAGTATTACTGTACCACTGTCCAAAATGGTAACCCCCACAGAGAAACCTAATGTCAGGTATTTAGGATTACACAAAAGTACCAGATGTTGCAATTTTGGCTCATTGTTTATGCACATAATTAGATACACATACTTCAATTTTGAACACTGCTGATGTACTTTCAACTAAATAGCCCAACCAGCTCACTGTGTATATAGGAAATAAAAGCTCAAATTTTCCACTGATTCTAGCAATATGCTATTATGCATTAACTTCCTCTGAGATGCAGTTTATGCAAATGACAAACCTATTGCCATAATTGCTTCTAGGTTTACCAAGACATAGTTAAACCATCAGAACAAAGTTATTTATTACACAGAGCCAAATCACCAGTTTGAAGTTTTGAGGGAGATAACCTTTAATCTGACTCTGCAAAAAAAGCAACCAAATAGGATTTAAGTCTTCTATGAAAACAAAATTAATTCTTCCTCTTAAAAAGCCCTTATTTACTGAAGAAAAAAAAAACAAAAACAAAAAAATTTCAAGTTTTTTTCTGAAAACACAATTAAAAGCATGAAATTTAAAATAATTAAGCTCCCCAAAATAAAATCTTTGGATCTGCCGCATTATTGATGTAACCTAAATATCAATTGTATAAACTGGCATCATTGTAAACACTGATCATTGGCAGAAGATAAGATATACAAAGACTATTGCCCATGAAATGGAGGCTTTAAACTTGAAAGGGGTACATTTTTTTTCACAAATCAATTAAGGGGGAAATTATGGCATGATCAATTCTAATGAAGAGAAAATACACCTTAAAAGAAAAAAAAATTAAGTTGGTTGTTTATCCCCAAAATTTCAGACTTGTGTCTGCAGCTTCTGTATTTTTAAGGTTTCTAGATTCAAGGAAACAATGACTTTGCACCACAAATATATTTTTTGTTCTTTATTTTCTTAGGAAAGAAATCCAAGGAGAGCAAGAGGAAAAACAAACCTAATATTTTAAAGTCAAGTTCTTTTCAGAGTCTCTCATGGAAATAATCTGTTACTATGTCAGCCAAAAGAGAGGCTCGAAAAAGGAGAAGAAAAGAGTTGCTAGTGGAGACTTCTTACAAGAACTCTAGTCCCTTGTACCCCTCATTAAGATTATGAATTCTAGGTTTTAATAATGAAGATGAGAGCTACATCAAAAAGAAAAGCAGGGCATTTGCTTTATTTTGTTTTGACATGTGCCGCAATGCCTCCTGGTCCCGTCCCTTCTTAAGCAAGGCAAGCATCGGCTCCACACTCTGAATGTGAGCCAGTGTGAACACTGCCAAGAGCCGAGGCAGCGCTGCTTGCCGGGCCTTCGGGACAATTGCCAGGTGAGGCCTTTCAGTGCCTGAGGACATTCACACAAATGGCTGCTCCTTGTCTACAGGCTGTATTTCTAATCCTGTGATTCTTCAATTGTTATGGGAATAAACATTCACTGCTCTACATGCATCAGTTATATTCCTTTGACTTCTTCTTTTCTTCTTTAAAAAAAAAGTGGTAATAATCCCAGTGTTTTCTCACCAGTATTGTATTGCCCTTTTGCAGCCAAATTTTACGGTTGCAGAAAGCACTAGAAACCAGGCCAAAAAATACTCTGACTTTGATTTAATATGAAATTGTATGTTACATTTCCAACTATTTTCATCATTACAATAATTATTTGGCTTATTTCTGTTTTCACGATGACTGTAAAAAGTTTCCATTTTTCAGAAAAGCAGTAGTGTTTGATAATAAACGGAAATAGCTAAGATCCAAATAAACAAGTTTGTCAATAGTGTAGTCTCACATGGCACTCTGCTAAAAGACAGTATTATGTTACCCACTGAATTTACTTATGTCAAATGCATTTACACAAATAGCTTGGATTCTGTTTATATAATTTCCCTCATCCTTGTAGAAGTAAAACATCTTTTTCTTTGTTTATGTATTTGATGATACTTATTATACATAATAATATGTTATATACACAATATATAAATCATGTAACCTGAATTTCTTGTGAACAAAAATTGCTATTAAAATATTTGTACTTAGATGAATATTTCAAGATAAGACATTGCCAGCTATCCTTCATTTTATCCTCACTCTGGTATTCTTAAAATGAATTATATTTATAATCCCTTGTTACAAAATAAATCTTTTTATAAATCATGATTACCACATGACAAAACACTTATCCATGTATTGAATAGAAATGGTTATCTTTTATGAAAAATGATGTAATAATTCAAAATAGTGTTATCAAAAACCCTATTTTATGAAGTTAATTGTTGTCTGTTTTTCTGAAGCTATATGTTTTTCTCTTTTTAATAATACCTAGTTCTATCACAATTTTTCTATGCTGTATATGTCAAAGAAATATTCCTAAATGAAAATGAAATTGTAAGTGCCTAAAGTGATTAAGAACTGTATATTTCTGAGAAAAAAAAAAAGTGGATGTTATCTTTAAAACTCCTGTAAGGCAAGAAAAGTGAAATACAAAGACAGAGAGTTCTAGACAGCAACACCTGGCATCCCACAATCCATCTCACAAACAAGGAGTTACGCCATGACCTATTTTGTCCACACTATGATTAGATGCCATGTAACAGTTTATTTGAGGGATAAAATTATTGCTAAATCAGAGAGTTCTTAATGACCAGTTGAATCTGGGAATTGGAATTGCTCTATTATTCAGCAGTCATTAGAAATAAACTTTCTGGCTGTGTCTAAATTCATAAAATAGCAAGTGGGTGTTCCAAATTCATATTTACAGCAAAGACCTAGATAAACCTACTGTTCACTCTACATTGTTGGGCCAGTAGACTATAACTCCTTGATTTGGCCAAAACTTATTGCTCAGGATAATAATTCTAGTAAGTATATAGCTGAAATTTATATGAAATAGTGTGAATTTCAATAACATGCTACCAAGGAGTTTTTCTAAAAAAAAAAGTATTAAAGGACCTAGAATTATGATTGATTATTAGAGAAAGATAACATAAAGAAGAACTCGCTAATATTAGAGCTGTGTAAAGACAGAAAGGGCTGTCTTGGGAGATAACCAAGTAGTTGTCATTGGACAGGATGAAGTCTTATCTTTGAAATGCTTGATGGAGTTCACAGGACAATCTGGTCTTGATACGGCAGATAGGTGGTAACACCAAATGACTTATAAGATCCTTGTAATCTTAATGTTTCAGTTAATACCTAGAATAGCATTCCACAAACTGTGTTCCTGCTTCCCATGGTCAAATAAGTATAAAAAATGGTACATGCAGTTTTTCCTAGTTGAAGACTTAAAAATAAGTATTTGAAAATTTAAAGTTCAGAATTTTTGCAGTAAAAAAAAAATCTGCCTGTCTAACCCAACATTTTCCAACTATTTTATTTTTCACTAACATGTTATTACAATGCCACTGAACACTAATTTTCTGACAAACCCAGAAGATAAATGTCAAACGAGATTTTCCTTCTTAAATTTAGCTGCATGTTTTTGTGGGATTCTTCTTTAAAAAATTTAATTTGTCACTCCTTTTGAACAAGTCCAAATTCTTTAGACTGTCATTCAAGGCCCAACACATTGTTTTTTCTTTCCAAACTATCCCTCCATTCCCTAAAAAGACTATTTTTTGGTATATCACAAATTATGTGTTTGTTTTCCCTTCTATGTCAATTATACATATTTTCTTCCACTTTGGAATGACACCCTCTTGATAGTCTATTTACAAGTCTCACCTCACATCCCAACTTTTTTTTTTTTTAAATCTCCCCTCTCATGACTTCAGGCTGCACTAACACAGTGTAGAATATATACTATATATCTCAATCCATAAATTTCATTTCCTGGGATTTTCTGTCCTTCCTTCCTCCCTCCCTCACTTCTTTCCTTCCTTTCTTCCTATCCTCCCTCCTTCCCTTCCTTTCTTTTTTGTTTCTTATTTCTTTCTATTTTTCTCCTTTCTTTCTTTTAAATTTGTGCTGATCTTATCTTTCCAAATAGATTTTACACTTCTTGCAAAAAAAGTCATGCCTTATATTTATATATTCCCTAGAACAGCAGCTTTTTGAGGTATATAAAATAGACCTCCTTTCTTCATGGTATTTATAATCATAAACATAGAATTGCATAAAGAAAACCATCCCTTCAATAAAAAAACTAATAACAATCAAGAAGCCTTTATTATTAATTAGATACTACATTAATAATATGAAGTACGAAGGACATGGTGAATACTCAAAATTGTCTGTTGAATAGGGGAATGAGTAAATAAATTAATCTGTTTGATTTTGTTTTACCTTCTTTTTCATATTTTACCCACATTTCAGTTTATGCATTTTCTTCTTTGGAGGGAGAGGTAGTGAATAATATATTTTTTCATAAGGTATACAAAGCTATTAAAATCTGGATAGTCATGGAAAAATTCTTTCTCTCAAGTGTGGATATGTGTGTCTTCTTTTGTAGTTTTATGTTTGTTTTATTTGGTTTTATTTTCAATAAAAATCAAAACTGTCTTTATATTAAAACTGTATCTGATAACTTTGCTGAACCATTTTCCTATTTCCAAAGTCATACTAAAATGAAAAATATATACACTCACATCATATGTGTGTGTATATTCTTCTTAATATTGGCATTTATTTATATCATTATATTAAATATGTTAGTTTAATTCTAGTCCATGGGGCATATTTACTTGGTTCTCATTGAAACATTATTTCTATTTTTAAACTGCAGTAACTTTCTGAAATATTTCTTCTGAAATATTTTTAAAACAGACCTTTTTAATAATTTACCTAAGTGAATATAAATTTTTATATGCACTAACTGCACATTTTTAATTTCAATATAATTGATCCAAGATTGAGGACTATGGCAACAAAGTGAGCTTATCAGGTCTATGTGACCTGTTAAAAAGTTACGATTGTCACTACCTGCCTACTGTATCAATTTCTTACAATGTTATTTTCATATAAAATGGTCTTCAATAGGTCTAAAAGAGCCTATTTTTTTAATTAACAAGTGACTACTATCACCAACATTATCTTACATAATATGTTAGCCACCATAAGTAAGTGTGTATGTGTTTGTGTGTGTATGTGTGTGTACAGAGAGAGGGAGAAAGAGAGAGAGAAAGAAATATACAAAGTGTTATTTTTTGTTTTTATGTGAAATGTGTATCTGGAAAAATGGATGAGACACCACCACATCAGCACCACTCCATCTCCTCTATCAAAAAAAAAAAAGTGCTAATACAAACATTTTTATTAGAACATGTCTTCATTTTTTTTATTGGGGGTGGATGTGGATTCTACCAGTCTTAAGGTAATAAAGAGCTTAGTTTTCCATAGCACAATTTTGAGAGTGAATGTTTCCCCCAAATCAGGGCTAAAACCCCTATTATTATAAAAATGTTCCTTTTTATTATGAAACTATAAAAATATTCCTTTTTATTATGAAATCAGGGATATACTATAGAAACAGAGATAAATTTACAATTAAAACACAGATGGTGGAATCTAAAAATATTAATATTCCAATTGACTGATTGGAATTGATTGATTACATTTCAGATTCCTCTCTGTAATTGTCATTGATGTTTCCATTCATACCAAGACAAAATTGAAGATTTGATTTGGTATAAAAAAATATCTTGTATGAATTCAAACTCATACAATTGCTTAACCCTTATCAGCTCCCTGTGGAACCCGAGGCAGGTAAATCCTATAGGTCCTATTTCTTATAGTTCTTAGGAATCTCACATTCAAATGATTGGGGGGGGGCTATGGTACATTTGTGAGTGAGTGCATGGATGCATGTTTTAAAGAATAATCCATGTCCTTTCTCAGACATAGATAAACCTGTCAGCCACTTATTGAGTGTGATTTGTGGGGTACTAAAAATTGTATGAACACAAAAATATCACCCCTATCATCCTGCCACTCAGTCCAAAATTCTCTAGAGGTAAGTCACTTCTTACCTATTCAAAGTTCCTGTTAAATACCAATAGTTTTTACTTCAGGAGAAGTAACATATTAACCCATTAGGATGTCTCTGTTCTTTTGCAGACAGCAGGACTTTAAAGGTAAAAAACAAATGGCAGAATGCATGATGCAGATTGATGCAGATCTTAGGACTCTAAATATGGTATAAACCTTGAGTGAACCGCTTTATGGAGACAACTTGAGTAATTGCAGTGAAAATGATTGTAGGGCATCCTGGTCAATATAAGCACCTTGCTATCATGAGGCATGTCAAGATAAGAAACCATCCTTGAGAGTCAACACTTGCAATAACTATAATGCAACATCCGCTATAAGAAAGACTATAATTTAGACACCAAAAGATGAGTAAAACCTAGCACAAAAACCTTCAAAGAACTGAGAAAAACCAATACAAATACACAAATAATAAAAGCTCAGACACTGAGAGGAAGTAAGCATCAGTAAATATGTGTTCAAGTGAACAAGTGTCACAGAAGTACCAGTAATGGAATAATGAATTTTAAAAAGGGTGAAAGTCTATCCAGCTGTATTGTCACTACAGACTTAAGAAAAATGAGACATTTTTAAAGGCTGGGTAAAACTTCAGCAGGCTGACATGAAGAAAGTAGGAAAGGTAAGACATGTCTCATAGATAAAACAGCATTAACTATGGCACAGGATACGAAAGTTGGAAAAAAATATTTAGGCACATGATTATGGTCCACTTTAGTTATAATGCAAGAAATACATAAAAAAACAATGGGGGATAAGGAAAAAGGCTCTTTTAAGGGAGACTCTTGGAAATCATTAATTGTTGGACTTGGACTTGTACTCAGCTATGGACAACACCTGAAGTTTTTTTCATTTTTAAACAGAAGATAACATCATTGGTATTCAAGTGAGAAAATATCAGTCTGACAAAGTGGAAGCCACATGTAGGTTTAATAACAGGAAGAGACACCAGAACCCACGAAATGCAATAGAATCATAGAATCTATTCAAAATCAGGAAAGAAATGAAAGTCAGTGGAGAGGATCAATACCCAGGACATTTGTCAGAGAATCTTTAAGGAATTGAAAAGTGACTAGAATATGAGAGCAGAGAGAAAGAAAGGGGATCAGAATGATTCTGGAGCTCCAACCCTCAGAGCTAACCTGGATTAGTTTATAGAATGGGAAAGAAGGGCAAAGGAGAAAGCAATATATTGTTGTTTTCATTTGGTTTGTGACTCGGCACACATAAGAAAATTTTGCCCTTAGAAACCAAATGATACAGTTTAGTAGGTAGTAGAAAATGTGACTTTGGAATTCAGGAAATAGTTCAGGTATAAAAGACAATTCCTTTGTGGAATTTACAAGAAAGTTGACAAGAGTTGACTAAAAAAGCAAAAAGGTGGGTCAAGGTAAGTTTAGGGATCTGTGGAGTAGGAATGGTCTGTAAGGTTTTGGGATATTCTTATGAATAGAAGAGAAAAGAGGCCTTAGGAGTTACATAAATATGAGTATAATCAATTAGCAAGTGTTCAAGTAGATGAAGGAGAGAATCACAGGACAGGAGAAGAAATATCTAAATAATTCAATTGAGTGAAACTGTTTGAAAAATCACAAGGACAATTGCTTACTGGTAGCTCAATCATTTTCTAGAAATTATGTGATAAGAAGCTGCAGTGTTTTCTTCTTGCTTCTTATCTATTGATAAGATCAATAATCTTCTTAAAAAAGAGAAAGCAAATTTTATTTTCTAGCTTAAAGAATAATCTCTATGTTCATGTGCAGCAGGTTTTTAATTAGGCATTTATTCCATGGAACATGAGTGTTCTGTGCTGACCTTTCTTCATCAGGGTTTTCATGACCACTGAACTATCATAATCATCAATAGTGTTGACTTTGCCTGTGTGACTGTGAAAAAATTATTCACGTTGAACCTTAACAGCTGTAGAGAATAACAGACTACAAAGCAACTCAAAAGATTAAAGGGAATGTTCCAACTGGCTCCTAATAAATGCCCATACTACCAAATGACTGTGATTGTTTTCTCCATGTTTCTTAGTTTTTCACTTGTTTTCTGATTATAATAAAAGGTTTGAATTAGGAGAGGAAGAAGGGCAGATTAGAAACTCAGGTATTCCTATGATTATTGCAAAATATAAAAAGACTAATGAATGAAAGAAAATTAGTATGTGTGATGAATTTTAAGGTCTTTGAAATTATCTTTAAAATGGCTGTGCCATTTTATTTTAGTTATTTCAATTATTCATGCAAAATATTTACTGATTAAATGTTTAATAAAATTAAATAACCAACATAATAAATAGCATATAGGCTGTGTTCACTGCTCTGGAGGAAAAACAAAGATGAATAATATACATAGACACTGCCCTCAGGGTGCTTCCAGTCTCACAAAAGGGCTGAATATACACGAATAACTACAGTGCAAAGTAAAATCTGATCAAGAGCAACTTCTACTTCTCACCACGTTAGAATAATTCATATCAGAATAATCTTGCCACCATACACAACTATAAAAATGAAACACAAGCAGTGTAGATCCAACTTTTTTCTAGAGGTATTTTCTAGAAAAGATACAGAAATGTGGTGGTGTCCAAGCAGAGAAGAGGAACCTCATTGAAATGGCACAAATCAGAGTACAGGGCTCTTAAGGAGGCTGGAATTTGCAAGAAAGGGGAAAGCCCAGGAGGAAACTCTTCTGAAAGGAAACCATGGAAATCGACATAAGCATCTCTGCAAGTTCATGGAGAAATAGTAAGCAGCACACAGATACCTCACTGAAATACTCAGGTATTTATATCAATTTATCTCAATCAGAGCTTCAATTTAGAAATGAGACTATTTTAGACCTATCAGAGTTACTTTACATGCACCCTAACAAAGCTTTAAAATTCATTGGAAAATGAAACAGAACTGTTAATAAATTAACTGTCTGCCATAACAAAACCAATACTCATACTAAAAATAAATATACTGACTTTTAACAAAGCAACGTTCATAATATCCACCCAAATTTCATTTTTCATTACTAGACATGCAAAGAAGAAACAAAATGTGACCCATATCATGGAAATTTTATTCCCAAAGTCATTAAAACAGACTCAGAGATGGCAGAGATGTTGTAATTAGCAAAGAAAGATGAAGGAAACTATGGGCATAATGAGGAAACAGATGCTGAAAGCATAGTACAGAAATAGAAATTGTACAAAATATTTAATAGAAATTCTAGAATTTAAAATATATACATATGAAATTAAAAATTATCATCTGATATACTGTGTAGTAAATTGGATATTGTAGGAAAAAAAAATCAGAAAAATCTAAAGATATGACAGTAGGAAATAGCCAAAGTGAAACACATAGAATAAAATGCTCTGAAATTAAATGAGCACAGTCTCAGTGACATGTAGGAAAACAGCAAGTATTTTCACATATATGCAATTAAAGTCCAAGGAGGAAAGGAGAAATTAATTGGAGCAGCAATCATAGTTGAAAAAAATAATAGCTCCAAAATATATGAACTCACAGCTCCAAGAAGCTCACTAACAGATCAAGCGTGTACATACACACACACACACACAGAAGCCACTTATAGAACTACATAGTCATATTGCTGGAAAACAATGATAAAAAGACAAACTTAAAAAGCAGCAAAAATTATAAATACATAATAATAGAGGAAGAAAACAAGTAAAAGAACTCTATTTCTCATCAGAAACAATGTAAGCCAGAAAACATATATCTTTAAAATACTGAAAAATATAATAACATGTCAAACTAAAATTCTACAACCAGTGAACATTCTTCAAAAATGACACTGAAATAAAGACATTTAGAAATAAACAAAAACCAGAGGAATTCATCACCACAGACCTGCACTGGAAGGAATTTCAAATGAGGTTCTTCAGGCTGAAGTAGAAAAATGCCAGATGGAAATTTGGATTATACATAAAAATGAAAGTAAAGGAAGTGGGAAATATGTGGGCAAACATAAAAGACATTTTCTTTTTAAAATTTATTTTTAAAAATTAAATGTTTAAAACAAAATAATAGTGATATATGATGGGGTTTATAACAGATATAGAAGTAAATAATATACCTACAATAGCAAACAGGGCGAGAGTAGTAAAAGTATGTTGTTACACATTTATTACCTTATATGTGAAGTGGTATGTAATATTCATTTGAATGTAGACCTTGATAAGTCGATTATATATTGCAAACCATAAGTAACTGCTAAAGCTAAAAAAAAGGGGGGTTATGAGTTACAGTTAATGAGACAATAGTCAAGATAAATTGAAACCTTAACACAAAGAACACTTAATCTAAAAGAATCAATGAAGGAAGAAAAAGAGAAACAAAGATAGATGGCACAAATGGGGGGTAAAGGACAAGATAGTAGAAGTAAGATGAACTTTATCAATAAGTTTGTAAATGTAAATGGATGAAACCATTCAATTTAAGGTATATATTGTCACATTGGGAAAAACAAAAACAAAACAAAAAAGACTTCACTATCTATATGCTTTTAACAAGAGCTTCATTTTAAATATGTAGGTTAAAAGTACAATGATGGATAAAGATACCATATAAATATTAATCATAAGAAAGCTAAGGTGGCCAGAAAATGTATGTTTCAAAGCATGGAATATCACCCAAGATAAAGGACACTTTATAATGATAAGGGGTCAATTCTTTAAGGAGACAATATATGTGCACCTTACAAAAGAAAATCAAGATACATGAAGCAAAAACAGAGAATTAAAGGACAAATAGACAAATCTGTAATTATAGTTGGAGATATTAATTTTTCTGTCTCAATTATTAATAGAAAAAAAACTGAAAGTAAAAGAAAAAATAGTGAGGATATAGAAGATCTGATCATCATTCTCAATAAACTTGACCTGACACTTATACAACACTTCAAAGGAGCAGTAGAATACACATTGTTTTCAAGTACACATGAAATGTTCAATAAATGGGCCATATTTGGAACATACAATAAGTTTGGAACAAATTAATAAGTCTTATTAATTTAAGAGTATTGAAATAATACAGAGTTCATTTTCTAATAACAGTGGAATTAAAGTAGAAATCAAAAACAGAAATAATTGTAGAATACTTCAAATATGTAAAAATTAAAAATCACATTTTTAAAAAATCTAGGAGCCAAAGAAAAGATCATAGGGGAAATTATATTTTTTAAACTAAATAAGAGTGAAAACACAACACATCAAAATATGGGGGATGAATGACACATGTAGCTTTATTTTTTTTAATGTGTAGCTCTAAATGCCTATTTTAGACAAGAAGAAAGGTCTCAAGTCATGATCTAAGCTTCAATCTTAATATACAAAAGAAAAGAAAAATGTACACTAAAGCAATTAAATGGAATGAAACAATGAAGAATGGAAATCAGTGAAATAGAAAATGATCCAACAGTAGAGAAAATTAATTCTCTCAATAAATCAATAAAATCATAACCTAGATTGATCAAAAAAAATAATCACCAATTTCAGTCTTGAAAAGGGGATATTACTATAAAATCTGCTGAAATTAAGAGAATAACAACACTACTATAAAAAATAAATTTTGTCAATAAATATAACTACTTTAGGATCAATCTCTTAAAGATACAAATTACCAGAATGACATAAGAAGGAAATAAAAAATTGGAATAAATCAATATGTATTAAATAAAGCCAATTGTTAATTAAAAACCTCCGAGTACTGGGTATTCTACACAAACAATGAATCATGGAACACTACATCAAAAACTAATGATGTAATGTATGGTGATTAACATAACATAATAAAATAAATAAATAAATAATAAAAAAATAAAAAAATAAAAAAATAAAAACCTCTGACAAAAGTAATTCTGGGCCCAGATGTCTTCTTCGTTGTGCTGTCTCAAACATTTAAGAAAAAATATAATACTAGACACATCCCAAATAATTTATGAAACTTGTATAGTCCTAATTCCAAAATTTAACAATGATATTGCATAAAAGTAGCATTACAGATCTATATTTCTCAAGTCATAAAAAAATTTACAAACTACTAGCAAATCAAATCAAGTACTATATGAAAAAGAAATTTATCATAAATAAGTATGACTTATTCCAAGAATGCAGTTAGTTTAACATTCAATCAAAATAATTCAGTATATGTAATAGGTTGTATTTTCTGAAAAAGACCCATCCAATATGTATCTTATCCCATATGTTCTTCTTATGGTTCAGTATTGACACTTCTCCATTGAACTAAGAGGCCTATAGACTCACCAACTGGACCTTGTTCCTGCTCCAATGGACCTTGATGAATAGAATATGATGCAAGTGGTGCTAGATGACTTGATTCTAGATCTAGATGACAATATGATTACTGCCTGGCCCTCTCTTTTAGGAAATACATATGGAAGGCTTAAGGGAGGCTTAAGGGAGTATATAAGAACTCCAGCTATCTTAACGGTTCTATGCTTGAGAGATAACATACAATTAATAGAGACAGCTTTTACAACATGGATCTAGGTTTAGGTTTCCCTATCTCAGGCAACTGACATGGGAGTATAGTAGCTTTTGAGATGATCCCAATCCAGTAACTATCTAACTGCAACTTCATGAGAGATCTTGAGTAAGAACCACTAAGCTGAGCTGTTCCTGAATTTCTGACCTACAGGCATTGTAAGAGATAAATGATAATATTGATCTAAATTATTATGACTGGGATTCTTTTATGCAGCATTAGATTACTATTAAAGACTTTGGTACTTGCAACTGGGGTAGTGTTATAATGAAAATCTAAAAGTTTGGTAGTGGTTTCAGGATTAAGCAGCAGATGAAAGTTTTAAATATTTTGAAGAGATTGTCAGTGAAAAGAGGAGGTTGTCAGTGATGGTGAATTCAGGGCAGAGTGGTGAAGGTGCCACCCGGGTTTTTCCTACTACCTATAGCAAAATGTGAGAGGAAAGGAATAATGTAGACAAAGAAATGTTAAAAGAGTTAGGACTTTATTTCCAGCATCTCTAAGATTCTCAAATTAAGAGAAGATGTCAGAGCAATAATCAACCCAGCATTATGTTAGGAAAACATTGTCTAAAGACAAAGTCAAGGGCACAATTATAAAAATTTTTGTTAAGTTTTCAAAAAGAATAGAGGTAGTATCTCAGTTCTTATGGGTGTGTTTCAAATATCTTCTCCTTTACACATTAAGGTTTTGAATAATCTTAAAGACATTGTCCCACAACTGCCTTACAAGAATTGCAATATCTTCAAAAACTAATGATGTAATGTATGGTGATTAACATAACAATAAAAAAATTTTAAAAAAGAATTGCAATATCATGAAGTTCTTATGTTGAGCTTGAGCTTGATAGCTAGGATTTGTATATAAAGCAGCCAAATACAAAAAAATTTGTAGGAATGCTACTGGTTTTAAAGATAACAGTATTAGCAGAACCATCACCAGATTTGGGGGGGAGTAGTATGAAATAGCATGAAATAAAGAGAGGTCTTGTAATCCTGAACTATGAAAAGTAGCAATTAGGTTGGAGAAATTATTCAGCTCAAACACCAGCCAGATAATGCAGAAAGAGGGACCAAGAACCCAGAGTTTAGACCAAGAGTAATAGTGAGTTATTTCAAGTTAGTAGAACTGAGCTCTAATCAAGAAATTGGAAATGTGTTCCTGTAGGTATTTCAGAATTGCTAGGGACCAAAGATTCCTATGTGCCTCTTGTTTTCTTCCTCTTTAAAAAGAACATTTATAGTACTTACTCCATTCCTATCTTATACTTGTATGTTGGGTGTGTGAGAGGCAGATAAGTCCCTATAGATCACAGATCTTCTGATTAGAGCAACTGTATTCAAGGAAACTCACCTGTAAAGCCTTATCTGCATTTGTACATGATTTTAGATAATGAGATTCCTGACTTTGGGCTTGAAAACTTAGTCATAGTAAGGATTAAAACTTATATGTAAGAAATATACAATTTATAATATGTATAGCGAAGCCACACACTAGGAGAAAGTATCTGCAATAAATATACCTGGCAAAAGATTTGTACCCAAAAGATATAAGGAACTAATACAATAAACCCCTACAGTGAAGCCCTATAATAAAAGATACATAAACATTTTTTAAAAATTGGACAGAAGTTTTAAACAGACACCTCACTAAACAAGCTATATATATTAGTAATAAGTACATGACAAATTGTTCAACATCGTTAGTCATCAGGGAAATTAAAGTTATAATTGTAATGAATTACCTATATGTTTCTACCAGATGGCTAAAATAAAAAGAATTGACATTAACTATTGATGAGGAGATAGACCAATAGGAATTCTCATGCATTGCTTATTGGAGTACAAGACGTTTCAACAACTTTGGCAAGTGATTTAGCAGTTCCTTAAAAAGTTATACATATGACCCAGCAAATACAACACTTAAGTATTTATTCATGAGAAATGAAAATGTATATCCACAAAAAGAATATCCACAGCAGAAAAAACTGGCAATAAACTAGATGTTTATCAATAGATGAACACAAATTCCATCAATGGATGAACAAATTGCAAAATACTCATCCAATGGAATACAACTAACCATTAAAAAGAATATATTAGTGATATCTGAAAAAACATGGTTGAATCCCAAATATATTTCAAGTGAAAGAAGACACTAGATTAAGAAAATACTATATAATACTAAATTATTCTATTTATATGAAGTTTTAAAAATGGCAAAAATAATCTGTATTCAAAGACATCAGAATTTACCACACATGGGCGCAAGGGAACTTTCTCAGTAATGAACATATTCTATAACTGTATAAGAGTGTGGGTTACATAGTTGCATGTGTTTGTTCAAACAGATTGAACCATATTCTTTTTTTAAAATTTTTTATTGTTATATTAATCACCATACATTACATCATTAGTTTTGGATGTAGTGTTCCATGATTCATTGTTTGTGCATAACACCTAGTGCTCCACGCAGAACGTGCCCTCTTTAATACCCATCACCAGGCTAACCTATCTCCCCACCCGCTCCCCTCTAGAACCCTCAGTTTGTTTTTCAGCGTCCATCGTCTTTCATGGTTGGTGTCCCCCTCCGATTTCCCCCCCTTCACTCTTCCCCTCCTGCTATCTTCTTCTTTTTTTTTTTTTTAACATATATTGCATTATTTTTTTCAGGGGTACAGATCTGTGATTGAACAGTCTTTCAAAATCCACAGCACTCACCATAGCACATACCCTCCCCAATGTCTATCGTCCAGCCACCCCATCCCTCCCACCCCCCCACCACTCCAGCAACCCTGTTTGTTTCCTGAGATTAAGAATTCCTCATATCAGTGAGATCATATGATACATGTCTTTCTCTGATTGACTTATTTCACTCAGCATAACACCCTCCAGTTCCATCCACGTCATTGCAAATGGCAAGATCTCATTCCTTTTAATGGCTGCTTAATATTCCATTGTATATATACACCACTTCTTCTTTATCCATTCATCTGTTGATGGACATCTTGGCTCTTTCCACAGTTTGGCTATTGTGGACATTGCTGCTCTAAACATTGGGGTGCACATACCCCTTCGGATCCTTACATTTGTATCTTTGTGGTAAATAGTGCAATTGCTGGATCGTATGGTAGCTCTATTTTCAACTGTTTGAGGAAACTCCATACTGTTTCCCAGAGGGGTTGCACCAGCTTGCACCACTTTTCCAGAGTGGTTTCATCAACTTGCATTCTGACCAACAGTGTAGGAGGGTTCCCCTTTCTCGACATCCCCGCCAACATCTGTTGTTTCCTGACTTGTTAATTTTAGCCATTCCGACTGGTGTGAAGTGTATCTCGTTGAGGTTTTGATTTGGATTTCCCTAAGGCTGAGTGATGTTGAGCACTTTTGCATGTGTCCGTTGGCCATCTGGATGTCTTCTTTGGAAAAATGTCTGTTCATATCTTCTGCCCATTTCTTGATTGGATTATTTGTTCTTTGGGTGTTGAGTTTGATAAGTTCTTTATAGATTTTGGATACTAGCCCTTTATCTGATATGTCATTGGAGAATATTTTCTCCCATGCTTTCGGTTGTCTTTTGGTTTTGTGGACTGTTTCTTTTGCTGTGCAAAACTTTTTATCTTGATGAAATCCCAATAGTTCATTTTTGCCCTTGCTTCCCTTGCCTTTGGCGATGTTTCTAGGAAGAAGTTGCTGTGGCTGAGGTCAAAGAGGTTGCTGCCTGTGTTCTCTAGAATTTTGATGGACTCCTGTCTCACGTTTAGGTCTTTCAACCATTTGGAGTCTATTTTTCTGTGTGGTGTAAGGAAATGGTCCAGTTTCATTCGTCTGCATGTGGCTGTCCAATTTTCCCAAACCATTTGTTGAAGAGACTGTCTTTTTTCCATTGGACATTCTTTCCTGCTTTGTCAAAGATTAGTTGACCATAGAGTTGAGGGTCCATTTCTGGGCATTCTATTCTGTTCCATTGATCGATGTGTCTGTTTTTGTGCCAGTCAGTACCATACTGTCTTGACGATGACAGCTTTGTAATAGAGCTAGAAGTCCGGAATTGTGATGCCACCAGCTTTGCTTTTCTTTTTCAAGATTCCTCTGGCTATTCGGGGTCTCTTCTGGTTCCATACAAATTTTAGGATTATTTCTTCCATTTCTTTGAAAAAAGTGGATGGTATTATGATGGGGATTGCATTGAATGTGTAGATTGCTCTAGGTAGCATTGACATCTTCACAATGTTTGTTCTTCCAATCCATAAGCATGGAACGATTTTCCATTTCTTTGTGTCTTCCTCAATTTCTTTCATGAGTATTTTATAGTTTTCTGAGTACAGATCCTTTGCCTCTTTGGTCACATTTATTCCTAGGTATCTTATGGTTTTGGGCGCAATTGTAAATGGGATCGACTCCTTAATTTGTCTCTCTTCTGTCTTTTTGTTGGTGTATAGGAATGCCACTGATTTCTGTGCATTGATTTTATATCCTGCCACTTTACTGAATTCCTGTATGAGTTCTAGCAGTTTTGGGGTGGAGTCTTTTGGGTTTTCCACATAATGTATCATATCATCTGCAAAGAGTGAGAGTTTGACTTCCTCTTTGCCGATGCCTTTGATTTCTTTTTGTTGTCTGATTGCTGTGGCTAGGACTTCTAATATTATGTTAAATAGCAGTGGTGATAGTGGACATCCCTGCCGCGTTTCTGACCTTAAGGGGAAAGCTCTCAGCTTTTCCCCATTGGGAATGATATTCGCTGTAGGTTTTTCATAGATGGCTTTTATGATATTGAGGTATGTACCCTCTATCCCTATACTCTGAAGAGTTTTGATCAAGAAAGGATGTTGTACTTTGTCAAAAGATTTTTCTGCATCTATTGAGAGGATCATATGGTTCTTGTTCTTTCTTTTGTTAATGTATTGTATCATGTATCACATTGATTGATTTGCGGATGTCGAACTAACCTTGCAGCCCAGGGATAAATCCCACTTGGTCATGGTGAATAATCCTTTTAATGTACTGTTGGATCCTATTGGCTAGTATTTTGGTGAGAATTTTTGCATCCATGTTCATCAAGGATATTGGCCTGTAATTCTCCTTTTTGATGGGGTCTTTGTCTGGTTTTGGGATCAAGGTAATGGTGGCCTCATAAAATGAGTTTGGAAGTTTTCCTTCCATTTCTATTTTTCGGAACAGTTTCAGGAGAATAGGTATTAATTCATCTTTAAATGTTTGGTAGAATTCCCCTGGGTAGCCATCTGGCCCTGGGCTTTTGTTTGTTGGGAGATTTGATGACTGTTTCAATTTCCTTAGTGGTTATAGGTCTGTTTAGGTTTTCTATTTCTTCCTGGTTCAATTTTGGTGATTGATACATCTCTAGGAATGCACCCATTTCTTCTAGGTTATCTAATTTGCTAGCATAGAGTTGCTCATAATATGTTCTTATAATTGTATGTATTTCTTTGGTGTTGGTTGTGATCTCTCCTCTTTCATTCATGATTTTGTTGATTTGAGTCATTTCTCTTTTCTTTTGGATAAGTCTGGCCAGGGGCTTATTAATCTTGTTAATTCTTTCAAAGAACCAGCTCCTAGTTTCTTTGATCTGTTCTACTGTTCTTTTGGTTTCTATTTCATTGATTTCTGCTCTGATCTTTATTATTTCTCTTCTCCTGCTAGGTTTAGGCCTTATTTGCTGTTTTTTTCTCTAGCTCCTTTAGGTGTAGGGTTAGGCTTGTATTTGATAGCTTTCTTGTTTCTTGAGAAAGGCTTGTATTGCTCTATACTTCCCTCTCAGGACTGCCTTTGCTTTATCCCAAAGATTTTGAACAGTTGTGTTTTCATTTTCATTGGTTTCCATGAATTTTTAAAATTCTTCTTTAATTTCCTGGTTGACCCATTCATTCTTTAATAGGATGCTCTTTAGCCTCCATGTATTTGAGTCCTTTCTGACTTTCCTTTTGTGATTGAGTTCTAGTTTCAAAGCACTGTGGTCTGAAAATGCGCAGGGAATAATCCCAATCTTTTGGTACCGGTTGAGACCTGATTTGTGACCTAGGATGTGATCTATTCTGGAGAATGTTCCATGGGCACTAGAGAAGAATGTGTATTCCATTGCTTTAGGATAGAATGTTCTGAATATGTCTGTGAAGTCCATTTGGTCCAGTGTGTCATTTAAAGTCTTTATTTCCGGACACCTGGGTGGCTCAGTTGGTTGAGCGACTGCCTTCGGCTCAGGTTATGATCCTAGAGTCCTGGGATCGGGTCCCACACTGGGCTCCCTGCTCAGCAGGGAGTCTGCTTCTCCCTCTGACCCTCCCCCCTCTCATGTGTTCTCTCTCATTCTTTCTCTCAAATAAATAAATAAAATCTTTAAAAAAAATAAAGTCTTTATTTCCTTGTTGATCTTTTGCTTAGATGATCTGTCCATTTCAGTCAGGGGCGTGTTAAAGTTCCCCACTCTTATTGTATTGTTGTCAATGTGTTTCTTTGCTTTTGTTATTAATGCCTTTATAATTGGCTGCTCCCATTTAGGGGCATAGATATTTACAAATGTTAGATCTTCTTGTTGGATAGACCCTTTAAGTAGGATATAGTGTCCTTCCTCATCTCTTATTGTAGTCTTTGTTTTAAAATCTAATTTGTCTGATATAAGGATTGCCACCCCAGCTTTCTTTTCATGTCCATTAGCATGGTAAATGGTTTTCCACCCCTTCACGTTCAATGTGGGGGTGTCATTGGGTCTAAAATGAGTCTCTTGCAGACAGCATATTGATGGGTCTTGTTTATTAATCCATTCTGATAACCTGTGTGTTTTGATTGGGGCATTTAGCCCATTTACATTCAGGGTAACTATTGAAAGATATGAATTTAGTGCCATTGTATTGCCTATAAGGTGAGAGTTACTGTATATTGTCTGTGTTCCTTTCTGGTCTATGCTGCTTTTAGGCTCTCTCTTTGCTTAGAGGACCTCTTTCAATATTTCTTGGAGGGCTGGTTTCGTGTTTGTAAATTCCTTTAGTTTTTGTTTGTCGTGGAAGATTTTATCTCTCCTTCAATTTTCAATGAGAGCCTAGCTGGATATAGTATTCTTGGCTGCATATTTTTCTTGTTTAGTGCTCTGAAGATATCATGCCAGTCCTTTCTGGTCTGCCAGGTCTCTGTGGATAGGTCTGATGACAATCTAATGTTTCTATCTTTATAGGTTACATATCTCTTCTGCCAAGCTGCTTTCAAGATTTTCTCTTTGTGTCTGAGACTTGTAAGTTTTACTATTAGATGTCGGGGTGTTGACCTATTTTTATTGATTTTGTGGGGGGTTCTCTGTGCCTCCTGGATTTTGATGCCTGTTTCCTTCCCCACATTAGGGGAGTTCTCTGCTATAATTTGCTCCAATATACCTTCTGCCCCTCTCTCTCTTTCTTCTTCTTCTGGGATCCCAATTATTCTAATGTTGTTTCATCTTATCGTATCGCTTATCTCTCGAATTCTGCCCTCATGATCCAGTAGTTGTTTATCTCTCTTTTTCTCAGCTTCTTTATTTTCCATCATTTGGTCTTCTATATCGCTGATTCTCTCTTCTGCCTCATTTATCCTAGCCATTAGTGCCCCCCATTTTTTATTGCACCTCATTAATAGCCTTTTTGATTTCGACTTGGTTAGATTTTAGTTCTTTTATTTCTCCAGAAAGGGTTTCTCTAATAACTTCCATGCTTTTTTCAAGCCCAGCTAGTATCTTTAAAGTCATGATTCTGAACTCTAGGTCTGACATGATACTAATGCCCGTATTGAGTAGGTGCCTGGCAGATGGTACTACCTGTTGTTCTTTTTGCTGAGGTGATTTTTTTCATCTTGTCATTTTGTCCAGAGGAGAATAGATGAATGAGAGAACAAAATGCTAACAGGTTAACAACGTCCCCAGCAAATATACTCTAAACAAATCAGAAAAGACCTGAAACCAGGGGAAAAGAAAGGGAAAGAGAGAAAAAAAAGATAAAAACAAACAAAAACAGAAAAAAACAAAAAAAATATGATCAAATATGATCAGGCTAGTGCATAGATCAGTGCCACACACTAGATTTTGGGTGTATTTTGGTCTGTTAGAAGAAAGGGCCTCCTAAAATTTTAAAGGAAGAAAGACTTATATATGTACAAAATAAGGGTTGATACAATGAAGGGATGGAAGATGACTGTAAAGATGAAAATTATAAAAGATTTTATAAGAGGAATTGATAAGAAGTTGTTTGAAAAAAGAAAAAAAGAAGAATTAAAAAAACAAAAAGAAAAAAAAAAGGGAGAGAATGTGATCAGGCAGGAGACTAGAACAAAGCCATACACTAGTGATTTAGGGTATATTTTAATCTGTTAGAAGAAACTGTATCTCCAAATTTTAAAGAAAGAACAACTTATATATACATATGCCAAAAATAAAGGTATCTACTATGAAGGGATAGAATATGACTCTAAAAATGAAAAATTAATTTTTTTTCAAAAAGGGATTGATAAGAGATGTTGCTTGAAAAAGGGAAAAAGAAAAATTCAAAAAAAAACAGTTAAAAAAATTAACTTTGAAAAACAAATGAATCATGGTAAAAAAGCCATGAATTCTATGTGCAGTATTCCCCTAGCGCTGGAGTACTCCCGTTCTCCTTGGTTGGTAAACTTGGTCTTGGCTGGTTGTTCATGCTGATCTTCTGGGGGAGGGACCTGTTGCCATGGTTCCCAAATATCTTTGTCGGAGGCAGAATTGCTCCGCCCTTGCCTGTCGGGCTAAGCAATCTGCTCGGGTTTGCTCTCCAAGCTTTCCATACAGCTTTGGAGGACGAGAGTGAAAATAGTGGCCTCCCAATCTCTGCCTGGAGGAGCCGAGAACTTGGGGCCCCACTCTTCAGTGCGCCCCCAGAGAAAAGCAGTCAATCACTCCCGTCTCCCCGGTCTCAGGCCGCACTCCGTGCTCACTGGCCTGTGACCGAGTGTTTCTATCTCTGTCACAGGACCCTGTGTGGAGTCTCCAAACCCAGCAGGTCCCTGCGGTGTGCTCCCACGCTGCTCTTTCCTGGGGAGGAAGGGGAGTCTTCCTGAATCTGCTGCTTGTTGGGTCCCTGGTGGAGGAGCAGTGGCCCGACTGTGCCACGGATTATGGTTTATGGCAACCCCGAGCTGAGAGCCCGTGCCTCGGCTCCATCTCTGCAGTTGGCTTCCCTGCTCCAATACCTGGGAGCTCTGCCACACTCAGGCACCCCCGGTCTTTCTGTGACCCCGAGGGTCCTGAGACCACACTGTCCCACGAGGGTTCCACCCCCCCACTTAGCCACTGGAGCATGTCCCTCAGCGGAGCCAACTTCTACAAGTTCCGATTTTGTGCTCTGCGGCTCTATCACTTGCCAGAAGCAGCCCACGGAGGCCTCCTACCCCGCCATCTATCCTCCTGAATATCACCTCGGATTCACTTCTCTGCATGTCCTACCTTCCAGTAAGTGGTCGCTTTTCTGTTCAGAGAGTTGTTGCTATACTTCTCTTCGATCTCCTGTTGAGTTCGTAGGTGTTCAGAATAGTTTGATCCCTATCTAGCTGAATTCCTGAGACCAGACGAAATCCAGGTCTCCTACTCCTCTGCCATCTTGCTCCCTCTGAACTATATTCTTAAGAATTTTGCGTTTTATTGTATAAGGCCTTTCTGTTTTGCTGTATGTAAAGAACTTTCTCAATTAAAAATATATATTAAAATGCAAAAAAAGTGGTCAAAAATTGAACAAAAATACAGATAAAGTGTTAGGATATCTATGAAAAGAAAGGAAAGATTATGGATGCCTTAGAGAAGTGGCATTTCTGCTAGTCTTTGAAAATTATAAGGAATTTTGGACTTTCGAGATTGTGGGGAAAGATATTTCATTAAGAGGAATACATAAAGATTTATTTATTTGAGTGGGAAAAAGAAAGCGGGGGTGTCAGGGGGAGAGAGAGAGAATCTCAAGCAGACTCCTTGTTGAGCATGGAGCCTCACACACAGCACAGCTCGATCTCATGACCCTGAATAATGACCTGAGCTGAAATCAATAGTAGGATGCTTAACTGACTGAGCCACCTAGGCACCCAAGAGGAATGCATAAAAGTGAGCAAAAGCCTAGCTGCAGAAGTGAATGGGATAGTCAGTGAGCAGCAATTAAATCTTTTCATCTAAAGAGTAAAAGGAAAGATTTAGTGAGATTGTTGAACAACTTGAATGTCAGATAAAAAGATTGTATTGTATTCTGTAGACAACTGAGGGACACAAATGTTTTTGCACAAATGAGTAAAATAATAGAACTACTGTTTTGAAAGGATAATATTGATAACAATGTGCATGAATCAGAGGAAGTCAAGAAATTGTGAGGCTATTGAAATATTCCACCTAGATAAAATAAATATAGTTACAATGGGAATACAAAGGAGGGATCAAAGGCAAAAACCGAAAAAGTCTGGGTGTAAATTGGAAAAATTCAGTGTATCTTGGACCTAAGTAGCAAAGAAAGAGTAGGGCTAAATAATGATAACTTTGGTTTCAAATTATGCCTGCCCAGGAGAGTGCTGCCAATAGTGCCAATACAAATAGGATTTTTGTGTCTATTTCTAAAGTTGTTTTCAGTAACAAACAATTTTTAAATTATATATATATTTAAGATTTTATTTATTTGAGAGAGAGAGAGAGCAAGAAGGGGGGAGGAGCAGAAGGAGAAGCTCTACCCTGAGCAGGGAGCCTGACGTGGGGCTCCATCCCAGGATCCTGGGATCATGACCTGACCCTAAGGTAGATGCTTAACCAACTGAGCCACTCAAGCACCCCAATTTTTAAATAATATTTTTAAAAATATAAGAATGGTTTATTTTTGTCATGCTTGAAACAGATTAAACAATGTCTGGAGCTTTAACTAAGGCCAGTTTTATGTTTAGGCAGTGGCTCTCATAGTTTCTTTATAAGAAAGGAACTCTATAAATGGCCACACTTCCCTTTCACCCCAGCCAAATGTGTCTCCTACATCATGTTCATTCTTTTTCATTAATATTTTGCTTCCTTTTAAAAACAAAGTACGCTATAGAAAGTCTCATACACAAACCCATTACTATTTTAATCTGAATGAGTATATGAGAGAGATGAGGTATATTTCAAGGAAGCAGAAAAGAATCATTTTATGAATCACTGAAGTGGTGAACTCTGGGAAGTTAAGTTGAAGTGGCATCGTGAAGACATAGGTTCTAAAACAAATTGCAATGAAGGGAAGGGAGAACAAAGGAGAAAGAGGCAAGAATGTGGGAGACTTATTTCGACCTACCTTTGTAAAACCAAATAATAATGCAAAGCAAATAGCAAAAATTCCGCTAGCTGTAGAAGAGGCAAGGACATTCAACAGTGGTCAAGTAGAGAAAACAGGATAAGGAATTGACTTTATGCCCAGCATTATCACCTCCCCTTAGGCAAACTGTGAAATAGAGGACATAGTATATGTGGTACTCACTGGTGTCTTCAGGTTTCTTCCTCTTCTGTCAATCACCATCAAAACCAACTTTCATACGCAGGTAGAGATGAATGAATGACTAACACCTGAAAATATTGTTTCCTTTTTATATAAAATGCAGTAGTGTAGCACAATGTCTTTCAATTTTTAGACCCAGAGTAAAAGATACACTTTACAACATGTCTTCAGAAGTACGTACAGGTATATAAAACAGAGACAAAACTGATAACTTATGCTATGCATTGTTATGCTAAGCCACATCATGCCATGCTACTTCAGTCCACCCCACTACACCCTACCTCACCCTATTCCATTCCATTCCATCCCATTCTATAATCTGGTCTCTACCATGTTTTGATGTCATAGCTCACTAAAGGATTTAAACGGACAATTTGAAAAGCTTAGGCCTGTTGTTTCAGAGCTCAGGCTGTGTTTATGTGTGTATATGTGTACCTGTGTGATGCCTCCACGTGTGTCCATATTTAAGATGTGAAAATTTTCCCTGATATACTGTACATTTTACCATTCCCAGATATGCTGTGCATTTCACAATCCTCAGTCTTATCAGATTTAATATCCCCTTTTTATAAATAATAGCTTGGAATATCCCTTTACTCTCAAGATAAAATCAATTGATAATGTATTATTTACATAGTATAAATTTTTAATATAAATTATAAATAAATTACAAAATTCTAAACAACTATTCCAATGTCCCAATGTAAAATAAAGCAAAAATAAATAATTTATAACAAAAATATGTACTTTATGCTTAGGCACAACTACACTGGAAGACATTACAGAGTGGTTTCCACACACCTATATCTATAGTGATAATGTAATTGACATAAATTTAGATGGTTACAGGTGTGTTGTACTAGATAGACTCACATACTGCAGCTGTGATGTTATCAGTGACCCAATTTTCCAAAATGTTGAACAACTCTTAGTAGAGTTTTGAACCAAACAAGCCTTCATTTAGGCTTATCTTCATTTATGTTAAGTTTTTGCATTGTTAAGAAATTCAATGCATATTAAAATCCTGCAAAAGTTGTTACATTTATATATAAAAGAGATTTAGGTTTTAGGCTTAGAAAATTAGATCATTGCTGACATGAATACCCAGCAAGACATTGTGAAGTTGTGTGGGCCATCTCACTCATTGTAGGATATTTAACATCACTGGCCCCTATCTCCAAAATGCATACTCTCTCCATCTTTGTGAAAATCAAAACAGACCAACATTTTCTAACTATATCACCTCTTTTGAAACAGTTAACCAGAGTAAGAACTGGTCAGATCCCTTCCAGTTCACAGTTTCTGGTCTTTACCAAATGTGACATACTAAAAAGTCCATGTCATGGAGTCTGGGATATCATGGTAAGGGACTGACAAGGAGAACATTGCAAAATACAATAACAACCACCTAATTTGTTTTACTCCATTATTTTTTTAATATGTATACAAACACATAACAATAACAACATTATCAAATGTTTGTGGAGAACCAACATTTGAAATTTATAAGCTTTATGAGTTTGCTGAGAGCAGAGGCTAAAAACTGAATGGTCATATGTAAGGAAAGATTATAAACAGTTGCTTATGAACCATTTTCAACTATATTTCTGGAAGGTTTTTAAAAGTTTTCCTTTATGTGCAGTCATACCAGAAATGTGTGTTTTTCCCTTAATGCCAATTCTTATTCTATTTGGCCTCCAAGCCCCAGAGGTGCATACTTGAAGATTGGGAAGGAGATTTTGATGGGCCAAAGATTTCATGAATAAATAAAATTGAACCAGGGCCATTCCTAAATATAATGAATTATTTTTATTTTCCAGTACATATAATAACTTAATTTTTAAATCATTTTAAGACATAAAAACTGAGCTGTTGAGTCATTTTCTAAATGTGATGTAAAAATATTTAACTAGAGGGCGGCATCAAACATCATTTACTTGAGCTAATTTTGCCAATTAAGGCTAAAAGCATGAGAATAAGTAATAATTCAGGTATTTTTTATTCTCCTTTGCAATAAAAGCCCTGTGGTACCTTCCCTGTCCTAGAAGAGAATGCTTATTTCATGATAACTCCGTTTCTGGTTTACCTTTTTAACTAATAAGGAAGATATTTCCTTTCTTCTGTTACTCATTCCCTCTTACATAATGCAGTTCTGCAGTTTAAATGCTAATTGGCCATTTTGGCTGAGGAATTCCTAGTTAAAAGGTTTGCCATTTAATCCCAAAGTGTCTTTTGATTTCTTGAGAATGATTAAATGGAAATTCAGCCCTGGTTCAGTATCATAGAAGCCCATGTGTGCTCCCCTGTTGAATTCCCATGGTTTGAGCATCCTGCTGGGAGACTCAGGCTGAGATTTTATTGAATCGGGCCCTCCGTACTCAGACTCAAAATAACCTCCAGCACACTGATAAAAATAATGACCCTTTTGCAGTTGTAAAACTTGAAACTATTCCTTGAATGTTAACTAATACCAAAAAGCTGTTTCTGCAAATGAAATGTGGGAATCAGAGCCAAGAAATCACTCTGGATGAAGACCTAGAAATGGCATTCCACTTTCTCTTTTCAGTAATTACAAAATCATGAACTTTTCTTCAAAGCTTGTGAAGCGATCACTCTAGATTCCATTAAGAGAACAATACACAGAGATGACGATGACACTGGGCAGCATCTTAGGATGAGCAGGCATCTCTGCCTACTTAATTAATCAAGAACGACTTCTCAGTCCCTAGTGCTAATGGCTTCTTCAAAAATAACATTATTTAGCTGATGGAAAAGAAAAGATAGAAGCTCAAAGTAAGTGTTAGGAAATGCTGATAACTTGCAGCATTTGACATCTATTTCCCAAAGCCCTCGACATTATAAACACTTTCAGGTAAAACGATTCAATTCTCTCATCTTACTGATATTCTCTCACAAGCCAGGAAAGCTTTTACTTACAGCCAGTTTAATAAGCAATGGGAAATAGCCCTATTAGCTAAGTTTATTTATGCTGACACAAAGAAAACCATGAAAAATCCCAGTTCTAAACTGTAATTTATTCCTGATAAGTAGTAAATCAGCAGGAATCCACTGCTCAAGTAGGGACTTGCCATTAAACAAGAACTGAAACATAATGAGCCTCATAAATGTTCCCAGTGTTATGGAGCTGTTATTTATACATGAGTTCATTCAACAAACTCTGCTGCTGGTCTGGTCATGATAACCTAGTGTCCCCAGGATACTATAAGATATACAACAATAACAGTGACCAAATTCTAGAGTTAAAATTCAAGAAAAGTTTTTTTGGTTTTAATTTTTTCTTCAATTATAATTTCCTCATTCTGCCAGGTTAATCTAGTTACTGCTTCCCCAGCTTTTCTGAATATCTGGTTAATTTTTCTATCCCAAGTCCTTTGTTACTATGGTTGTTGATGTTTTTAGAAGGTAGCAATTGTCTAGACTGTATTCTATGATATACATTTAGACAAGATTTTGACAATTTTTCTCCAACTAAAACAGAAAGTGGTTTACCCCAGAAGAGATGATTAGAACATTTATAGAATAAGATCACAGTTTTCTTATTGCCAAAGTTAATTATGGTCCAATACAGCACATACATCAAAAATAAGAATGAGAATAGTTATATATTCATATACAGGGTATAAGGAAAATAATGGGCTATTCAGGACTACTACAGTGGAACATCATATTGAAATGATCAAAAAGAAACCTGCTGGATTAAAAGAAATGAGATGAATTTTAGTTCCAAATCCTTTATTTTCCAATCTTATGAACTACATTAACTCACATAATCTCAGTATGTGTTTTATCAGTAAGAGAAAGGACAGAAAAAAAAATGAATATTGAAAGAATTGTGGTAGAGGGCTGTAGAGAACATTCTGGAACATGAAAGCACTTTCAATTCAGGGTAGAGCTAAAGGGGACCTTTGAGTGAGGTGGCCTGATGACCTGGCAACAGCATGAGTATCTGGAACATCTTGGGAGAAGTTGGGACATGAACAAACAAACAAAAAGATAGGGAGTGCTGAACTCTGATGAGTCTCTGGTGAGACTCCACTTCATGAACTGACCTTGGAGGCTGCAAAATTCCACTGAGGCTGTGATCCAAAACCCATGCTGACTGTGTAGACATTGGGCTCTGCTTCTAGGACAGTGTTTTCCTGCTCAAGTCCAAGCCCTGCCACCAAGGCTTCCAAAGTACAGCTCTGTACATAAATTCTCAAACAGGTCCAGTAGACATTATCAATTTCTTGCAGTCCCGAATGAGACACTGAAGAGAAAGTCAGAGTGAGAGAAGAAATAAAGGGGAAAGGACCAGAAAAAGGACCTCAGGGATATTTTACTATACCAAAGTGTACCTAATACCTGTTGCAAAGATGTAGGTCCTATAGATCAAACCCTGGGAACAGGGTCACGTGCTTAACTCAGATATGCAAAACAGGGCATATCTGAGCTCTTGAGAGCTCTCTTTAAATAAGAAAACAAATTAGATCACTTTGGAAAAAATGCCCATGAATTAATAGAGTGGTAGTCTGTTTTTATCTCTTTTTGTTTTCTTTCTATGCTGAAGAGCTTGATTCCAGTATCTTAAGTCTATTTTGAGACATGCTCATGTGAAAAAGCATCCTCAACAAGAAAGGGATTTTAAGGACTAGAAAAAATGGAATCCAAAATAAAGGGGATACTCCTGTAAGCAAGCTTTGGCTGCTCTTCTTGAGTGTCATACATTATTTCCAAAATATCCCTGGCTCCCCAGCTGGAGATCTTGCGCCAGTGATTCTTCTTGTGTTGATTTGCATGTCTAAATAGGAACATGCCAATCATTATGACCTCATTTAAAGCCTTTTCCTTTTTTTACCTAAAGTCTGTATGCATTGAATTTCTCAAACGGAAATATTAATACCAAAGGAACACACCAAATTATAAAACCAGATTATATAAGCAATTTCTTAATATACTTTAAAAAATATATTTCCCTCCCTCAGAAGGACTTGAAAATATAGCTATCTCCAGAACCCTCTCCTTGTCACTCTTGATGTCATCTTCCCTTCCTTTTGTTTTAGAAAATAACTAATTTGGATTGCATATTCGTATGAATGAAAAATTCAAAGAGTACTTTGAAAGCTATTGTCTAAATTTTATGAAAATTGTATACACTTTATTTCTGCATTAGGAAGAATCAACAACCTAAGTCATTTATTGAATGTAGATTTTTGCAGATAGGGAATCTGTTTAACCTGTTTTTATCCTCTAGGATGAATGAAGTCTTTGAAGCAATAAAACATATACACAAATACATACATATGTGTATGTGAAAGAATAAATGTTTTGTCCTTTACAAACCAGACAAAAACCTAACATAAATAGAAAAAAAAAATGTATATTTTAATGGGATGGCTTCTTCCATAAAAGGAGAAATGACAATTTTTAGTAAGAAAATAGCCAAGAATCAGAAAAAACTTAAGGATGTTTGAATCTCTGCTGTAGGAGAGATTCAGACTGCCCAGGAACACACACTCCCATAGGTACATACAGACCCCTTACATTTTGGGTGCTGGAAGAGGACAGTCAGTCTAGATGTCTAATCAGATGGGACATCAGGGAAGAGCTTATAGGACAGAAATATTCAAAAATGAAAAGTGAACAGACTTTTTAGCCCCCATTAGTGAATGGCAGGAAGAACTTAAAATATAATGTTCAATATGTTTTTTAGGGGATTTACAAATTCAAGTATAGAAGCAGGAAAGAATAATTCTTCACTTCTAATTTAAGGTCTGTTTGTGTAGACAAAAGACTGAAATCCTAAAAAAGGACCAGATAGTTTTTTACTGGACAGCCAGATATAGACTCAGGTAACTTGATAACTGGTAACACATGCTGCATAAAATTTACACATTTAAGTAAACTGACATTATGCCTGTTCAGAAAGTAATTCATCTAACTTCTAAGATTCTTTGACAGTGTGTCTTCAGTTTTTTACTGGAGAATACTGCTGGACATCCTGTAAGAGTATTCCAGGCCTCTCTGCAGAAGAACCTGTAAATAAACTAAGATGTAATGATTTAGTAAAACAGGATTAAACTAATCAGGAAAATAGATTTTTGTACAATAGTATAATGTACTTAAATTAATATTGTAAATAGATTTTTAAATAAAACATACATATAATACAGTGAAAAACTCTTAAATGCATAGCTTCATAGATTACGACAAAGATGAATTACCATTAAGCCATTCAGGGAAAAAAATAGAACTTTATCTATACCCCAAAAACTCCCCTTGTGTTCTCTCTCCATTAAACTACTGTTTGTGGCCTGGGTGGTTCAGTCGTTGGGCGTTTGCCTTCGGCTCAGGTCATGATCCTAGGATCCTGGGATCGAGCCCCGCCTCGGGCTCCTTGCTCAGTGGGAAGCCTGCTTCTCCCTCTCCCTCTCCCACTCCCCCTGCTTGTGTTCCCTCTCTCGCTGTGTCTCTCTCTGTCAAATAAATAAATAAAATCTTTAAAAAATAATAAATAAATAAATTAAAAAATAAATTACTGTTTGTTTTGTTCTCACCAAAGATAAGCACTATTCTGACTTATAGGACCATATTGTATTGTATTGTATTGTATTTTTTATTTTATATACATGGAATTTTCTATACATGAAATAAGATGATGTGAATTATTTTTAATTGGCTTCTTTCATCTACCATTATGCTTGTGCGATTCATTTTGTTATTGTGCATGGCATTAATTCATTCATTTTTGCTGATAATAGTTGCTATATGAATTTACTAAAATTGATTTCCTTGTTCTACTAGAGATGGGCATTTCAGCTATATACAGTCTTTGTCTTTTACCACTATTGCTGCTATGAATGTTTTGTATTATTTCTTGATGAATATACACATGCATTTTTGTTGCCTATATTCTGGGAGTAAAATTCTCTGGGCCTGAACTATGTGTTTATTCAAATTTAATTAGTAATGACAAACAGTTTTCCAAAGTGATTGTTACAATTTACTCTCCAACCAACAGCACATTTGAGTTCCATCGTTACCAACATGTATTATTGTCAGTCTTTTTAAACTAAACTATTGTGTGTGTGGGCTTTCACATTGTGGTTTTAAATTTTATTTTCTAGTGACCAATAAGGTTGAGCATTGTTTCACATAATTCTTGGCCATTCAAATACATTTTTTTAAAAGATTTTATTTATTTATTTGAGAGAGACAGAGTGAGATATATAGAGTGCATGAGAAGGTGTAAGGTCAGAGGGAGAGGCAGACATCCCACTGAGCAGGGAGCCTGATGCAGGACTTGATCCTGAGACTCGAGGATCATGACCTGAGCCAAAGGAAGTCGCTTAACCAACTGAGCCACCCAGGCTACCCAAATACACTTTATTTTATATGAGTTGTCCCAGTCTTCTGTTTATGTGTTTTTTTATGTCTACTTGTTTTATTAGTAACTGAAGAAAGTGTACTAAAATCTCCAACTACGACTGTGTATTTGCCTTTTTATTTCTAATAATTTGGGGTTTATATATTATGAGGCTATATTATTAGGAGCATTCAAATGTACAATTATATATCTTCTTGATAGTTGATCCTTTGAGTTTCATAAATGTCCTTATCAAGAATAATGTTTATTCCTTAAAATCTACCTTATAGGGTATTGATATAGCTGTGCCAACCTTCTTTAAATGGTTTTTGCATGGCCTATTTATTTTTCTATTGCTTTGTTTTCTAATTCAGATTTACTTTTTATTTTTTTAAAGATTTATTTATTTATTTATTATTTTTTAATAATTTTTTATTGTTATGTTAATCACCATACATTACATCATTAGATTTGATGTAGTGTTCCATGATTCACTGTTTGTGCATAACACCCAGTGCTCCACGCAGAATGTGCCCTCTTTAATACGCATCACCAGGCTAACCCATTCCCCCACCCCCCTCCCCTCTAGAACCCTCAGTTTGTTTTTCAGAGTCCATCGTCTCTCATGGTTCGTCTCCCCCTCCGACTTACTCCCCTTCATTCTTCCCCTCCTGCTATCTTCTTCTTTTTTTTTCTTAACATATATTGCATTATTTGTTTCAGAAATACAGATCCGTGATTCATCAGTCTTGTACAATTCACAGTGCTCACCATAGCACATACCCTCCCCAATGTCTATCACCCAGCCACCCAATCCCTCCCACCCCCCACCAGTCCAGCAACACTAAGTTTGTTTCCTGAGATTAAGAATTCCTCATAACAGAGAGATCATATGATACATGTCTTTCTCTGATTGACTTATTTCACTCAGCATAACACCCTCAGTTCCATCCACGTTTTTGCAAATGGCAAGATCTCATTCCTTTTGATGGCTGCATAATATTCCATTGTTTATATATACCACCTCTTCTTTATCCATTCATCTGTCGATGGACATCTTGGCTCTTTCCACAGTTTGGCTATTGTAGACATTGCTGCTATAAACATCGAGGTGCACTTACCCTGTACCCCTTAGGGTCCCTACATTTGTATCTTTGGGGTAAATACCCAGTAGTGCAATTTCTGGATCGTATGGTAGCTCTATTTACAACTGTTTGAGGAACCTCCATACTGTTTTCCAGAGTGGCTGCACCAGCTTCCATTCCCACCAACAGTGTAGGAGGGTTCCCCTTTCTCCACATCCCTGCCAACATCTGTCGTTTCCTGACTTATTAATTTTAGCCATTCTGACTGGTGTGAGGTGGTATCTCATTGAGGTTTTGATTTGGATTTCCCTGATGCCGAGCGATGTTGAGCACTTTTTCATGTGTCTGTTGGCCATTTGGATGTCTTCTTTGGAAAAATGTCTGTTCATGTCTTCTGCCCATTTCTTGATTGGATTATTTGTTCTTTGGGTATTGAGTTTGATAAGTTCTTTATAGATTTTGGATACTAGCCCTTTATCTGATATGTCATTTGAGAATATTTTCTCCCATTCTGTTGGTTGTCTTTTGGTTTTGTGGACTGTTTCTTTTGCTGTGCAAAAGCTTTTTATCTTGATGAAATCCCAATAGTTCATTTTTGCCCTGGCTTCCCTTGCCTTTGGTGATGTTTCTAGGAAGAAGTTGCTGCGGCTGAGGTCAAAGAGGTTGCTCCCTATGTTCTCCTCTAGGATTTTGATGGACTCCTGTCTCACGTTTAGGTCTTTCAATCATTTGGAGTCTATTTTTGTGTGTGGTGTAAGGAAATGGTCCAGTTTCATTCGTCTGCATGTGGCTGTCCAATTTTCCCAACACCAGTTGTTGAAGAGACTGTCTTTTTTTCCATTGGACATTCTTTCCTGCTTTGTCAAAGGTGAGTTGACCATAGAGTTGAGGGTCCATTTCTGGGCTCTCGATTCTGTTCCATTGATCTATGTGTCTGTTTTTGTGCCAGTACCATACTCTCTTGATGATGACAGCTTTGTAATAGACCTGGAAGTCCGGAATGGTGATGCCGCCAGCTTTGCTTTTCTTTTTCAACATTCCTCTGGCTCTTCGGGGTCTCTTCTGGTTCCATACAAATTTTAGGATTATTTGTTCCATTTCTTTGAAAAAAGTGGATGGTATTTTGATGGGGATTGCATTGAATGTGTAGATTGCTCTAGGTAGCACTGACATCTTCACAATGTTAGTTCTTCCAATCCATGAGCATGGAACGTTTTTCCATTTCTTTGTGTCTTCTTCAATTTCTTTCACGAGTATTTTATAGTTTTCTGAGTACAGATCCTTTGCCTCTTTGGTCACATTTATTCCTAGGTATCTTATGGTTTTGGGTGCAATTGTAAATGGGATCGACTCCTTGATTTTTCTCTCTTCTGTCTTTTTGTCGGTGTATAGGAATGCCACTGATTTCTGTGCATTGATTTTATAGCCTGCTACTTGACTGAATTCCTGTATGAGTTCTAGCAGTTTTGGGGTGGAGTCTTTTGGGTTTTCCACATACAGTATCATATCATCTGCAAAGAGTGAGAGTTTGACTTCCTCTTTGCCAATTTTGATGCCTTTGATTTCTTTTTGTGGTCTGATTGCTGTGGCTAGGACTTCTAATACTATGTTGAATAGCAGTGGTGAGAGTGGACATCCCTGCCGCGTTCCTGACCTTAGGGGAAAAGCTCTCAGCTTTTCCCCATCGAGAATGAAATTCGCTGTAAGTTTTTCATAGATGGCTTTTATTATATTGAGGTATGTACCCTCTATCCCTATACTCTGAAGAGTTTTGATCAAGAAAGGATGCTGTACTTTCTCAAATGCTTTTTCTGCATCTATTGAGAGGATCATATGATTCTTGTTCTTTCTTTTGTTAATGTATTGTATCACGTTGATTGATTTGCGGATGTTGAACCAGCCTTGCAGCCCAGGGATAAATCCCACTTGGTTGTGGTGAATAATCCTTTTAATTTACTGTTGGATCCTATTAGCTAGTATTTTGGTGAGAATTTTTGCATCCATATACATCAAGGATATTGGTCTGTAATTCTCCTTTTTGATGGGATCTTTGTCTGGTTTTGGGATCAAGGTAATGGAGGCCTCATAAAACGAGTTTGGAAGTTTTCTTTCCATTTCTATTTTTTGGAACAGTTTCAGAAGAATAGGTAATAATTCTTCTTTAAATGTCTGATAGAATTCCCCTGGGAAGCCATCTGGTCGCGGGCTTTTGCTTGTTGGGAGATTTTTGATGACTGCTTCAATTTCCTTAGTGGATATAGGTCTGTTCAGATTTTCTATTTCTTCCTGCTTCAATTTTGGTAGTTGATACATCTCTAGGAATGCACCCATTTCTTCTAGGTTATCTAATTTGCTAGCATAGAGTTGCTCATAATATGTTCTTATAATTGTTTGTATTTCTTTGGTGTTGGTTGTGATCTCTCCTCTTTCATTCATGATTTTGTTGATTTGAGTCATTTCTCTCTTCTTTTGGATAAGTCTGGCCAGGGGTTTATCAATCTTGTTAATTCTTTCAAAGAACCAGCTCCTAGTTTCGTTGATCTGTTCTACTGTTCTTTTGGTTTCTATTTCATTGATTTCTGCTCTGATCGTTATTATTTCTCTTCTCCTGCTGGGCTTCAGCTTTATTTGCTGTTCTTTCTCCAGCTCCTTTAGGTGTAGGGTTAGTTGTGTATTTGAGACCTTTCTTGTTTCTTGAGAAAGGCTTGTATTGTTATATATTTTCCTCTCAGGACTGCCTTTGCTGCATCCCAAAGATTTTGAACAGTTGTGTTTTCATTTTCATTGGTTTCCATGAATTTTTTAAATTCTTCTTTAATTTCCTGGTTGACCCATTCATTCTTTAGTAGGATGCTCTTTAGCCTCCATGTATTTGAGTTCTTTCCGACTTTCCTCTTGTGATTGAGTTCTAGTTTCAAAGCATTGTGGTCTGAATATATGCAGGGAATAATCCCAATCTTTTGGTACCAGTTGAGACCTGATTTGTGACCTAGGTTGTGATCTATTCTGGAGAATGTTCCATGGGCACTAGAGAAGAATGTGTATTCTGTTGCTTTAGGATGGAATGTTCTGAATATGTCTATAAAGTCCATTTGGTCCACTGTTTCATTTAAAGTCTTTATTTTCTTGATCTTTTGCTTAGATGATCTGTCCATTTCAGTGAGGGGGGGGTGTTAAAGTCCCCCACTATTATTGTATTGTTGTCAATGTGTTTCTTTGCTTTTGTTATTAATTGGCTTATATAATTGGCTGCTCCCACATTAGGGGCATAGATATTTACAATTGTTAGATCTTCTTGTTGGATAGACCCTTTAAGTAGGATATAGTGTCCTTACTCATCTCTTATTACAGTCTTTGTTTTAAAATCTAATTTGTCTGATATAAGGATTGCCACCCCAGCTTTCTTTTGGTGTCCATTAGCATGGTAAATTGTTTTCCACCCCCTCACTTTCAATCTGGGGATGTCTTTGGGTCTAAAATGAGTCTCTTGCAGACAGCATATTGATGGGTCTTGTTTTTTAATCTAATCTGATAGCCTGTGTCTTTTGATTGGGGCATTTAGCCCATTTAAATTCAGGGTAACTATTGAAAGGTATGAATTTAGTGCCATTGTATTGCCTGTAAGGTGACTGTTACTGTCTATTGTCTGTGTTCCTTTCTGATGTATGCTGCTTTTAGGCTCTCTTTTTGCTTAGAAGACCTCTTTCAATATTTCTTGTAGGGCTGGTTTCATGTTTGCAAATTCCTTTAGTTTTTGTTTGTCCTGGAAGCTTTTTATCTCTCCTTCTATTTTCAATGACAACCTAGCTGGATATAGTATTCTTGACTGCATTTTTTTCTCTTTTAGTGCTCTGAAGATATCATGCCAGTCCTTTCTGGCCTGCCAGGTCTCTGTGGATAGGTCTGTTACCAATCTAATGTTTCTACCATTGTAGGTTACATATCTCTTCTCCCGAGCTGCTTTCAGGATTTTCTCTTTGTCTCTGAGACTCGTTAGTTTTACTATTAGATGTCGGGGTGTTGACCTATTTTTATTGATTTTGAGAGGGGTTCTCTGTGCCTCCTAAATTTTGATGCCTGTTTCCTTCCCCATATTAGGGAAGTTCTCTGCTATTATTTGCTCCAATATACCTTCTGCCCCTCTGTCTCTTTCTTCTTCTTCTGGGATCCCATTTATTTTAATGTTGTTTCATCTTATCGTATCGCTTATGTCTCGAATTCTGCCCTCGTGATCCTGTAGTTGTTTATCTCTCTTTTCTCAGCTTCTTTATTTTCCATCATTTGGTCTTCTATATTGCTGATTCTTTCTTCTTCCTCATTTATCGTAGCCGTTAGTGCCCCCACTTTTGATTGCACCTCATCAATAGCCTTTTTGATTTCGACTTGGTTAGAGTTTAGTTCTTTTATTTCTCCAGAAAGGGTTTCTCTAATAACTTCCACACTTTTTTCAAGCCCAGCTAGTATCTTTAAAGTCATGATTCTGAGCTCTAGGTCCGACATCATACTAATGTCAGTATTGAGTAGGTCCCTGGCAGATGGTACTACCTCTTGTTCTTTTTGCTGAGGTGATTTTTTTCGTCTTGTCATTTTGTCCAGAGGAGAACAGATGAATGAGAGAACAGAATGCTAACAGGTTAACAATGTCTCCAGCAAATATACTCTATACAAATCAGAAAAGATCTGAAACCAGGGGAGAAGAAAGGGAAAGAAAGAAGAGAGAGAACGAAAAAGATAAAAACAAACAAAAACAGAACAAAACAAAAAAAAAACAGAATATGATCAAATATGATCAGGCTAGTGCATAGATCAGTGCCACATACTAGCTTTTGGGCATATTTTGGTCCATTAGAAGAAAGTGCCTGCTAAAATTTTAAAGGAAGAAAGACTTATATATTTACAAAATAAGGGTTGATACAATGAAGGGATGGAAGATTACTGTAAAGATGAAAATTATAAAAGATTTTATAAAAGGAATTGATAAGATAAGAAGTTGTTTTTTAAAAAGAAAGAAGAAGATTTAAAAAGAAAAAGAAAAAAGAAAAAAGAAAAAAAGGGAGAGAATGTGATCAGGCAGGAGATGGAACAAAGCCATACACTAGTGATTTAGGGTATATTTTGATCTGTTAGAAGAAATTGTATCTCAAAATTTTAACGGGAGAACAACTTATATATATATATATATATATATGCCAAAAATAAGGGTAACTACTATGAAGGTATAAAAATATGACTCTAAAAATGAAAAATAAAAAATGTTTTTTTTTAAAAGGGATTGATAAGATGTTGTTTGAAAAAGGGAAAAAGAAAAATTCAAAAAAAAACAGTTAAATAAGTTAACTTTGAAAAACTAATGAATTATGTTAAAAAAAAGCCATGAATTCTATGTGCAGTATTCCCCTAGCGCTGAAGTTCTCCCGTTCTCCTTGATCGGTAAACTTGGTCTTGGCTTGCTGGCTGTTTGTGCTGATCTTCTAGGGGAGGGGACTGTTGCTGTGGTTCCCAAATGCCTTTGCTGGAGGCGGAATTGCCCCGCCCTTGTGAGTCCGGGCTAAGCCAGCTGCCCCGGTTTGCTCTCAGGAGCTTTTGTTCCCTGCAAGCTCTCGGTACAGCTTTGGAGGACCAGGGTGAAAATGGTGGCCTCCCAATCTCCGCCTGGAGGAGCTGAGAACTCGGGGCCCCGCTCCTCAGTGTGCCCCCGGAGAAAAGCAGTCACTCCCGTCTCCCCGGTCTCCGGCCGCACTCCATGCTCACCCGACCTGTGATCAAGTGTTTCTATGTCTGGCACCGGACCCTGTGTGGAGTCTCCTAACCCAGCAGATCCCTGCGGTGCACTTCTGCGCTGCTTCTCCCAGGGGAGGAAGGGGAGTCTCCCCAGCTCTGCCGCTTGTTGGGTCCCTGCTGGAGGAGCAGTGGCCCAACTGGACCGCGGATCACAGTTTATGGCAACCCCGAGCTGAGAGCCCGCGCCTTGGCTCCATCTCTGCAGCCGGCTTCCCCGCTCCGATACCTGAGAGCTCTGCCACATTCAGGCACCCCTGGTCTTTCTGTGACCCCGAGGGTCCTGAGACCACACTGTCCTGCCAGGGTTCCACCCCCCGCTTAGCCACTGGAGCGATGTCCCTCAGCGGAGCCGACTTCTACAAGTTCCAGTTTTGTGCTCCACGGCTCCACCACTCACCAGAAGCAGCCGACGGAGGCCCCCTCCCCCGCCATCTATCCTCCTGAATATTGCCTCGGATTCACTTCTCCACACGTCCTACCTTCCAGAAAGTGGTCGCTTTTCTGTTCAGAGTGTTGTTACTATTCTTATCTTCGATCTCCTGTTGAGTTCATAGGTGTTCAGAATGGTTTGATCCCTATTCAGCTGAATTCCTGAGACCAGACGAAATCCAGGTCTCCTACTCCTCCACCATCTTGCACACCCCCCCAAAAAGCTCTAATTCAGATTTAAATCAACTCTTTGCTATTGGTCTTCTACATCACCACCTTTTCTATGTTCATTTTACTCTCTTTTGATGTCTTTTAGATTAATCTAGTATGTTTTATTATTCTAAAATTTTTCTGTTCTACCTTGTTAGTTATGCATTCTTCTACTATCATTTCAGTGCCTCCATTAGGTATTATAATGTGCATTCTTGAATTATTAGACTTACTATAAATCAATAGTTCAACTGCATCCTAAACAATGAAAAAACTTTACAACTCTAACTGTATTTGCCCTTTCAGGATTCTTATGTTATTGTTTTTAAATTATTTTTATTCTCTATTTTAAACAATATCAGACATAATTATTTTTGTACATATGACATTCATGTGTATATTCCCATATAGTCTCTCTTAGTGTATACCTTCATGCATCCTTTGCCTCTACCTAGAAATATTTTCTGAATAACATGTGTGAGGAAGTTAACATTTATTTTCTTTTAGACACTTAACACATAGTTTCTGGCTTCCCTCATTTTTGTTAAGAAGTCAGCCATCAGGGGTGCCTGGGTGGCTCAGTCGGTTGGCGACTGCCTTCGGCTCGGGTCGTGATCCTGGAGTCCCGGGATCGAGTCCCACATCGGGCTCCCTGCTCGGCGGGGAGTCTGCTTCTCCCTCTGACCCTCTTCCCTCTCGTGCTCTCTACCTCTCATTCTCTCTCTCAAATAAATAAATAAATAAAAAAGAAGAAGTCAGCCATCAGACATATTGCTTTTTTGAATATAAAGTTATCTTTGCTCCTCTGGCTACTTTCAAAAAATTTTTTTCTTTGTTATTTAACAATTTTACAATATTTGCATAGCTATGGATTTTTCTGTATGTATCTTGCTTAAGACTCGTTGTGCGTCATGAAAAAGTGCTCAACGTCTCTCGGCATTGGGGAAATCCAAATCAAAACGTCAATGAGATACCACCTCACACCAGTCAGAATGGCTAAAATTAACAAGTCAGGAAATGACAAATGTTGGCAGGGATGCAGAGAAAGGGGAACTCTCCTACACTGTTGGTGGGAATGCAAGCTGGTGTAACCACTCTGGAAAGCAGTATGGAGGTTCCTCAAAAAGATAAAAATATAGCTACCATACGATCCAGCAATTGCACTATTGGGTATTTACTCCAAAGATACCAATGTAGGGATCTGAAGGGGTACGTGCACCCCAATGCTTATACCAACGATGTCCACAATAACCAAACTGTGGAGAGAACCAAGATGTCCATCAACAGATGAATGAATAAAGAAGAAGTGGTATATATATATATATATACAATGGAATATTAAGCAGCCATCAAAAGGAATGAGATCTTGCCATTGGCAACGACGTGGATGGAACTGGAGGGTGTTATGCTGAGTGAAATCAGTCAGTCAGAGAAAGACATGTATCATATGACTTCACTGATATGAGGAATTCTTAATCTCAGGAAACAAACTGAGGGTTGCTGGAGAGGTGGGGGGTGGGAGGGATGGGGTAGCTGGGTGATAGACATTGGGGAGGGTATGTACTATAGCAAGTGCTGTGAATTGTGCAAGACTGTTAAATCACAGATCTGTACCTCTGAAACAAATAATACAATATATGTTAAAAAAAGAAGAAGAAGAAGAAGAAGAAGAAGAAGAAGAAGAAGAAGAAGAAGAAGAAGAAGAAGATAGCAGGAGGGGAAGAATGAAGGGGGGAAATCGGAGGGGGAGATGAACCATGAGAGATGATGGACTCTGAAAAACAAACTGAGGGTTCTAGAGGGGAGGGGGTTGGGAGGATGGGTTAGCCTGGTGATGGGTATTAAAGAGGGAATGATCTGCATGGAGCACTGGGTGTTATACGCGAACAATGAATCATGGAACACTACATCAAAGACTAATGATGTAATATATGGTGATTAACATAGCAATAAAAAATTTAAAAAACCCATTAGACTGGACTGCAAAAAAAAAAGATTCGTTGTGCGTCTTGAATCTGTGATTTAATGTATTTAATCAACTTTTTAAGACTATCTCTTCATATATTACTGCTACTTTTTCTGTCTTTCTCTTCTCCTCAGATTCATATTATGTGTATGTTAGATCCTTTACAATGTCTTATACATTCCTTGTACTTTTTTCTACATTTTCCATCAATTTGCCTCTCAGCACTAGAGATTCAGAAATTTCTTCTGACTTATATTTCAATTTAAAATTTTATTTTCAGTTGTATCTAATCTGATATTAAAACCACTTATTGGATATTTTTTGTTAGTTCAAAATTTCCATTGGATTCATTTTTATAATTTCTAGTTATCTGATGGAGTTCTGGCTCTTGTCATTTAGTTTCTTGACCTATTAATCACATATAATATCAAAATCTGAATTATCTGTAGATCTGTTTCTCCTGTCTTTTTTACAAAGTTAACCAATTCTCATTTTTTCTGATTGAATAAAACAGTATATATGAGATATTTCAGATAAAATTTTAATATTCTGTATTAAATCATTTATGTTACAAAAATACACTATGTTTCTTTTTGAACCTTTAGGAAAATATGCTAATTGTGTGATTCCATGTGTTTGTGTGTGTGTATACATGTAAAAATCAAAGGAAAAGACTCAGCTCCACATTGTAGTCGATGTAGAATTAGATAAGGATACATGGCACATGGTTTTGTCTGGCGTGATGTGTTAGGGTTCTCCAGAGAAACAGAACCAATAGGATATGTAGATGATAGATAGGTAGATAGATAGATAGATAGATAGATAGATAGATAGATAGATAGATGATAGATAGATGATAGATAATAGAAGAGAGAGAGATTGAGAGAGAGTAGGAGAGAGAGAGACTGATTGACTTTATGGAGTTGGCTCATTCAGTTGTGGGAGGTGGCAATCTGCAGGTCAGATAAACAGCCTAGAGATGACTTAGGAAAGACTTAATGTGGTTCCAGCTTGAGTCTGAAGGCAATCTGCAGGCAGAATTCCCTCTTTCTTAAAGGACCTTAATATTTTTTTCTTTTAAGGCCTTCAGTTGATTGGATGAGGCCTAGCGATATGGCAGAGGGTGATTTGCTTTACTCAAAGTCTATTGGTTTATATGTTAAACTCATCTGAACAAAATACAGCAATATCTAGACTGGTTTTCAACCAAATACCTAGGTGTCATGGGACCAGACAGGTTGACCAAAATTGAGCCATTACATATTGTATGATGAGATGGCTCAGAAACCAAATAAGAACCATAATTAACTAAGAGAACACACCTCACCTCCTTCCAAGAAATATTAGTGAGATCACTGGATTTTTCACAAGCCTTACAATGGAGTGCTTGCCAGTGCTTATAGGTATTAAGGAGAGAAACTGATACTGAGTTATAATAATTGATTGTTTATATACATTTTAATATTTTAAATATTAAATAAATATATAAAAATCTTAAAATGCACAGATTTATACACTGCAGTGAATATTGTGGTATGCTTCCAAAATCTCTTTTGATGGCAATGGGCTCATCCTCCAGCTTCTAGAGATTATTTTTCCTAATGGCCCACAACTCTGTCCCTCCTTGGAAAGTGTTCTCAAATTCAGGAGCTGCATTAAGTTTATGACCTCTTCTAAGTGACAGACAATGCCCAATGACTGGCTTAACCTCCTTACAATTTAGGACAATTCTGAGGGACAAGTCCAGCACTAGCTTCAAGGTTTCCCATAGGGGTGCCTAGAGCTTCATTTGAAGCTGCACTATAAGTGATCCTTTCCCTTTGTTCAATACTGCCTTCCTTATAATTTTACAGTTATATTTCCTCAGAATACTTCGCAATAAATTTAGTGCACATGTGTTAGGTTTATATCTATGGGAAGCAGAGATTCACATGCAAAAGCCTTATTGGTGACTGTTCTAAACAACAATATCTTTAAGGGAGTAAGAGTGCAGGAAAAAGTTGGACTGTGATGTAATTGCAGCTAGGACTTTATCTAATCCCACAGGTAGTATAGAGCAGGGCAGCCTTTCATAGTTGATCTGAACTGAAGCAAGGGATCAGACCTTTTTCCCTCTACATAGAGAAGTCATTGAATGCCAAGTGTCTCTTGACAAGGACCCATAACTTTGGGTGAGGTATTTTTTTTTCTTTTCCAAAAAGAGAGCATCCTGGGAAGGGACTCACTTTTGAACCATCAGCAGGCACCACTCTTAGCAAATGGAGAATGAGTGCCTTAAGCCTGAAGGGAAGATTCAGGTAGCACATCATAGTGTTCACTAAACAACTGAACTCTGTCTCTGAACCAAAGGTGTTCCTAGGAAGCAGACTCTGAAATGTAATTTTGGATGTGGCTGCCTGGCAATAAGGACCTTGTCACTTGAGGTATATGGTACATGGATAATTACTGCTATACAGTAATAGTTTAACTCTAAAATTTCAGAAATGTAAACTGAGAAAGAATACAAGTAAGGGAGATGAGTTGGCTGGTGCAGCATATCCAGTGTAAGGGAAATGATAACTATAAGAATTTGGGAATTTGGTATCTGTTGTTAAGCACTAATGATTTTTAAAAGAGATAATATCAGACATAAGGGGTTAATTACTAATTCAGGCAAAATATATAAAGCCAAATGATCTCCTTGATATGACCGCCCAATAGCTAGAAGGCAAACAGAACAAAGAACCACTCTCAGGTTTTAATTTGAAAAGTAATAAAGCTTGAGAGAAATCTCGCATTCTGAGAGTCTAAATAGGGAATTAGTAAGACCCTGAGACTTGTGATTGAAATACCTGGGTGGACACATATCATAACCTTGAACACCTACATCCCCCTTAAACCTGCTGGCTCTGCAAAAGTAGCCCACACACTCATTAAAAGTTAGTTTCTCCCCACACTTACTTGTATATCATACAGAAGCCTCAAATGAGACTGATGCCTTACAAGACAATTCTTGCCCCTACCTCAAGATCTATCCCTACTGCCTCTCCTAATGACCAGAACAATAGCAACCATCAAATTTCAACATTACCTTACCATTAATGTTCTGAGCCTGGTAAAGGAGGACTGGGATTACCTGAAAAAGCTGCATAATTCAGTTAATTATAAACTGGGAACTAGTGCACAAGCACAGAGCTGGATTCTGAGAATGCTGGATTATGTGATGCAGAACGTAAAGTTGGATGAGGGATAGTTCTTTTGATATTGGAACATTCCTTCAAGATACAGGATGTGTCACCCTGGGGAGAGCCCAGGAGACATTGCTACCACATTGGTAGGATGGATTGTGGACAACTGGAAAAAACAATCTTCACTAAAAGTAATACTTCACTAATTGAAATGCCATAGTTGCCAAATTAAATGATTAACAGAAAAATCAAAATGTAAAAAGTATAAGACATGCCAGACTAGAGTAAATCTGGATATCCTACCAGTTATTTTCATGGGAGAGGCCAGAGGATACTCCATTTATCAAAATGATAACAAATGTGATAATGAGAGGGACAAAAATGTCACTGAGATGTTCAGTAGTGGTTTGCTATACTAGAGTTTGAGGTTGATAAGAGGCAAAGCTATTACAGACCTGGTACCCTGAAAGCAAAGAGAACAAAATAACGGAAGCCACATGTTGGTGTTAATCATCAAAAGCAATGTTTGGCAAAATCATGAAATAACTGGCAGGGTTTAAGTGGCAGCCAGAGCAGAGAAGCCCAATGCTAAGAAAACTAAAAATAAAATTCTGAGAACTTAGAGCCCTTAGGGACAAGATAAACGGACATTCAAAGAAGGTATTACTGCTCAGTTCCATCATGTAAGGAGCTTATAAATTGTCACTCCATCCTAACAATAGTGAAAAACTGAGTAAACTGAAAAATCAACTCTGTGGGATAACTACAAAGGTATAACAAACACATAATGGGAATACTAGAAAAAGAAAAAAAACAAAGAAAGACAGAAAAAAATGGCTGAAGCAATAATAAGTGAGAATTTCCCCAAATTAATGTTAGACACCAAAAGTCCAGGAAAATCAGAGAACAACAAGCAGAAGAAATGTTTAAAAAAAAAAAAGTGCAGGGACCCCTGAGTGGCTCAGTTGGTTGAGTGGCTGACCGGCTCAGGTCATGATCCCAGGGTCCTGGGATCAAGCCCCACGTTGGGGGGGGGGGGTCCCTGCTCAGCAGGGTGCCTGCTTCTCCCTCTCCCTCTGTCTCCGGCCTCATGCTTTCATTCTCTCTCTATCTCAAATAAATAAATAAAATCTTTTTAAAAAATTTAAAAAATGTGCATCTATGTATAGCATATTCAAACTGCAGAAAATCAAAGATAAAGAAAAAAATCTTGAAAGAAACCAAGTGGAGAAAAACAACTTAGCTATAGAGAAACAATGACAAGAATTACAACTGACTTTTCCTCAGAAATCACAAAATCAAGAAAAGAATAGAGTGAAATATGTATTGAGCCAGCAGAAGTTCTTCTCAGTGTTGACAGTACACAAATTAATCTACTCTTTGATATTACTAGGATATGTCAACAATGAATTATGGATTTTCCTTTGCAAAGGCAGCCCTTTCTCACCAATTTATATCTAGGCATAAGCCACATCTAGCATGGAAAAGGAGATAAAAATTTTTTTGCATGTATTTTTCAGCAACTACAGTTATAAACCAGTACATTCCCCTTTTGAGAAAATAGTAAAATTCAAGTGTGGACGGTAGTTTTATCTGATATAAGTCTAGCTTTTTCTTGGTGACCAGTTGGTTAGAATGTCTTTTTTCATCCCTTCATTCTCAATCTATGTCTGTCTTTAAGGCTGCAAGTGAATCTCTTGAAAATAGTATATTGTTAGATCTTGGGATTTTTTAATCCATTCAGCAAGTCTTTGTCTTTTAATTGGAGAATTTAATCCATTTACATTTAGAGAAATTATCGAGAAATAAGGACATCCTATTGTTATTTTATTTATTGTTTTCAGTTTGTTTTGTTGATCCATTGTTCCTTTTTCTTACTCTGCCTTCTTTTTTTGTGTTTTGATGTCTCGCTATACAGTATGTTTTGAGTTCCTTATCATGTTCTTTTGTGTGATTACTACTGGATTTTCCCTTATGGTTACCATGATGCTAACATAAAATATCCTAAACATATAACACTCTATTTTAAACTAATAACAACTTCAGTAGAATGTATAAACTGAACACTTACTTCTCCCAACTCATATTTTGAGTTATTGCCATTACAGTTTATGTTTTTTATATTGTGCAAATAATAACCAATTATTGCAATTAGATTATTTTTACATTAAACATATTATAATGTTAATGAACATAGTAATATTTTTTTAACTTTTAAACTAGAATTTTAAGTGAATTATACACTGCTACCATACTGCAGAATCTAACTATGAGTATATATTTACCAGTACCAGTGAGATTTATGCTACTTTTTTATGTTTTTATGATGTTAATTAGTGTACTTTACTTACACTTAAATAACTCCTTTAGTATTTCTTGCAAGGCAGTTCTGGTGGTAATGAACTCCCACAGCTTTTGTTTTTTTCAGAAAAGTCTTTAACCTTCCTTCCCCCCCCCATGGACAACTTTGCTGGGTATAGAAGTCTTGATTGATAGTTCTTTTCTTTCAATATTTTGAATATGTCATTCCACTCTCTCTTGGCCTAAAGAGTGTTTGTTGAAAAATCTGTCAATTATCTCTTGCTGCTCTTAAAATTCTTTCTTAGTCTTTGACTTTTGACAATTTAATTATGTGTTTTGGTGTAGTCCTGTTTGAGTTCAACCTATTTAGAATCTTTTGGGACTCATGGACCTGTATGTCCATTTCTCTTCCCAGACCAGGAAGTTTTAGCCATTGTTGCTTTAAATATACTTTCTGTCATTTTCTCTTTTCCTTCTGGAATTCCCCTAATGTGAATATGGTTTCTTTTCATTGAATCCCATAATTCCCATAGTCTTTATTCACTCTTCTTCATTCTTTCTTTCTTTTTTTTTTTTTCAGTTGGCTCCTCTGATGGGGTAATTTCTATTGTCCTATCTTCCAGCTAACTGATTCCTTTTCTGCATAGTCATTTCCACTTTTGAAACTCTCTATTGAATTCTTCAGTTCAGTTATTGTATTTTTCAACTCTAAAATTTCTAAGGTTTTTTTGATGGTTGCTATTTCCTTGTTGAACTTCTCATTTTGTTCATTCATTGTCTTCCAGTTTTGTTTAGTTGTCTGTGTGTCCTTGAAGTTTACTAAACTTCCTTAGGAGGATTATTCTGAATTCTTTGTCTGCCAGTTTTTTATCTCCATTTTTTTATAGTCACTTATTAGAGCTTTATCAGTTCCCTTTGGTGGTGTTATCTGTACCTGATTTTTTATGATCCTTGATTCCTTATGTTGGTATCTGCACATTTGAGTAATCAAGCTCTTCTTCAAGAGTTTACAGGCTTGCTTTGGCAGAAACAGTTCTTTACCAACCAGCTCAGTTTGGGTTCTGGATATGCCTGCTGGTAATATACTTGAGCAGGTGGTCTTGCTTATGATCTATTTTGGGGGAGGTCAACTGTTCAGGCTCTGAGGATGGGGATGGGGTTTACGTCTCTTGCTGAGAACAGTTGTATAGGACTTCTGGCTTTGTTCCCTACTGGGCTTTACGTTTGTTTGGATTCTCTGGTCAGGCTTTCTAGATGGTCAGGACTGGGTATCATAATCAGTAATAGATGGGGCTATGAATTAGCTTCCCTGCTCTAGCAAGGCATCAGCACAAGACCCAGGGCTAGTACAGTTCATTGTTTGTGGATCTGGGCCAGAGTATACACTGAATTCCTTGGTCAGTGTGCAGTAGTTAGGTTCCCTGGTCAGACAGGATGAAGGTTGTACTCAGCAATGTGTGCAGCTACAAGTTAAATTTCCTGCCAGATGTGGCAGAATCATCTCTAAAGCTGGTAGCCCTTTGTTGTCTTAATTCAAATGAACCTGCACCCCAAGTTACCTGACCAAAAAGAGCCACTGGCTTTGCTCTCATACTACCAGTTCTGTCTACTTCTTGGCTCAAGTGCTGCTGGGCTGCACAGCTTCCAGGAGTTGTCACCAGCCCTTCTGCTTAGATGAGACCAGAAGACACTCTCCCCAGTAGATGAGGCCATGTTTCAGCTTCCTTGCCTGGGAAGGAGGAAGAGGAGCCATTCCAAGGCTACTCTCAATTTCCCAAATAGGCCCCAGGTTGGGAGGGGCCAAAAGCTATCCTCAGCCTTAGCTATGAATTAATCCCCCTGAGTGTGCATGGCATGGGAACACTTCAAGCTCAGTATTTCCTTTATTGTGGAAGTGATCAGCTCTGCCTGCCTGCCTCTTTGCTCAAGTGCTACTGGGCTCCACAGCTTACAGAGGTTGTTGCCACCTTGTCGGATGGGGCTGGAAGACATTCTCCAAAGTGGGTGGGGCTGTGATTCACTTTCTTGCCAGGCTCTAGGGATAGCAAAACTCCTTGTTTGAGGGCCAGCAAAACTGTTTCAGGACCAGGAAAACTGTAAAACTGTAAAAAACTCCTTGTCTGAATCAAGCAGATCTGCATCCTGTCAGGTTCTCTGGTCAGGTTGTGCCCCTGGCTTCGTTCAGCAGATGAACAAAGTTTCTGGTTGGAATTACTAGTTGGGCATTGCAGGTATGAACTCAGGCTGCCAAAATCCAACTGCTGGTTGTTGCAAGCTCTTCCTTCCTTTTCTGTCACATTCAGATTCCCAGTGGTTGAGCCCCACAGACTCCCCTGCAATCCTCAGAGAGCAAAGTCAGAGTAGGAACTCCCATAAAGTATCCCACAATGCCTGGGCAGTTGGTTGTCCCCTCTGGGTTCTTTTTTAACATTGGAGGGACTGGAGGCTCAGGGATAATGTGGTCAATGTGTAGCTGCTTTTCTTACCCTGTAATGCAGTCCGTCTTGGTCTTTGTGGTATAGGAGAGAACTTCAGCCTCACCCCTGTGTTTTAGGATTCTCTTAATGGTGCTTTATTCTTGAATAGTTGCCAGTTCTTCTTGTGAGGGAAAGGTGAAATTAGGAACAACCTATGTTGCAATCTTAGTGACATTACTCTTAAGAGTCTTTTACATCAGTCCGTAAGAAAGACTTCTGTAAGAAAGCCCACTTTATAAAGAGAGAAAATGACATGGACAGCGTAAGAGTAAAAATATTCTCCCCCAAATGCAAAGCAATAACAAAAAATAGAAGCAGAAGAATCAGTTTTACTGAGAGGTCTTATGTAATTGCAAATCATTCCCTTCTACTAAGCTGTTTTCCTTACTAAGATGGCAGTATAACTGGCCACATATTGTTGTATGTGGCATTTCATCCACTGGGAAGCAAAGGCCATGTCTAATAAGCAAGGGCCATATCTAATAAGCTGGGCCATACATCCAGTAAGTGTGTGCCATGAGAACTCTGACAAAGCCATTTTTTTAAATTTAATTCCAAATGCCCTGAAAGGTCAAAAACAGTTTGTACCCTTTCTCTTTTAGTCTGGTACAGTCAAGAAAACATTGTTGAAGAGAAAAGATCTAGATTATCTATTATCTCTTTAGCTTCTCAGCATAATTGTCCCATTTAGCTTATAAAGTTAAAAATAACTATACAGAATTGTGTATGTATTATAAAACTCTATATAATTGTAATCATTCAAGTCCATACATATTAAATGGAAATTCAAATATAATTTAGAGATATATTTAATTATTTTTTGTTTCTCCTTTCCAAAATATTTCAAAAGGAAGATAATCCATTATGTAAATTGTAATAGTTCTTTTTCAGATCATAAATTTATTTAATGCTGAATGTTAAAGCTTTAAATATTAAATTAAATTATCTTAAATATGGAAATAGAAGCATATAACTTAGGAAATCTTAATAGTATAGGTTTCAGCTATTTATCAAGAAGTCTGCTTTATGTGAAGAGATTTGTAATGTTCAAAAAAATTCCTAGAAAACTTTCTCTCCTTTACCCCCTGCATCCAACAGAATATAAATCTCAAATTTACTTTATTCAGTTGAACTTCCTTCTGACTCATTATGATTAAAATAGAACAGTATTTGCTTGACCTCAGACTGTAACCAGTATGACCAATAAATCCTCGTGATCTGACAATTCCTCCTTCGAAATGCATACTAGCTTCTGTCTCATAACTGGCTTCCTTTCTGTCTTACTGATTAGGGTTAGACAACACAAAGAAAACATCAAACATTCCTTTAATACCTCCTTCCTGGAGTTCACTTCCTTTCTTTGAAATCTGCTCTGATTGAATTTCTCTCTCTTGAAGTCAAAGAAGCCCCAATACTCCGAGTGTATCCTAGCCCTTGGTGCATCTCTTCAAGTTAGCACCTACATGTGCATTCCACCATAAATAGGAGGATAAGGACTATTTGTATTCCTTTCATTTCTTCCATGAAACTCCTGTTGACCAGATCTTGAGATGAGAGATTGAGGAGCAGTGAAAAGATGCCATCATTTTCTCTAGTGAGAGTATTATTCCCTCTTTTGCCAACACTTCCATAATACAGTGATTCTTCATGTTTCCTCTCCATGTAATGCTTTTGATGCCTTTCTAGACTTTCCTTAATGTTGACAAAGAAGATGTGAAATTCCAAGTAATATTCCAGATTGGAATTTTGGAATAAGAAAGAATATTGGTTTTGTAAGCTGTATGATAATGATACACACATATTATTCAATTGGGTATGCTTTAAGTGAAAGGGGATGAGATATATTCATTATGATTTGTAACTGATAAGCTCCTGGTCTTAGCTCCTATTACAAATACATTTGTGAATACATTTTAAACATATGGTGTACTAGCAAATTCATCAGAAATCATCATACTAGCACTCTTCCTTCCAACTGTTTTTCTGTTCCCATTTCGAGTTCTGAGCATATTTCTAAAAACCAAGAAACAAAATTTAAGCTTCCTTGGGTAACTAAGTTAACAGAAATACACACCTATGTACAAGACATGAATAGTCTAAAATATTCTAAGTAATATTATCACGGTGATCAAGATCAATATATTAGCATTTTTTGGTCCCTTGTCTTTAAAAAGCATATGAAAACTCAAGTGTATCTGCAATTGCTCTTCAAATTTTGTTATTCTGGTTTGAGACTTGTAAGTATTTTGGAAAGTTTTCAAGTAAATATTTAAGTTGATTATTCTTATCTCATTTGTACATTAGTTTTAAAAAGCATCTGACTGCCAAGTCAATAGTTCTAGAAAGTTCATGTTGAAAAACAGAACATTCCAAGCATCATATTATAAACAATGAAGTTACTCTGAACAATAAACTGCAATAGAAACAATCTGAATTATACAGTAATAGAAGACCTTACAATAACTGATTGCCTTTTGAAAATTAACCTCTTTGAAGGAACTCATTGCTTTAATAACAGGTAAAAATTATATTTATAGACTACCTCTTAAAAATACAGAATACTAAGGGGAAAATAAGAGCACTTTTCTTTCAAAGAGTTCATAGCATAGTGACAGAATGAATAATTTAGTAGCATTTAAATATATTGGTCAAGGAGCAATTTTAGGTATTAAGAAAGTTAGATTTTTAAAATTATGTTAATTTTACTTGTTAAAGCTGTTTTATTCCAAATTAAGAATTGACAACCACTTGAATATAAAAAAGAGATGTTTTTCCTTATTATAAGACCCTCATTTCTGTTACCAGTACTTGTATTAGCCACGATATTAATGATATACAGCATGCTTGAAATCCTTCTTTTTGTGTGTCAAATGTTACATATTAGCTTATAGAAATGAACTATTTCATGATATAATCTTCCTCTTTAGCTGATTCTTCCTAAGCATGCCTCCTAAATATTGGAGTTCTTCATTTAGGCTTCTGCATTGGACCCTTTTCTCGCTCACACTAATGACTTCAATTACCATCAATATGGTCCTGGTTTCCAAGTGTATTATCTCCAGCACAGTCATTGCTATGGATTCATCTCATCAAACTTGCTATGTCCCAAACTGAGATAGCTATTCATTTTCTTCTACGAGCCTTCTCTTTTTCCTGTCACTTCCCTTTTTTGTCACTCCCATCTACCTTCCTGACTAATCAAAAGTCTTTCCTTGCCCCCCATTCTTATTCCACATCTAAAGTCAAGATATATTAATTTATTTACTAAATCTTTTTTCTTACATAATAGCTTTATTGATATAAAACTCACATACCATACAATTAACCCATTTAAAGTGTGCAACTTTTTTTTGAAATATATTCACAAAGTTGTGCAGCCATTACCACAATCAGTTTCAGAACGTTTATTCTGCTCCAAAAAGAAACCTTGTACCCATTAGCAGTTAATTCCCTTTTCTCCCCAACTAGCACAAGACAACCACTATTCTACTTGCTGTCTCTATAAATTTTCCTATTCTGGACATTTTATATGAATGGAATAGCACAATATGCATTTTCTGAGCTGATTTCTTATCACATAACATAATGCTTTCAAAATTCATCCATGTTATATATCAGTACTTCATTTCTTTTTATTGCCAAATAATATTTTATTTTATAGATATTTATCTATTCATCAGTTGATGGATATTTGTACTATTTCCACATTTTGATTACTATAAAGAAGGCCATTATAAACATACTTGTACAAGTTTGTGTGTGGACATGTTTTGATTTCTCTAGGAGTGTAGTTGCTGGGTCATATGGTAACTCTATTTTAGCCTTTTGAGGAACTGCCTGTTTTCCAAAGTAGCTGCAATATCTTATGCTTCTGTGCATGAGGGTTTATTTTCTCTGTATTCTAACCAATACTGGTGATTAACTGTTTTTTTTTCTTAGAACAATTCTCAAAGGAATGAAGTGGTATCTCATTGTGGTTTTGATTTGCATTTTTCTGATGGCTAATAATGTTAGGTATGTCTTCATGTGCTTATTGGTCATTTGTATATCTCCTTTAGATAAATGTATATTTATTTCTTCTGACCATTTTTAAATCAAGTTATTTGACTTTTATTGTTAATTTGTAAGTATACTTTAGTTACAATTCTCTTAATATAAATGATTTGTAAATTTTGTTTTCCATTCTATAAGTTCTCATTTTATTTTATTTTTTGATGGTAGCTTTTGAAACACAATAGTTTTTAATTTTGATAAATTCTAATTTATTTATTTTTCCTTTTGTTGCCTGTGTTTTTGGTCTCATATTTAATAAAATTTTGTCTAATAAAAAGTCATGACAACTAATGATGTAATGTATGGTGATTAACATAACAATAAAAACATTTAAAGAGAAAAAAAGTCATGAAGATTTACAATATATTTTCTTCTGAGAATTTTAGAGTCTGAACTTTCTTATATTGGGGTCTATGATCTACTTTGAGTGAATTTTTTATGTATGTTGTGACTCTAATAATTTTTAAATTTGCCTCCTCGTCTCCAACCAAATGGCCACTTCCATTGTCCTAGTCAATGACATATTTTGCAAAGATTACCACATGAAATTTTTCATGGTTCCCTTTACTTTCAGTATGGCTCACCTCCATTCTGTATGCTGAAATAAATTAGCAATCTTCCTACAATACATACTTAACCATGCCATTCTCCTTAGAGAAATATATTTTTAATGATGCAGACTGTATCTCAGACTTTAGCCTTAGAAACACAAAATTAAATAGAAAATTGTATAATCAAATAGTCTCATAATATCTGACAGTTTGTTGTGTACTTGCCTAACTAATTAATTTTAAATCTGGTTGTGGGAACATTCTCTAAGATTTCAGAGTAATAAAGTAAAATTACTATTCCAAACTATAAGAAAGGTAAAAAGAAATTCATTTTTTTCTGTTGGCTTTAGTAATTATTATTTCTGACTAATGTATGTAGCAATAAGTTATATGAAAGGATTCTTTTCAAAAAATGACATCCATAATTACACACACCACATAATACACACAAATACATATGATTAAAGAATATAACAAACTTAGGAATTTTTTTCTTTATATTTTTAGATCTCAAATTAGAAAATAAAAGTAGTAAGTGAATAACGTGAAGTCTTTTTTTTGTTTTTTATGGGTTTTTTTTGCCTTTAGAGTCAAACAACATCAACTTTGTGTCCATGTGTCTAGTATTTGGTCTTATACACAATGAGCTGTAAATAAATTGATTTCTAGGTGAATTAATAAAATGTGAGTCTGATAATATGATAAATTAGAAAAAATATAGTTGTTGGAATTGCTAAATATTGTGGAATACTTGAATTTCTCAATTAAAGATTTAGTATAAATTGAGCCTATTATATATAAATTCAATATTAACTTGCAAAAGTTTGCAAGATAATTTTGAAAAATCAGAATCTTATTGATCTATAATTGTTATAACTTGTCTCGTGTCTTTGGCCATGGATGTAAATAAAATTTCAGCCTTTTGTTGTATCTTATTAGGGATTATACTACATAATTCATGAATAAACTGAAATATTTTATTTTCATGGAACTTAAACCTTGGTTCTCATCCAAGAAATGCCTGCAGGATTTACATGATGACCTGATATATAAAGCATTCTTACTGTATTCACAGAGATGTAAAAAAGTTATGAAAGGCAAGAAAGAAAGATTTTTAAAATTTACTGGAACAAATATCACATTATGAACAATATGCGATTTTCTCTTGGGAACTTATCTGTGAAACAGAGGCTTGTTTATTATGCCCTGAATGCAACAATGAAAATGTACAGGTTGTGGGCCAAATGACACATGAATGAATGGCCAGAGTGTTAGTGAGATCTGACCCAGAATGATTTTGTATATGAATCTGCCTTTTTCAAAAGAAAACTATGTGAGGCTTACAACTGGCATTTTCCTTAATTCATGGTTTATGCACATATTGACCATTACATATGAGGTATTTTGTGAAATAACAGAAATGAAAGAACTCTCTAGATTAGTGGTTATAGCCAGGGAACTAAAAGTCAGAAGTTCATGCTCAGGTCTGACAATGGCTTTTTGTTTAATAGGCAAGATTCGTGACTTTAGTAATTAGGTTAACCATAAATGGACTATATACTATATTAATTTTTATGTTTTCTAATTTCAGAAAAATAAAGTACACTCATTTAAGCAATCAACATTTACTGAGCACTTACTATGTAGAAGACACAGACCCACCAATCTGGGGCATACATACATTCTAGAAAAGAAGTCTATCTTAAAGCATTGATATTTAGGCAATTTGATGGAAACAATCCAGTAATATAATCCCTTTGGAATCTTAATAATTCCAATTTGGAAATGCTCATGAATGGGATAATGGTTTGGTAGGAGCATCTTTCTAGCAGTTTCTGTGAGGTTCTTGAATTCCACTAATGCTTACATTAGATTATATATTATATATTCCAAAGTTAAGCTTGTAGCACTTGAGACTTGAAGAGGTATAACAGGGTGTGGCAAATGACTGGTCAAACCTTTCTTGACTGATAATCTTGATAAACTCAGTAAAATTGTTGGTATTGCTTCCCAAGTATTGTAGGGCAAGGGACACAGGGCATGGTATGGATCTGATCTCATCCTTACCATTCAAACACTGCATCATCTCAGACAAGTAAATCCATTTCATGGTTTTTCATGTGTAAAATGACCATAGTAATAATTATCTCACATGATGTGGTAAAAATTACATAAAATAACCACTAGCATTTAGAGGATTCAATAAATATTAGCTCCTTTGTATCTTTTCTGACCAGAAACACTTCAAGATGCAGCTGCTGCAAATAATTCACTTAAATGGAAATTACATTTTTTGGCCAACCCAGATTCCAGTCTAATATCTTACAGTTGAAAAAAGTAGAAAGAGAACTAAATGTTAGAAAAACTTGAGCTGAGAATGCTTGGCTCTTCTCTGGTTTAATTTGTGACTTTAGGAAAGTAATTTAGCATTTTTGGGCCTCATTTAAGCACCTGGGAATAAAGAAATCAATACTGTTCCAATGCTTTTTATATAGCTATTGGGTGAGCCAAATGAATTGTGGATATGGTTCAGAAAAAAAATGCATTATTCATTTGCCAGGTTTCTTGGTCTGAGCAAAAATTAGGAAAGGCAGAAAAGAGAATGAAGCATGTTGAACTGAATCCATTCTTTTCTCCAAGAATTAATTTGCAAATTTATATTATGGAGAAATTAGTTCAATATGTCCACCACCAATTTACACAGAAACAATAATCACTTTGGACATAAAATACTAGACTAGTTGTGCATGTAATATTAGCCAGAACCTTCAGACTGAAAGCTTCCTGTAAGAGTGACAAAACACTGCATTCTATTTCTAAGCTAAATAATAATAATAATGATAAATTATGGGTGTTTGGGAGGTATTAATTAATAATAGTAAAATAAGAATCTGATGAGATAATTGGGAAAAAGTTAGTCACATATGTTTCCACCACACTCATGACACTTCAAATGAGGTGTTTAACCTTACAAAACCTCCCCTTGTTAATCTGGGGTTTCTTGCATACAATGTAGAATTTTTTAAAGTCAGCTGGTGCAATGTTTTCCACAATTGACTACTAATATTTTCTTTTCTTCCTTCCAGAAAAAACATCCCAAAGGATTTTATTATGCACCTATTTCTACAAGAATGAAAGGAGAGCAGGCTTTGAGTGGGAAGCTCCACTGGAGGCAGCATTAGGCCTAAGGGAAGAAAGCAAACCATAAACCCAGACCTGGACACCTAGCATAGAAATAAGCTCTTTCCCAATTTAAAAGAAGGCACACACACTATATAATATTGAGGGGAAACAAACATTAAATCAGAAAGAAATTAAAAATCGTCTCCAATCCCATAGGAAAAAAACAAATTTAAAATTTTGTTATATTTTATTTTCGTTTTTAAGTGTATAAATTCATAAAGAAATGAAGTTTTCTATTTTTTTAGATTTTATTTATTTGTCAGAGAGAGGGAGAGAGAGAGAGAGAGAGAGAGCAAGTGCACAAGCAGAGGGAGTGGCAAGCAGAGGGAGAAGCAGGCTCCCTGCTGAACAAGCAGCCTGATGAGGACTCTATCCCAGGATCCTGGGATCATGACCTGAGCCTAAGGCAGACACTTAACCGCCTGAGCCATCCCGGGATCCCAAGAAAAGAAGTTTTCTTAAAGTTCTAGCAGTTTGTCGGAATAGTTTAATATGTATCATTTCCCAATTTACTGTGTACTATAAGTATTTCTCTCTCATGTTATTAAAAATTTATTAAACATACATTTTTAACAACTGGATAATATTCAAACTATAAGTGTTCCATAATTTAGAGATCTTCCTATAGCAAGAAATGTAGGTTTTTTTTCCAAGTTTTTAGCATCATAGTTAATATTAACATTTATACATATATAAACCTATGGCAGTTTTTCTGAAAAAAATTTTACCTAAGTTGAATTTCTGTATTAGGCATACTCTCATCACAGCTTGAGGTGAGGAGTATCCAGTCTTTCTCAATATTGAGTATTATCAGAAAACAATTTTTAAAAATTTATGAGACAAGAATTTCTCTTATTCCAAACCACTGCAGTATAAATAGATGTGAGAATGGCATTTAGATTCCAAGAAAAGGCCAAACCTCTCCTCAACTTAGTAAAAAAAAAAAAAAAATGAAAAAAGAAAAAAAGAGGGAAAACAGATTCCAGGATGGCCAATAACAGTTAAATACATCAGTAAATAAACAGTAGCAAATAACACACAGGTAATCATAGTCCTACCTTTTCATATACTTAAAGGCAAAATGTATCATCCATTTTATAATTTAACAGAACAAGTAGACAAATACTTAAGTTTTTTTCAAATATATTTTTTAATGAAAAAATAGGAAGTACACAAATGGTTTTGATTTTGAACTACATATATGCATAGAAATGTGCAGAAAGACATTTGAATAGATGTTATCTCTAAAAATCTACATACATGATTTTAAAGTAGCTTAAAATTTTCTTTATATTCCACAAAAACAGAAAGAAGAGTATCATCAAAAATACCTCACAGCTTTTTTTGTTCATCTGTTTTTTTTAGGTTTGATACTGAATAAACTAACACACTTGGGGAGTGTCACCTCAGGGATTCTACATCTCACACTGTCCTGTGCAGGCACCAGCTTACAGCATTATCACAGTTCTTGGTTCAAAAAGCAAGAATGAAGTGGCTGGGATAAAACATGGCAACATTTTCAATTTCTAGTCCCATTTCTGCTCTAATTCACCTACGATAAGGTATTTAATTTATAGAAATGAAATATATAAATGCATTAATAACTTCATTCATTACACTACTCTTCAAATACAAATTCCTTAAAGAAAACTCTTGAGCTGTAGAAAAACTTAAGAAAAAGTATTAAGAAATCATACGGACTCCACAATTATATTGTCAGACTCAATTAGAGTTTGTATCATTTTAGACATGATCAGGAACCAGCCACTAAAATTCTTTAAGCCTGTTTCCTCTTCTGTAAAATAGGGATAATAAAGATACAGTCCTCATAGCATTGTGGAGGATTAAGGGATATAAGGCATAAAATGTACTTAGTAAGCAGTCAATGAAAGTTACAATTTTTCTTTCTAAAATAGGAAGATATCTTTATGAGCTAACTGGACAATGACCTCTAATGGTATAAAACTACACCTTAGGTATTTTAAATCTCCAGTTCCTAGCACAGTGCAAGCCCAGTGTTGTACACCACGAGATAAAATGAAACCAATAATGTTGTCCACAGTGTAAGACAAGAACCACTAATGCAACTTCTGTAGACATAAACCAATCAATCTCACATTTGTGAAACAAGCCCACCCAAAAACTAGTCAATCGTAGTCTGAAGTTGCCTTACTTGTGGATAAATCAAATAATTAATCTCTAGTATGAAAATCAGGCAGTTTTTGCTATAGAAAGGAATGGAATAAGTTTATAGTTGTGACCATTTGCCCAGTTTCTATTCTCCAAATCAGAAACCAGGGATATATCACAATCTCCTAAAATATAAAATTGGGCATGCTATCTTCCTTCTAAAATCATGTAAGGTTCCCTAATGTCTAGAGACTTTTTTCAGCTTTACTGAGGTATTACTGATGTACCGTAACCAGTATATACTTAAATTGTACAACTTGATGAGTTTTGATAAAAGTATAAACCCAAGGAACTATCAACACAATCAGGATAATGAACATATCTATCACCTTAAAAAATTTCCTTTTTCCCCTTTGAGTCTTTCTCTTCCTCTACTTCCCTACCTTCAACCTTCCACCTGCCCATTCATAGACAACCATGGATCTGCTTTCTGAAATTGTAGTTTTGTTTTTCTACAAATTTGTGTAAATGGCATCATATAGGGTATCATCATTTGCATTTGGTTCATTTCGTTCAGTAATTACTTTGAGATTCATTCAAGTTGTTGAATGTTTCAGTACAGAATTCTCTTTGATGTTGAGTACAGTACACTACCACGTGTTTATATATTTACTTGTTGATGGGCATTTTTGTTATTTCCAATTTGGGATTGTTACAAATAAAGAACCTATCAACTTTCATGTCCAAGTTTCTAAAAAGTTTATGTTTAGACATAAACCTTTTTGTTTTGGTCTCTGCCTGTTTATCAACATCTTTTACTCTTCGCTTCTGAATACACTACAGTTGTGCAATTCAAAACTTCTCTCCCTAACACTTTGCCAGGCCAAACCCCTCTTCATTTATCAAACTCAGGTACTGTTTTACCCTAGAAGCCTATTGTTACAACTTCACTTCTACTGTATGCTTTCTATAGTAAAACAGGCAGAAGTGCTTCCTTCTCTACAGGCTTAACTCATCTTATAGGACCCCAACTCTCCTATCACATTTGTTTAACTTGTCTACTTATAGGTTTACTTCTCACCCAAGACTATAAACTCGTATGTTGGAGTCAAGCTCTTTTTCATCTCATTTCTCCAGGTCCTAGAAAATAAATGTTTAGTGGACTGGGTGTTATATATGCAATGAAATAAGTATGATTATATATTTAAACTATATATACATTTAAGTCACTTTTATAGATAATTCATTTCTAATTTTTAATTAAATTAAATTTTTAATATTTTAAAAAACACTGCCTACAGATTTCCAACCTAATGTATTCATGTTTCATAGAAACAAGTGAAAATTGTATTTTTTAAACTTTTTTTTCAGAATTTTATTTATTTATTTGAGAGAGAGAGAGAGACTGCATGAGCAGAAGGGAGAGGAAGAGGGAGAGGGAGAAGCAGACCCCCTGATGAGCAGGGAGCCCAACTTGGGGCTCCATCCCAGGACCCCAGGATCATGACCTGAGCCAAAGGCAGACAATTAACTGACCCAGGTGCCCCTGAAAATTTTATTTTTAAATATGTCGTATTTTACAATTCTGCAGGAATGTTTATGTTTCTATTTATTTAAGTGTCAACATTTGATGAAACCTTGTGATTTGTATATGGCTCATAAAGCAGCATGAGTATCCAACAGCCAACAAGCCACTTGGCTGCCGTTACCAATTTGGACTGGGTATTTTACATTCTTTTATTTTTTAGGTTTATGTTCTTCCAAAAGAATATTTAAAAATTAAATTTCTGGGGGTACCTGGGTAACAGTCAGTTAAGCAACCAAATCTTAGTTTTGGCGCAGGTTGTCATCTCATGGTCATGAGATCACCCCACACTGGGCTCAGTCCTCAGCACCTAGTCTGCTTAAGACTCTCTCCCTCTGTCCTTCCTGCCCTTCCACGTGCTCTCTCTCTCTCTCTCTCTAAAATAAATAAATCTTTTTTAAAAATTAAACTTTTATAATTAAAATTAAAATCTCTATTTCATGATGGATATTTTCTTTTCTTTTCTTTTAAGACACAGGGCTCAATATCACAACCTTGAGATCACGACCTGAGCTGAAACCAAGAGTTGGATGCTTAACCTACTGTGCCACTCAGGCACCCCTACAATGGATACTTTCTAAGATACTTTGTAGTTAGGCTGCATAGATTGTTAAATTGTCCCACCTGCTCCTAAAATTGGCTTCAACTCCTGGTCCCATCAAACCAGTAAACCTATCAAGCTCATGATTTTCTGCTGATGTAGACAAGTATAGTCTTTAACCTGATTAGTGTTATTGGTGTGTAGAACTGAGCTAAACTAACATTTTTGTATTTTGTATTTAATATCTTTAGTCCAGATAAACAACTGCATAGCATATTTTTGTTTGTATTATCTTACTTAAATCTTCCCATCACAACTTCACAACTTACTATTTGAGGAAACTGAGGTTTTAAGAGATTATGGAATGTGTCCAGGGCTACAAATTCTGGACTTTGATGAAAGTTTTCTGATTCTAATCCGCATAGCCTTAGTACTACACCAGTTGTCTTCCTATCAATACAGCCTTACTAAACCATTAAATATGTTGCAATTCCAAACCTTTTTCAGGTTTCATTGGTCCAGGTTTTTGGCTAATGTCTCATGGGTAAAATTAAACGTTTGTTCCTTTGTGAAAGAGATGATGACATTTAAAATATAGATTATATAGTATGATTATTTAGCCCCCAAATCCTGTGATATCCAAGTTAAGGGTTGGTTGCAGAGGTGGAACCCAAGACTGAACAAAACAGCAATAACAAAACCATGACATCACTCTAGTGCTCACTGGTAATGGCATACAGGATGTAACCTGAAGATGCAAAGAGGAAATCCAATGAATAATATTATTCAAACAGTATGAGATTTTTGTTTCTAAATCAAAAAAACAAAGTTTCTTGCTTTCTTAACTTCCATCAATTGTAAATGTTTTACAGAAAGTTTCCAGAACACTCAGAAAGGAAATTGGATCTGAACAATGGGTAGCCAGAGCATTTATCTCTCGTACTTAACATACTGATAAAAAGGAATTAACCAAACATTTTCTCTCTCAACCCATTCCTTTTTTAGTTGTTTTCTCCACACACTGTTGTTTTCTTCTCAGCTAAATAACCAAGTTAAAAAACTCTTCTTCCCTACATCATATTAAGCAACCATTATATACTGTTCCCTTCTGCCAGTATTAACTTGCTTTTAGAGGTTTCTTATTCTTTTTTTTTTTAAGATTTTATTTATTTGACAGAGAGAGACAGAGTGAGAGAGGGAACACAGGCAGGGAGAGTGGGAGAGGGAGAAGCAGACTTCCTGCTAGTGAGCCCGATGCGGGGCTCGATCTCAGGACCCTGGGACCATGACCTGAGCAAAGGCAGATGCTTAACAACTGAGCCACCCAGGCGCCCCTAGAGGTTTCTTATTCTTAAATTATGATAGTCATCAAGATTGTTTTAAGATGTAAGGAAGTTTTGGGGCTCCTGGGTGGCTCAGTTGGTTAAGCGACTGCCTTTGGCTCAGGTCATGATCCTGGAGTCTGGGGATCGAGTCCCTCATCGGGCTCCCTGCTCAGCAGGGAGTCTGCTTCTCCCTCTGACCCTCCCCCCTCTCATGCTCTATCTCATTCTCTCTCCCAAATAAATAAGTAAAATCTTTTAAAAAAAAGATGTAAGGAAGTTTTTTATTGATTTTTTCAATTTCCATAAGTAACTTGATATTTTAGTCAGTATTAACAATAACATGAAAGAGGACTTGAACATCTACCCAGCTAAGCTGTCTCTGTGCATAAAACGTTCACTTTAGAAATTGATTCAATTTACTTCATGTAAATGTCCTGGCCTGGATTTCCATTTTCATGTATGGTGGTGTTCAGGGCAGATCAATGTACCCATTGAGAGCTAGTAGAAAAGCTAGAGATTGTAAATTTTCCACTTGAAGGGATTAGAGAATGAACTGAGTCAAGACTAAGAGAAAAATCCCCAAGGAGGAAGAAGCTTTCAGAGAAGGACTGAGGATCTGCAGAGATGTCTCTGAGGGTATTTGCTGATTCTGGGTATAAGCCACAGGTTGAAGCTGCTTTAGGGAACAGAGAACCTAGCACAGCTTTTGACAATCACATGGAGTGAGATGACAAAGTTAGAAATTTGAAGGTTCTCAAACACATGACACATGTTTGGCTTCTGCCTTAAAACATTCGCTGAAGTTTGTGGACATTGCTGCTATGAACATTGGCGTGCATATGGCCCTTCTTTTTACTACATCTCTATCTTTGGGGTAAATACTCAGGTGCAGTTGCTGGGTCAAAGGGTACCTCTATTTTTAACTTTTTGAGGACCCCCATACTGTTTTCCAGAGTGGCTGTACCAACTTGCATTCCCACCAACAGTGTAAGAGGGTTCCCTTTTCTCCACATCCTCTCCAACATTTGTTGTTTCTTGCCTTGTCAATTTTTGCCATTCTAACTGGTGTAAGGTGATATCTCAATGTGGTTTTGATTTGAATTTCCCTGATGGCTAATGATGATGAACATTTTTTCATGTGTCTTCTTTGGACAAGTGTCTGTTCATGTCTTCTGCCCATTTTTTGACTTGATTATTTGTTTTTTGGGTGTTGAGTTTGAGAAGTTCTTTATAGATTTGTATACCAGCCCTTTATCTGTAGTGTCATTTGCAAATATCTTCTCCCATTCCATGGGTTACCTCTTTGTTTTGTTGACTGTTTCCTTTGTTGCGCAGAAGCTTTTTCTCTTGATGAAGTCCCAAAAGTTCATTTTTGCTTTTGTATCCCTTGCCTTTGGAGACGTGTCTTTAAAGAAGTTGATGTGGCTGATGTCAAAGAGGTTACTGCCTATGTTCTCCTCTAGGATTTTGAAGCTGAGATGCCCTTCAACAGATGAATGGATAAAGATGTGGTCCATATATACAATGTAATATTACTCAGCCATCAGAAAGGATGAATACCCACCATTTGCGTCAACATGGATGGAACTGGAAGGGATTATGCTAAGTGAAATAAGTCAAGCAGAGAAAGACAATTATCATATGATTTCACTTATTTGTGGAACATAAGGAATAGTATGGAGAACATTAGGAGAAGGAAGGAAAAAATAGTGGAAATCAGAGGGGGAGATGAACCATAAGAGACTATGGATTCTAGGAAACAAACTAAGGGTTTCAGAGGGGAGGGGGTGGGGGGTGGGATAGCCCGGTGATGGGTATGAAGGAGGGCACATGTTGCATGGAGCACTGGGTGTTATATGCAAACAATGAATCATGGAACACCACATGAAAAACTAATGATGTACTGTATGGTGAATAACATAACATAAAAAAACAAAAACAAAAACACATTTGCTGAAGTTTGAAGCAGGGTTTGTGCCTGACAGTTAAGTCGTGATATCTCAAGAGTCATCGTCTCACAATGCTTAGGAGACAAAGGCCTTCAGGGGGTGGGTGTGGAGGCACTCTAAGAACAGTAAGTGAGAGTTGAAAGTCCTCCCTGGAGTAGTGAATTAAAAGTGAAAATCTCTAATCACTTTTTCCTGGGGGCTTTGCTTATATGGGCATAACTAGATGCTTTGACTCTAGCATAAGAACACTGTTGGAAGAGATTGAAAAGTAGCCTTTGTTGGTTGTACAGAGCAAAATGATAAAATTAGAGATTTGAGGGACTTTAAATTCATAGCAGCTCTCCCCTTTAGGACATTTGTTACATTCTGAAGATGTTTGGGGAGGGAGGCCATAGACATAAGTAGAAAACCTCTGAGAGGCAAAAGCAGAAATTCCTGCAATTTCTAGGTTCTGAGGAGACAAAAACATACCAGATTTTTAAGTAAAACCCTGAGAAGCCATGCTTTTGGGGATAGGGACAAACAAGAGACAAAATTTTACTAAAACTTGACCCCACCATTGGTCCAGCTAAATTCATGATTGAATTAAGACACTGAGCTCCCAATCTCTGACTAGCACAGTAAAGTGTTAACCCACTCTGGTGGAACAAAACATCATCTGAAGCTTCTAAAAATTTGTGTACACAATGTCTAGCATGCAATTAAAATTTACTGAGTCTATTAAGTGTATCGGTTCTCCACTGGCACAATAATGCTATATAACAAATAACTATTCAACTCTAAAGCCATAAACATTTACTTAGACTACAATTCTAAAATCAGTCAATTAGACTGACTTCAAATGGGCAATTCTTGGAGTCTCTCCTGACTAGCAGTTGGCCAAGTAGTGTCTGATTTGGCTGGGAATAACTTAGATGGTTTGGCTCTGAACCATGAATCTCACCTTACAGCAAGCTGTGTGCTCATTTTCTCATAGCAAAAGCAGATGAGCAAGAAGGCCAGAAGAAACTTACAGGCATTTTTTCAAGCCTTTGTTTGTGCTATTTTGCTAATATGGCCAAAGAAAATCCCATGACTAAACCTAAGTCTAAATTATGGAGCAAAACACCCAATCATATGGGAGAGCACTGGAAACTTAAAAAACAATGTGTGAGAATAAAGAGAAGGATAAACCTCAAGATCATAAATGCAATAAATATAGAACAACAATAAACAAGGCTACATGAACAATGAGTAATAGAGAAAAAACACAAGAGCAGACTCACAGATATTCCAACTATTGGATTATTATACATTTTTTTGGGTACTGTATCTGGTTTTGGTATCTGGATAATGCTGGTCTTATAGAATGAATATGGAAGCTTTCCGTCCTCTGTTGAAAATTTTCAACAAAGAATTTGAGTCTAAAAAGTAATTGAATGAACATTGTAAAACTGAGAAATAAAATACATGATGTTAAGACTTATTAAGAACCTATTGGTATGGGCTTAAAATCAATTTGGACACAGCAGAATACAATATTAGTGAATTCAAGAGAGTTAAATAGAAAATATAAAAATTCAAAGACAGTAAAGAACAGAACATGAAACAAATGAATATATATATGTGTATATATATGTGTATATATATATATTTATTCTCACAATGTTTCTATCATGCAATCATTTTCTTCACAAATCAATACCTTTCTATTTACAGATGCCTCTGCTTGACTTTTAAGGTCTTTTATTAAATATCCTGTAATACCCATTAGATCTTACATCCTTCTTCACACAGAGAATATGCACACTGTCTCTGATAGTTTTAAATTTTCTAAATTTTACTCATTCTTAATTGGCCCCTCAAGAAATACCTCCAGTGAAAATCCCCCATAGTGGTCATTTCTGAAATCCCGTTGGATTTTTTTATAGACAGTGTTGTAAAATTTAGCATTCATGTTCTATCTGCTCAGCTGAACTGTAAAATACCTGAGGATTAAGTCTAATATTTCATTCATAATCATTTAGAAGGTATACTGAGGTATCCTTTTTATCCATAGAAGGAGCAAGGGTAGAGCTGCACTTATGGACCAAGAAGAAACAAGGATGCAATCACCACCAAGCAGGATTTTCCCATGTCTCCTTTCCTGCCAAGAACAACTTTCCCCAAAATTTACTGCTTCATCACAAAACAGGAACGAATATCTTAGCTTCAGACCAAGATTTTTATTGGTTTCTCTTTGTCAGATGCTACCCCGATCTGATCAGTAGTAGTTAAGTACTGACAATCCCCATTAGAACTACATGACTGTTTTGTGGAAGGAGGAATCTGCCCCCTAAAAAAAACAAAAACCAAACCAAAACAAACAAAAAAACCCAAGGTGTTAGTCTTAGGAAAAAGTGTGGAACATTGGAAAAAGAATTTCCTAGTTTAAGGAAAGAACAAAGAAAAAAAAAGAAAGGAAGGAAGGAAATCAGCAACATAAGCTACATTTTGGTAAGAATATGGTTTGGATCATTAACCATATGTGTCTTTGCAGTATGGAATTGTGATCAGTTGAGAGATACATATGTGCAAATCAGAAAGGAGGGTACCTTTCACTGTTCTTTTGCTCCAAAGCTGGGAAATACTCCATAAGATAAAAATTAAATTTTTCCAGCCCACCACTTATTTCATTTTGTGCCCTTACTTTTAAGAATTATTAATTTGAATAAGAACAGATACATAATTTAACAATATCTGGAAAACAATACAAGAACAAAATGAGAAGTTCAACAAAGAGATAGAAAAAAAATAGAACCAAACAGAAATGGATAAATTCCTAGAAGCATACAACCTTCTAAGATTGAATCAAGAAGAAATCAAAAGCCTGAACAGCAATAACAAGTAAGGACATCAAATCAGTAATAAAACTCCCAAAAGTCAAGGAACAGAAGCCTTCAGGGGTGACTTCCACCAAACATTTAAAGAAGAATTAATGACAAACTTTCTCAATCTCCTCCAAAAATCTGAAGAGGAGGGAACACTCCCAAACTATTTTTGAGGCTAGTATTACCTTGAACAGCAAAGCTAGTTAAGGGCACTGCAAGAAAACAAAATAAAACAAAACAAAACAAAATCTTACAAATAAATTTCCATGAAGAATATCAATGCAAAAATTCTCAACAAAATATTAGCAAACAGAATTTAAGCACATTTAAACAATCTTACATAATGGTCAGATGGGATTTATCCCTGGGATACAAAGATGTTTCAACATATACAAATCAATAAATATGATGTACACATTAATACAATGAAAAATAAAAATTATATGAGCATTTAAATGGATATAGAAAAAAACATTTGACAAAATTCAACATCATTTCATGATAAAAATACTCATCAAATTGGGTATAGAAGAAATATATTTCAACATAATAAAGGCTATATATGACCAGCCCACAGCTGAAATCATACTCAATGGTATCATGCTCACTGAAAGCTTTCCCTCTAAGATTCAGAACAAGACAATGGTCCAAATCTCAACACTTTTATGCAACATAGTGTTAGAAATTTTAACCAGAATGATCAGCAAGAAAAAGCAATAAAATGCACTCAAACTGTAAAAGAAGAAGTAAAATTTTCTTTGTTTGCAGATGATTCAATACATAGAAAAATTTTCAAATTCCACCAAAAAAAATGTTAGAACTAATCCATGAATTCAGAAAAGTTGCAGGATAGAAAATCAACATACAGAAATCAGTTGTTTTATACATTAACAATGAAATATCTGAAAAGAAACTTTTAAAAAATCCCATTCACAATAGCATAAAAAAATAAAATATTTTGAAATAAATCTAATCAATTGGATAAAGAATTGTCTACTGAAAGTCATAAAACACTGATGAAAGAAATTGAAGAACACATGAACAAATGGATAGATATCCTGTGTTCATGGATCAGAAGGATTAAAATTTTTTATTTTATTTTATTTTTTATTTATTTTTTTTCTAGAGGAGAGGGAGGTGGGGGAATGGGCTAACTTGGTGATGGGTATTAAAGAGGGAATGTACTGAATGGAGCACTGGGTGTTATATGCAAACAATGAATCATGGAACATTACATCAAAAATTAATGATGTAATGTGTGGTGATTAACATAACATAATAAAATTTTAAAAATAAATAAATATGATTTTTTAAATGTCAATACTACCCACAGTCATCTGTAGATTATTTGTAATCCCTATCAAAATTTCAATGGCATTTTTCACAGGTAGAAAAAAAATCCTAAATTGTATGGAACCAAAAAAGACTCTGAATAGTCAAAGCAATCCTGAAAAATAACAAAACTGGAGGTATCACACTTCCTGATTTTAAGCTACACTACAAAACAATAGCAATCGAAAGAGTATGTTACTGGCATAAAGATAAGCACACAGACAAATGTAACAGAATCAAGACCCTAGAAATAAACCCTTGTATATACAGTCAACTATTTGTCAAGGGGCCCAAGAGTCTTTCTCAGTGTAGAAAGGATACTCTCTTCAATAAATGTTTTTGGGAAAAGTGGATAATTAAATGCAAAAGAATGGAATTGGACCCCTATCTTACACAACTCAAAAATTAACTCAAAATTGATTAAAGACTTACTAAATAAGACCCGAAACTGTAAAACTCCTAGAGGAAAGCACAGTAAAAATTTCTTGACATTAATATTGTCAGGTTTTTTGGGTTTTTTTTTTTTTGATATGACATCAAAAGCACAAAAGCAAAAATTAGTAAGACTACGTCAAACTAAAAAGCTTCTGAACAGATAAAGAAACAATCACCAAAATATAAAGGCAACCAATGGAATGGAAAAATATTTGCAAAGCATATATCTGATAAGAAGTTAATATATACCATATATAAGAGATTCATAAAACTCATTAGCAAAAAACAAACCATTTGATTAAAAATGGGAAGAGGAACTAAATAGACATTTTTCTCCAAAGCAAGCATACAAATGGCTAACAGGTGCATGGAGATATTTTGTTCAACATCATTAATCATCAGGGAAATGTAGATCAAAACCACAATGAGGTGTCACCTTACACCTCTTGAATGGCTATTATCAAAAAGGCAAGAGACAACAAATTTTGATGAGGATGTGGAGAAAATGAACCCTATGTGAGAATGTAAATTGGTGGAAAACTGTATGAAGATTCCTCAAAAAATTAAAATAGAACTACCATATGATCTAACAATTCTATTTCTGGGTATGTATCTAAAGAAAATGAAAACAAGATATTGAGGCAATATCTGCACTCCATGTTCATTGCAGCATTATTCACAATAGCCATGATATAGAAACAACCTACATGACCACCAATGAATGAATGAAGAAGATCAACAATAGAATATTATGCAGCCATTAGAAAGAAGGAAATCATGCCATTTGCAACAATATGGATGGAACTTGAGAGCATTATGCTAACTAAAATAAGTCAGATGGATAAAGACAAACACTGTATGACATCACTTATATGTGGAATCTAAAAGGGCCACTCTCATAGAAACAGAGAGTAGACTGGCAGTTACCAGGTGGTTAAATGTTTTCACCACAAAAAAAGAAATGATAATTATGTGATGTAATGGAGGTGTTAGTTAACACTATGGTAGTAATCAGTTTGCAATATATAAGTGTATCAAATCAACATGTTGTACATCTTAAACTTACACAATGCTATATGTCAATTATATCTCAATACAAATGGAATAAACTGTCTCCAGACATCACTAAATGGGGTCAAAATTACCCACACTAAGAAGGACTGGCTTAAATGATTCCATCCTAGCCTTGTATCGTCCCTTGTGGGGACAGAATGGTTTTTACTGAATTTCAAATAAAGTATGATGCCATTGAAATGTTGTGGACTGATCTCATTCTTTATAATTAAGAAGACCCTTGGAGAATTCTTTTATTTAGAATCAGGAATTGTGGTACTTAACCTCAGCAATTGATTTGCTTGTCTCATATGAACCCAGTAACTGTGTGACTGGTCAGTTATATTTTAACTCATCCTTAGTCCATATATAAACCTCAAAGTCATGCATTTTTTTGCATATGCCCCATTCTTGGCTGATATTTTATTAAGCCTAATCTTCCTCATTCATTTCCAATTTTTCTTCTCTTGTAGCTCTCTGATCTTCTTTAGAAAAAATATTTGAAGTCTGTATCATTTGATTCCTGGATCTCCATTTTTTTGAGGCCAGTTACTAAAGGTTTAGTGTATTTCTTTGTGACCTGCATAGCTTTGCATAGGTATCTGCATGTTTAAAGAAACAGTCGGATTTTTTTTCCAGAAAATTTTCCAGATTTTATAGATTGACTTCAGTAAGGAAAGACTTTCACCTAGATATGGGGCATGCTGGAGCACACTGTAACCTGTCTAGTGGTGCATGGGGACATGTGATGGCTGGGATCTTGGGGGTGCATGATGTCTCTTTGGTTCAGGACAATGAGTCCCATAGCACTGACAACTGTGTGGTTATTTTCAAGCACTGTGGGGGTATGCAGTGACATCTCCAGGTCCAGTGTCTGGGGACCAAGACAGGTTATAGTGGTGGCTAGAACTTTTGGGGTGCACACACTTGGCTCTGGGGTTCATCTTCAGGGACCTGTGTAGTGGCAGGGCCACTTGCAGACACATAAATAATCATGGGAAGCAAGGTAGGTAGCAAGGGCTAGAGATGGCAGCTGTGAAAGCCCTAGGTGTCAGCATGCACTACATGGCTGCTGAGTTTTGCCATGGGCACATGACAGTAGAGGCCAATGATGGGGGTTGGGCTGGGGGCAAGCATGTAAACAACTGGAAGGGTTAGCCATTGTTGATCGTGGTGGTGCAGGCCAGTGGCAAAAGACAGAGCCTGATGCAGGCCCACATGTAGCTGTGAGGGCCCTGCATGTCAGTGTGCCGTCCTATGGCTGAACAGTCTTTTATCTCCCTACCCCCTTTAATGCACACTGCAGTGGAGACTGGTGATGGGTGTCAGGCCAGACCAGTAAGTACACAGCTGGAGGGTTGAGCTGGGTTAGCTGAAGCACATGCATGGTGGCATCTTGCACCTGTGCAACCTCAGAGGCCTGGGGTGGCTTCCAGTGAATTTTCTAGGCTCCTCCCTCCTCCCCCAGCTCCAGGAGGGGAAAGAGGGAGACAGGAGGGATTGAGGCAGTTGGTGTCAGCAACTGCATATACCTGTGGTATGACAGCTGGTGAAATCTGTGGTGGGGTATTTGGTAGCTGTTCTGGCATTGGTTTTTTCGGTGGTGAAATCTGCTAGATTTGTCTAGAGAGCAGTTCATTGTAAACCACAATTGCTCTTGTTGTATGGCTGCTATTGGTAACTTGTGCTTTTCTTCCTCCTTCCTAGCCATCTCTATATGTTTTAGCTTTTCAGGTCTGGGCGAGGTGAAAATGAAATGGGACATTCATGTAGGCCCCCAAAAGGCTGGAGAAGCTGGACACTCACCTCTACCCCTTTCCTGGCAAGGGAAACTCTTTCTAGCTAGTAAGTTTCCTCTTGTGGGAATGGGATAATGTATTCAAAATAAAGCTGTCTTTTTTCTCTTTTTATGCGTTATCTTCAGGGATTTTTGGGTTTTTTTGTTTTTCTTTTTCCAGTATGTTGCTGAAGTTTCTTAGGCAGACTATAGCGTTTTTGTTCATTGGTAGCTGTCTAATTATTGATCTTTGTAGAGGGACAGAGGCTGAGGTCCCCTGTGTTGTCATTTTAGTGATATCACCCTGGACAGTATGCTTGACAGTATTTTTGATTGTCACAACTTGGAGGGAGGGTGTGCTACTGGTATCTAGTAGGTAAAGACTAAGAATTTTGCTAAACATCATACAGTGCATAGGACAGTCCCCCAATCAAGTAATAATCCAGCTTTTAATGTGGATAGTGCCAATGCTGACAAAGCCTGAATTAAGTATTTTCTTCCTTTTCTTCCTTTGCTACCTCCTGCCAGTCAATATACTTCTCTCTCTCATAAAGCTTTACCAGATGTAAGTGTATGTACGTATACATATTTGTATATGTTTAAAAGACAGAATGTGCACATACATTTTTATCAGCCCTTGAGGATATCTATTTTAAGAAGTTATTCTAGAAGAAAAACATTTAATCTAGTTTATTTCATTATTTTGTCATACATATTTTTGCAGAAAGAGAATAGCAACAAAAATGAGTTTATTTTATTGTTTAATTTTTGATTGCTCATGGCAAGTATATAAGTCATATCACCCTTTACCAGTGATCACTAAAATATCTGGCCATGGTATCATCATTTTCCTCATTTGTTTGTTCTGAATTTTGGCAGAGATTTGTATCACACATTAGTAATAAATATGTTGTATAAGTCAATATTTTCATTCAAGCTAATGTGAAAAGAAAGATATTGTTCCAGTGAGGAAGATTTACAGTGGAAGTTGTCATTTGCATTCTCATCCCAAGGTAAGATGTCTCTGTGTCAATTTAGTTACCTATAATTTTGACAAATAATTTTTCTCAAATGGTAGCTACACAGAGATCCCTCATGTTGTCTATAAGAATGCATCCATTTGAAAACTGTCACTTAGCTCTTAAATATGTCTTAATCTAAGAGAAAAAAATGATTATAAAATCACCATAACCTGTGTCAGTTGGGAAGTAAAACATAGAGTCATTTAATTATTCTATCAGCACCTCAACAAGTTAATTTTCCTAATTTTCCTTAGCTCTGCTTTTAGTTAGGCCCTGCAACTGGCAATCCCCCTGACCTCAAGCTCTTGGCTTGGGATCCTACCTCTTCCAAAGAACCAAGTAACAGTGCCTGGGTACTTGCAGAACCAGGCTTTCTCTATGCCCTGACCAGGAGCTGTCAGTCTCCACTTCTGCCCAGCACCCATCCCCAGAGAAGGCCTGTATACCTTCAGGCTTCCCTTTGGCATGCAAATCATGATGACATCAGAGAGGTAGACAGGGAACCTATGAAGAGCTTTTCATTTGGGTTTTTTCCCCATGGAAGCGACAATGTCTATGGTGTTGTTTTTATCTTGAGAAAGTCCTAGGTTGAAAAATAAATGCAGGAAGACAGATTTGGATTACAGACTATAAAGACTTACTCTACTCTCTTCTCCTTTATGGGAATAAAAATTGACCTTTCCCAAAGAGTTGTATAGGACTGGCTGACTTGTCAATGACCAGGATACCATGCTCCCAGAATATCTATCAGTGCCTAGAATGATACATTTTATCAAATCTGTAACCAGAATTTATTGAGAGCTTTTATTTTTTTATTTTATTTTTTAAGTTTTTATTGAAATTCCTTTCTAAGTACAAGTTCCTGACATGGCTTCTGCCTTCATTGAGTTTGGAGTCTGGTAGATGATTCAAAACTGACAGCCATGAAACAATTAGCAAGCAAAGTAAAGAGTATAATAAATCACTCAATTGAAAAGCAGAGCTTAAAAGGCTATACGAAGTACAGAGAAGAATGACTAAAGAAAATACCAAATTTAATTTGTAAACCTTACATTTCCCTAGAATTGAGGAACTGATTTAAATTATGCTTTCTTAGCCAAGAAAAGATGTGATGTTTATGTTTCTTCTAAATGATGCCAAAGCATTCAGGTGAAAAGGTAGAATAATTTTGTCTTTTGGCAGGGGTCACAAATTTCTATGTGTGTAGGTGCTAGGAATGTCGTGTACATTAGTAAAATGAGCTGGCAAGGGACCATCAGGAGGAATTATCACTGTTGCAATCTATAAAGCCCATCCAAAGGAGGTACTAGAAATGCAAACCTAATGTTGACAAACTGCGTCATATATTTTTTAAGGATTTATTTATTTATTTGAGAGAGATAGAGAGCACAAGTGGGAGGGGCAGAGGGAGAGGGAGAGAGAATAGGAGGCAGATGCTGTGCTGAACCCAGAGCCTGATGGGCTGGATCCCACAACCCTGAGATCATGACCCCAGCCAAAAACCAAGAGTTGGTGCCTAACAGACTATGTCACCCAGTTGCCCCAAGGTATCATATTTTAAGAAAATCTGAAAACTTAAATATTTTTAATGTAAAATCTCCCAATTTGTAAACATTACCAACAAAGAAAAATATTTTTTTAAATGTACTATGGGCCATGTAAAACAATATACCAGGCAGGAGAGCAAGAATACTTAAAGCATGGATTATTTATGTGTGTGGTAGGTGTAGTGGGAAAAGGTAGGAGCAAAGGGGTAAGCAGGAACCAGATTCTATCAGAACATGCAAGCTATAGGAAGAAATGTGTGCTGTATCCTAATGAAGGATTTTAAACAGGGAAATGATGTGATCAAACTTTCATTTTCAAAAGTTCCTTCTGGCTGGATATAGTTTGAAACATGGATTGAAGTGGGCAAAATTGTTGTCAGGGGAATCAGTTAGGAAGCTATTGCAGTATTTAAAATATGTATAGATAGATACAGATATAGATAGATAGATAGACCTAGATATATATTAAGATATTTATCTATATCTATACATAGATATTTGAGTATTATATATAATATACATGATATATATGTCATATATAATGTCATAATATGTCATATATCTTATATATATCATATATAAAATATATGTCACATGTCATAATATGTCATATGTCATATGACAACCTTATATATGGTTATATATAATTCTATCTATCATAAATTAATCTATCTTATCTATTATCTATTTATCTGAACTACCTTTGATAATAGAATTATAAGGTATGAGGATAAAACATTGTCCCAACAAATTAACATAAGAACTACAAAATTTTGGTTTCCTTTTAATAACTTCTTTTCTGATTACAAGTGAATTTGCCATAGAAAATTAAGAACTTTTAGAAAATTACAGCTAAAATAATTGCAACAACCCGTAATACCACTTCCATCAGTATCAAGTGTTCAAAGTCTGCATCACTAAATGATTCAAAGATCAGGAACAGGATGGAGAGCTGGTACTAGTATGTATTACTTGACTTAAACTATTTTATTCCTGGTCCTATAAAGACAGATGTTTAAAAAATTAAGGCAAGAAGTTGGAAAGAGATGTAATGTCAACTACTCAAACAACCAGTTCTGGTATGATTATTTCGGCTTATGCCTTCCTCTCTATTCATCATTTGCTTATTGGCATTGACAACTCAGCAAAGAAAAAGGCAAGAGGGTTAGTTAATGATGTATTTTAGGATAAAACTTGCAGTAAATGTACCCAACATAGAGAAGTGAAACAAAAGTGTTGTTGAGATTTTGCCAAGGGTCAGTCTCCTGAACTCCTATGTTCATAAGCAGTATTTAATTTCTTCTCAAATTATTATTATAGGCACATCAAAAAATACGAATTTCTAGTAGTGAATGAAAAAGTCAAGAAACTAGGAAAAGAGTCTCAAAATTGTATTCAAGGCATGGGTCCTAAGTGTCCAATTAGATTTGATTCATTTCCTCACTATTAAAAAAGTCCCTAAAGTTTTGTTTCCCTCCTTCCTTCTTTCTTTCCTTCCTTCCTTCCTTTCTCTCTCTCTTCCTTTCTCTCTCTCTTTCTCTCTCTCTCTCTTTCTTTCTTTCCTCCCTCCTCTCTTTCTTTCCTTCTTCTTTCTTTTTTCCAATACATTTCCTCAGGAGAGGGAAGGTTTAGGCATCAAGGTATCACTGAGAGGGCATACAGAAAAGATAAGGAAATATCAAGGGGGAATAGTGGGAGCTTTTGCCAGGGAAATTACTCCTACTACTTTTTGGAGAAAATAGTCAGAAAAGCAAATTTTAAAATTCAGTGCTTGCTGCACTTCATGCCTCATAAAATTTTTCCAAATGGCATAAAATTATTCAAGAGCCATTTGAATTGCAAGCGTTCATATAGAGTAGCCCTGCATGTTTTCACATGTGTTTACTTTGAACTTTCACTATCCTATATTTATTCAACAGATGGCAAGGCTTGTATCACAAACCTATCAGGATCAGTCTCCTGATGAGAGCGGCTAATTTTGTACAGGGAATCTGTCAGGTAGCCCTCCCTGCTAGGAAACAAATGAATGGGCCGATGCTGTTCCCAGGGGAATTGAACTGCAATAAACCACAGAAGGGAAAGAGAAGGATCAGAAAAAGCAGCTGAACCCCAGAAGTCTTAATTCAGAAAAAGGTCAAATAAATTATGACTAAGAACTCAAAAATTATAATTAAAATTATTTCCTTATCATGTGTATTTTTTATTAAAGGATACTTTGTATCTGGAACACAAGGTGGTAAATCATAAATAATACATTCTTTTATTTCTTTTAAAATTACTATTATTATTATCATTATTATTATTTGGGTATAGTTGACACATAGTGTTCTTTAGTTTCAGTTGTACAACACAATGATTCAACAAGTTTATATGTTATGCTATGTTCACCACAAGGGTAGCTACCATCTGCCAACATACAACACCATTACAGTATCATTGACTCATGCTGTACCTTTTATTCCCATGACTATTCATTTCATTACTGGAATTTTGTATATCCCACTCGTCTTCACCCATTTTGCCCATCCTCCCAAATCCCTCCCCTCTGGCAACCATCAGTTTGTTTTCTGTATTTATAGGTCTGATTCTGGTTTTTGTTGTTTATTGAATCTTTTTCTTAAATTTTATTTTATTATGTTACGTTAATCATCATTAGTTGTTGATGTAGTGTTCCATGATTCATTGTTCATGTATAACACCCAGTGCTCCATTCAGTACGTGCCCTCTTTAATACCCATCACCAGGCTAACCCATCCCCCCACCTCCCTCCCCTCTACAACCCTCAGTTTGTTTCTCAGAGTCCATAGTCTGTCATGGTTCATATCCCCCTCCGATTCCCCCCTTCATTTTTTAAATAAAGGCTAACATTTATAAAATGACGTTTTTATTCTCTTTTATTAAGTCTCCTTTAGAAAAGAAATGCAACAGTAATCAATGGCTATGTGATGTTGGGATTCAAAGGCCTTGCCTTAACTTGGAATGGACATTGGCTCTGAGTTTGGTGTAAAATGGGCTGGGTTTCAGTTGTATCTACTCATCAGGACAGCTCCCTTTGTCTATCTTGCCTTCCTCACTTCCTACAGGTATATCTCCCAAGAGTAAAAAAAAGTCTCTACAATAGTAATGGCTTTCAGATTAATAAGAAACAGAGCAAAAAGTTTTCGGATTTGAAATAAAACAACACAAAGTTCTCTGATCATGGAAACATCATGTAAGCAGGTGGTTTTCTGTTGTTGATGGTTTTGTTCTTTTGTTTCTTTATTCCTGTAACTCCAACATCTCAGCCAGAGTTTAGCATATCATAGGTGGGCAATGAATATTTTTCAAATAAATTAATCAATAGGTTTTCTCATTTAACTTTTGGAGCTCTATATCATATTCTGTTAAGAGAGTTGAGATTTTAAAAAGTAACTATTAGAGAAATGGGATGACAAGAAGTGGGGAGTCTTGTGATTAGCTTGCTTCCTAAGAGAACTTCCTACTATTGGCTTAAAAGTTTACTCATTATGCTAAGAAACTTTGGGTAGAAAGATCTTCTAGGTTATTTGCTGGGAATGGCCAGCAATCCCTGTACTGACGGATGAAACTTTGACACCAAACTTTTCTGTGAAAGCGAGGAGAAGGCAAGGGGGTCAACGTTCAGAGATGAAGACCCTTTGCCCTTCTTTGCTCCCGCTTTTATTGGTCCTTCAGGATAATCACAAATCCTTATCACTGTTTCTCAAGCACAGGACATGCGACAAGGGGTCTTACTGAAACTAGGAGGATCTGTTTACAGGAAAGGTACGATATGCTAATCTGCATGTTCTACGAGTTCTGCTAAACATAGCCTAAAGGACAATGCATACATCACAGGGTGGCTGTTTGGGCTAAGAAAGCTTCAGGGAAGGCAACTCCTTGAGGCATTCCAATGGCAGAGTGGTCATGCAGGCCTCGGCATTCCAAAGGCCTACTGAAACCTTCCCTGCCCTCAGTGGCCTCCTTGTTATATTTTAGCAAGCCAGGTGTTATGGCTGATTTCATGTTCTACATTAACCCCAACAGTTATTTTAACTCTCGACGGTTAATGATCTTCATTTAAAAATGTAAGTGTACCTCTGTTTCTATGAATAAAGACTTATAGGGACATATTTTGGTAATTATCCAGAATAATTCCTCCCTATCACCTAGGGAATCATTTAATGGATGACAAATTAAGGTTATTTGATATCACTACTTAAAATTAGTAACCTGTTATTCAAAGCAAATAATTTGATAAATTTAACATTTTAATAGACAAAAACTCCTGTTGTTTTAGGATTATTGAAAAGTAGAGTTTGACCCCACTCTCGCCTCGGTCGGGGAGCGGCCTTAGGGGTCTCCTCTGCAAATGGGCTCCCCACAAACCTTCACCAAGGGCCATGAGGGGTTGCTGCAGAGGTTTTCATCAGCTCACAAGCGACAGCATGGCCACCATCCCCTCCAGTGGCTCACTCATGGCCACTCACTACTATCACTTGCAACCCCTGGGCTCCACTTCCAGTAACAGCTCCTGTAGAAGTGCTGAGTATCCTGAGGAAGCCATTCTTCAACAGCCTGGTCTCCTCAAGACCCACCAGGGTCACTGGTGTGCAAGCTTCTCTTTGGGGATGTCTACTCTCCCATACATGGCTATAGTGTTAGAGTCTCTACAATGCTCAGAATCTCCCCAGGCCTCCAGGGCACCATCACCCAAGGCAGCCTGGCAGCTAGCCTGGCAAAACCAACACAAGACTCAATCCTGGATGGCCACCACCAGCCATCAGGCTTCAGGAGGTTCTAGGCTCATGGAAGCCTCTTCCTTAACCTCCCCATAGACTAGGCAAGCTGCAGCAAGCAAAAGCAGAAGCAGTTGGATTCTTTTATATCAAAACAGCAAGGGGTGCCTAGACAGTCCGTTGAGCATTGGACTTTTGGTTTCCACTCAGGTCCTGATCTCAGGGTGGGGAAATGGAGTCAGAGTCCAGACTCTGCCCTCTGGGGGGAGGGAGTGGTGTTTGCTTAAATTTCTCTCTCCCTCTCCCTCTGCCCATCCCCCTGCTCTCTCTCTAAAATAAATAAATATGTCTTAAAAAAAAAAAAGCAAAACACCAAAAAGGAAGTTAAGTGAACCCCACACTACTATCCAAGCCACATACAAGCCTTCCTGACACCCTGGAACTGTGTGCCTTGCACCAAGTAGAAAATAAACTCTAAGCAGCCAGTAAAAACAAGAAAAAAAAGAAAGAAAAGTAGTGTTTATAGCCAGGCCTCCAAAATTTTTCAGTACCTATTTATTTTCAAAAGCATTAAACTTCATATTGCCTATCATCTATTTTCCAGGATTTTAGTTTCCATGTTGTATATCGGTGATGGAGGCATTGTTGGTTTTTTTTTTTTAAGCTATATTGAGGTATAACTGACAAAACTATAAGATATCTAAAATGTACAATGTGATGATTTGGTATATGTGTACATTGTGAAAGCATTATCCCCATCAAGTTAATGAACAGATTCATCACCTCACATTATTTCTCTTTTTTAAGTCTGTTCTCTTAGCAAATTTCAATTTGCAGTATAGTGTTATCAACGATAGTCACTATGTTATACATTAGATCCTCACACCTTGTTTATCTTATAACTGAAAGTTTGTACCCCTTTTCAACTTTTATTTCACCACGACCAAACTCCTGGCAACCACCACCCTACTCTCTTTAGGTGAGTTCAGTTTTTTCTTTTTTTAGATTCCATATATTCAGTTATAAGTGATACTAGGTATTGTCTGTCTTTCTCTGGCTTATTTCACTTAGCATAATATCTTCCAAGATCTTCCATATTGTCGCAAATGGCAAGATTTTCTTATTTTTTAAGGCTAAATAATATTCCTTTATATTCTATTTGTAATAGTCTAGTCTCTCTCTCTCTCTCTTTCTATATATATATATGTATATATATATAATGTATATATTATATTATAATCACATTCTCATTATCCATTTATCGATCTGGGGTCACATAGGTGGTTTCCATACCTTGGCTATTGTGAATAATGTTGTAATGAACATGGGAGTAGAGATATTCAAAGAGATATTCTTTGAAAGAATCATTTATTTTCCTTTGGACAAGTGTAATCACTAGATATATGGTAGTTCTATTTTTAATTTCTTGAGGAAACTCCATACTGGTTTCCATAGTGGTTGTACCATTTTAAATTCCCACCAACATTGTACAAGGGTTACCTTTTCTCTACATCCTTGCCAGCATTCATTATCTCTTTTCATAACAGATATCCTAACAGGTATGAGGTAATATCTTATTGTGGTTTTGATTAGCATTTCCCTGATAATTAGTGATGTCGAGCATTTTTTTCACGTATCTGTTGGCCATTTGTTTTTGTTTTTGTTTTTTAAGATTTATTTATTTATTCTACAGAGAGAGAGAGAGCATGAGCAGGAGGGGTACAGAGAGGGAGAGAGAATCCAAAGCAGACTCCACACAGCACAGAGCCCAACTCAGGGCTCAATCTCATTACCATGAGATCACGACCTGAGCCACAACCAAGAGTCGGACACTTAACTGACAGTGCCACCCAGACGCTCCTTCTGTTGGCCATTGGTAAGTCTTCCTTGAAAAAAATAATGTCTATGCAGGTCCTTTGCCTATTTTTAATTGGATTATTTGTTTATTGTTTTTGAATTATATGAGTTCCTTATATATTTTGGATACTAGCCCCTTTTCGAGTATATGGTTTATAAATATTTTCTTACTTTTTATAGGTTACCTTTTCATTTTGTTGATAATTTCTTTTGCTTTTTAGTGTGATATAGTCCCACTCGATAATTTTTTTTTTTTGCCTTTACTTTTTGTGTCAAAACTAATAAATCCTTGCCAAGACCAATGTCAAGGAGCCTGTGTTTTCTTATAGGAATTTCACAGTTTCAGGTCTTATGTTCAAGTCTTTAATCCATTTTGAGTTGATTTTTGTGAGTGGTTAAGATAGGGGTCCAGTTTTATTCTTTTGCAGGGACTATCCAGTTTTCCAAACACCATTAGTTCAAGAAGCTATTCTTTCCCCATTATATTCTTGCTCTTTTACCAAAAATTAATTGAATATATATACATAGATTGATTTCTAGGCTATCTATTTTGTTCCATTGATCTATATGTCTGTTTCTATGCCAATACCATACTGTTTTGATTACAACAGATTTGTAATATAGTTTGAAATCAGGAAGTGTGATGCCTCCAGCATTTTTTTTTGTTTGTCTTTTTCTCTCAAGACTGCTTCATCCTGTGTGTGTCCGTGTGTGTGTGATTCCTAGGAATTAAAAAATTTTTTTCTTTCTGTGAAAAATGTCACTGGATTTTTTTATAAAGATTACATTGACTCTGTAGATCACTTTGCACATTACTGACATACTAACATTAATTTTTCCAGTCCATGAATATGGAATATCTTTCTATTTATATGTGTCTTCTTCAATTGCTTTTATCAATATCTTATAGTTTTTACAGTACAGATCCTTCACATACTTGGTTCAATTTATTCAAAGTATTTTTTTTATACCATTGTAAATGGGATTGTATTCTTTATTATTTTTTTCTGATAGTTCATTGTTACTGTGTAGATATGCAGCTGATTTTTGTAAATTGATTTTATATCCTGCAACTTTACTGAATTCCTTTAGGGTTTTTTTTTTTTTTCATGAGGTTGAGCTTCCTTTTCTATTTTATACATTTCTGATTTCTCACCATAAGTTGTTCTTGCCCAAGGAAAGCAAACTCTCATCTCTCCAAATATAAATATAGTAGATATAAATTCTTGCAAGTATACATTTATATATTTATGAATGTGGGTGTATGTATGAATGTTTATCATGTGTTAGCACACATGTATCCCTTGTGGGATGAACTGAAACACCCTTTCTTTTCAGTCAGGAAAAACTTGAGTTTGTTAGCCCAAGTCCCTGGGCTAACAGGTAGTCCTTCATGCTTAAGGAGGAACCAAATATCTGTAGGCACAATAATCCTAGGGCAGCCATTAGACAAGGAATTCAATCAAGTTATGCAAACAAAGGAATGTGCTTTCCTGAAAGAAGAGTAGATTGGGCTTTCTTCAGGAAAAATAATTCTGTGGAGTAAGGAGTGATGATAAGTAAAACCAGTGGCTAGCTTTTCCAACTTTATTTCAGAACCGTCAAAATAGAAACACAGTAAACTTTAAATTAGCATAGGGCTCTGAAAAGGCAGAAGTTACAAGTCTAAGAAGGATCCTAGACTCCTACCTCCTGTGATATATACTTCCTGTGGAAGCTACAAGGACCAGCTGGGGCTAGTACAAATGGAGGGGAGGATGTCTATACAGAAGGTGAAAAAGATGAACACATCTAAGTAGTGCCACCTGCAAAGGTCTAAGTGATACTTCACATTTTCACTTCCAAGTTAAACATGTAGTCACATAAGTTACAACTACTTGTGCTTTTATTCCGTCCTGCTTCAGGATGTGTTCTTGATCCTTCAATAAAATATATGTTCATACTTCCACTGAAATCAACTCAGGTTGGTCTAAGATGGACATGACTTATCTGAAGTAGTACCACCATGAGTTGCCTCCTTCCCATAGATAAGAGAAGGTATTGCTGCAACGAAGAGACATGCCCTCTCAGAGCCAGTGACTTCAGTTCTAGACTTCATTCCAGTTACCTGGGGTGCCAGACCATCCTTTCCAAATGTTCTTGAGTTCCCGGACAGAAACTGTTCCATTTTCATCTGTGGGTCAGCTTTTTAAAAGCAAACTCTCCACTAGTATGGACGTTCAAGAGGTTGGCCATGAAATAACAGTTTGGTGGGGCAAGAGAGATACTGTAATTCCACTGGCAGTGGGGTGCAGAAGAGAAACAAAGATGAAAAAAGAATGTGGTGGGGTGCCAGCTACAGGCCTAGCCCCACTTGTAATTGCAAATGTTAGGATTATGCCTGTACTCAGGAAGGAAAAATCATCTTGCTCCTTTTCACTAGGCAAAGAACAAACAGATAAACACAGAGATAGACGAACTATAGGTTATCAAATAACTTTTACATTCCGCTCCTAGTATGGGATCAATTTGTTGGATCTTCCTATTACAGGGTGGGGAAAATTACACACACACACACATAGACACTCATTACACATGGTTCAGAAGAAAAAACTTTCCACAAAGAAGTAGGCTGGGAGGAGGAAGACAAAGGAGATAGATCTTAAGAAATGATTATTAAAAAAGCAGTCTGCAGTCATTTTTTTTGTAATTGTGTCATTTGTATCTTCTAAAGCTGACTTTATGTTTAAGACAATACCTTGAATCTCTCTTTAAGTGGTCAATTAAACTAAAGAATGAAGAAAAGTTAACAGGAGATCAACCATGAGTGAAATTGGCATTGTTAGAATTATGATGACTATGGGTATTTAACTTCCAAGGAATCCAAAAAAATCTGGAAGGGGCACTGGAATTTATAGATTCAAAAAAATGTTAACTCTTTTAAATCCTTTGTTCTATGGTATATGTGATTGGGGAGGTGTCAAGCCTGCTTTTGTTTAATATTAAAGGCAATAGTGACTGCAGAAATCTGGAGGACTGGAACACAAACTGAAGACATCTGGGTTATATTAACTATATATGTATGTATATATGCATACATATATATGTGTGTATACATGTGTGTGCATATATATATATATACATACACACAATACATGTGTGTTTTTATGTGAGTGTGTGTATGTGTGTAGTGGTTAGAAGCATGGACCAATTGCATGGATTCAAAACTAGAGTCTGTCTTCCTATGTGACTCAGGCAAATTACCCAATCCCTCTGTTCCTGATTTTCCCATCTGTAATAATAATGTTATTGACTTTATAGCACTGTGACATAATGAAATAAGATGATACATGTAATATGCTTATAACAGTGATTTGGTAAGTGATCAATAAGTTTTAGTTGCAGCTATTCTATTATTATTATTGCTATTATTGCACTGCATTTTCTTTTTCTCATCTCTAAAATGAAGGGATTAAATTGACAATCATGCATTATATTGTTTCTAAGACTGTATTATATGATTCTATCACATAGATAGAGTTGTATTTTGTATTATTAGTGTTGTGAATTACCCATTGACAGAAATATTTCTTTTAAATTTTTTCTTCATTTTTTTGTGAGGGATTTTTCAATCATACCCTTGCAGTTTAAATCCTGCATACATGCTATTACTTGCTTTCCCTTCTGAAAACCTTATTTTACAGAAAGAAGCATCCATTTAGAGTGATTCCCCACATTCATGTTTTTAATTGCAGGAACTCAGATTATGCTCTCATATATGGCAACCTAACCCTCACTGCTCTCTCTTAGTTCTCAGTAGATTGAGAAAATCAGCTCAAACTGAAATCAAACTGTATTTAAAAAAGAAATAGTTGTTCCTGAGATTAATGCAATTTTTTTTTCAATTCAGAAAATGATGGATTTGATTTTTTACTGATAACAGAAAGACCTGGAATTTCAGCTAGATGAAGTGTAATGGCAATGAGAGAATTTTAAACATGTTGGAGTGTCTAAAGAACCTACAAAGAGGCATTAACATTCAATATACAATGAATTCAAATTTGAAGAAAAATTCAATTAAAACAATGTCCCATAGAATAAGATAATTTGACACAGGTTAGGCAATTTTCAAAATAATTACATAACTAAATACTAAAGCACAACCATTCTAATACCAAATTTTCAGATACCTAGTCTGAAAAAGGCAGGTTACCAAAATTGCCTTTGCTTGTTGAGAGTGTGTTTAGGCTTATGAAAAGCTATGAGTCTATAATGCTCTTTTGCCCTGTAGATGCTCAATAAATGGTAGCCTGCTGACAGAGCATTCTGTTGTAGGACCAATTAGTTCTGCAGGGGATTCAGAATAACTGATTGTTCCTGTTTCTAATGCTATTCAGTCCCCCAAGGCCTCAAAAAAGAGGCTTGGCCAGTCTAGTGGGCTGATGGGTTAAGCACATCATTAGTGGCTCCCTCCTGTGTTACACATTGGCTGCATCAGAAAATGGATTTAAAGAGATTAATTCATTACCCAGAAATGATCTGCTCACCTTCTTCAGGAACATAGTCAAAATAGTTGCTCATAACCAGGCCCTAACTCCAGAGCACAGATGCAAGATTTTCTTAATATGCCTTTTGGAAGATAATATTTGTAGCAGGTTGAAAAATCCCAGCATGGCCTTTATGGACTATTCAAGCATTCCTACCTTCAAGTGGTATTTTCTACACAAAGTGAAATGTGTGTTTCAAATCCTGACAACTACAGAAATAGTTGGGCCAAGGGAATGAAGTCAGGGCCTGGAGCCAGGAGACATGTGTAAAGTTTGTTTCTCTGCCACAACACTACCAATTTATTGCATGACCCTGGGCAAGTCAGTTAACCTTGACTGATGTATTATTTATTGGGCAAAATAGTGTTCTAGAAGATATGAAATGTTCATAATGGATTCCATGTATATGCCCATAAGGCATACAAAGGAGGGAACTGGGGCTTCCTGACTAAATTAAAGACCAGGCCCTGTCAAGCCCACATTAAGGCAAATCTGCATCTTCTGGAATTAATAAAGCTGTAAGGATATCTATTAGAGGCTTAGATTTGACCCCTCCCCCTCTCTTACTGCTCAATGAAAGGAAGATCGGAATTCTCATTCAAAGTGTTATTATAGATTTATTTAGATAAAGTCTCCAACTTTTTGTCTGGAACAAAATGCACAATATTAGTTGACTATGAATTGTTCTCTCAGGAACACTATGTTAAGATGCCAGTCAAATCCAATGGGACACTCAAACATAGGTGTAGTTCAAGAAAATCTATTCTTTTAAATTGAGTATGCTTTGGCCAAAGTAAGTTATATTTCCTTCCCTAAAGGTAACAAGAGAAGCCCCATAAGGAGACAGTTGGTCACAATGAAGATCTTGGGCTTTAGAAAAGGAACACAAAGAGCCCATTCCAGGCCCCACAACATGTTAGCTCTGAGGCCTTGAGGATGGTAAATCATCTCTGAACATCAAGTTCATTACTGTTGTTGCTGATGTTTTTTTGTTTGTAAATGAAAATAAACATCCTACTTTGTTGAAGTGTAGAGGCAATATTAAAAACGGACAAAAAGATGAACCATGAGAGACGATGGACTCTGAAAAACAATCTGAGGGTTCTAGAGGGGAGAGGGGTCGGGGGATGGGTTAGCCTGGTGATGGGTATTAAAGAGGGCACATTCTGCGTGGAGCACTGGGTGTTATGCACAAACAATGAATCATGGAACACTACATCAAAAGCTAATGATGTATGGTGATTAACATAACAATTAAAAAATTAAAAAAAAAAAACTTGGGCAAAAATGATATAAACCAAGCCAAAAACCAAAACCAAAAATATTTACATTGTATAATCTCATTCTTCAGTTCTTTTCTTTATCTCTATGTATCTCTTGGGTGATGTAATACATTTTCAAGGCTTTAAGTGAGAAAATCTATGTGCTAATGATGCCTGGATTTATATTTCCAGCCCAGAACTCTCCCTTGATCTCCAGTGTCTTAACAACATCACTTTAATGTCTAATATAAATGTGAGATTTAACATGCCCAAAACTAAATGCCTAATCTCCCCTACAAACCTGACTTTCTTACTCTCTTCCTCATCTCTTTTAGTTGCTTGGATCAAGCACCCTGACATCATTTTGACTCTTCTTTCTTTTTATTTATGCATTTATGTATTTATTTATTTAAAATTTAAAAAAAATTTTATTTAAATTACACTTAGTTAATGTACAGTATAATACTAGTTTCAGTTATACAATATAGTGATTCAACAATTCTATATATCACTTGGTGCTCATCACAGCAAGTGCACTCCTCAAATCCCTATTACATATTTCACCCATCTCCCCACCCCCACCCCTTTGTAACCCATCAGTTTTGTTCTCTATAGTTAAGAATCTGTTTCTTGGCTTGCCCCTCTATCTTTGACACTTCTTTCTTTCATAACCTCCATCTAATCTGTCAGTACATCCTTGTTATCTTAATCATACAAAATATACCCCAAAATTTACCTGTTCTCACCCACTCCCCAATTCTACAGTTATATTTGCCAACATTACCTCTGTCTGGAATAATTTCAATAGCATGATAACTAGTGTTTCTCCTTCCTTCTTTGTCCCCTACATGCCATATATAACATGGCAACCCAAACCTCAGATATAACTCAAATCAAATATGTCACTCATGTGTTTAAGATCCTCTGATGATTACCCTCTTCACCCAAGAAAATAAAAGTCCTTAAGATAGTCTATGAGGCCCTGCCCAATCAAAACTTTCACTTCTCAGAGCTCACCACCTCCTACTCTCCCCTTCTCCTGCACAATCCCAACCATGGTGATCTCCTTACTAAACCCTGTATATGCACATATGTTTCAGCCTCAGGGTTGCTGCAGTTGCTATTCATTCAGAAATCCTCCAAGAAATCCTCACATCTTGGCTCCCCCCCATTTGATTCAATATTACCTTTTACTGAAGTCTTCCATGACTGAATATATGTATATATATATTATATATATACTTATTATATATATATTATGTATTATACATTATACATATACTTACATATATACACCACACCTTAGTTCACTTTCTAACTTGGTAAAATTCTAAAAATTTATTCCAGGATTTTTTTTTTATTTTATCTATTTTATTTTATTATGTTATGTTAGTCACCATACAATATATTCCTGGATTTATAAGAAAATAACTCATAAACTGTTGTTAGGAGTACAGATTGCAAGGGAGATATACAAGTATACAAAGATGTATACATTAAAGCAGTCAGTGTAGCATTGTTTGAAATGTCAATAAAACTTAAAACAACCTACTTCCATCATTAAAGAACTGATTATATAGGTTATATTATATTCTGTCAGTAGAGAACTATGATGCATATGTTAAAAGGAACAAAGCACATATATATAGATATATATCATACATACACACATACATACATATGTGGAAATGGGGAAAAAGCAAGTTGTTGAACATACTTAGTATGCTCATTTGTGATGTATAAAATATTTGTGCATGTATACAGGGGTAGGTGCGTGCTTGTTCAGGCACATAGAATTTCTAGCATGACAGTGTATACCCCTGGTGAAGGAAACTGAGAGTCAAGGCTTTTAAGTTTTATTTTTATTTAATCTCATCTTCACTCTTCTAATATTTTTTACATACATGTATATTAATTTTATGAATAAAATTACTTTTTGTAAAATTGGGCACACTTTGGTATCAGATATGCCTCAGCTTTAATTGAGCCTTCTTGTTGAATATGTGACTTATTTTTTTCATCCATAAAATGAATTAGAACATCTATCTCATAGGATTGTTGTGAGTATTAAATAAGACAATATATGTGGAATGTTTACCAGGCATGTACTATACATTCAATGATAGAAGCTAATATATGATTTTTATCAAAAGATATAGCACCTTGAAAATGAAAAAATGCATGCAAAGCGCCCATTGCAATGACTTGAATAGAGCATCTCCATAGTAATAAAAGAGACTGTAATTATTGTTATTAATATTATAATATTAATAAATACATAACAACAATAATGAAGGAAAGGACACCTTAGTTTTATGTTACCCAAAGTCATGTGGCTAGTGACAGAATCAGAATTAAAACCAGGGTGTGATTCACTGAGCATGATTGATTCAATGCCTATATCATGAGCACCTAAGACCTTGGTCCCTCTATTACAAGACGTTGTCCTCTAAGGGACAAGAAATATATATATGTATATGTGTGTGTATATATATATATGTTTGTTTATTTATTTATCACTCTAAAATAAGACAACTAGCAGTAAGTATAAAATGGATACAACTAAGAACAAGTGGATGGACTTCCCAGGAGATGATGGAGTAGGGGGACCCTAAGCTCACCTCATCCCATGGATACAACTAGATAACACTCACATTAGTGTAAATAATCCATAAAATGATCCAAAGACTGCAGAACAAACTCCATAACTAAAGTTGGAGAAGAGGCCACATTGAAAAAGGTAGGAAGGGTGGAGATGCTGTGGGAACCTAAATGAAAAGCAGGCCATTGATGGGAGGGAGAGACCTAAGGGCTCAGAGAAGGGATGAGAAGGGAGAGAAACAAACCATCACATGAGGAAGCCCACACAGGGAAGATGAATCC